>NC_088221.1:7780833-8150000 GCF_036934945.1 Oncorhynchus masou masou | reverse complement strand
CGTAACCGGGTCTTGACAGAAACACAGAGCCCTTGTGAACCCAGAGGCAGCCAGTTCCCAGGACCTTTTTGCCACGCTGTCCCACCACGAGGGGAGTGTCCAACGCCACGAAGCCGCTCTGTGGTTAAGCAAGAAGCCTTAATGGCTAGACATTCTCAACTTCTGTTGGAGATGCTGACTTCCATAAAGCAGATATCTGATAGACTTCCCCCGGCAACCGCTCCCGCCCAAGTGTCTCAGATTCAAGTGCCCGTGGCAGTTAACCAGTTGGATTTAGAAGGCGCTATTGTAATTTTTGGATGATAAACGTTCCCGTTTTAAACAAGATATTTTGTCACGAAAAGATGCTCGACTATGCATATAATTGACAGCTTTGGAAAGAAGACAGACAACATCTTTGCAATTTTGGAAATGTCAGAGTGCCACAGAACTGATGTTACAGGCGAAACCCAGATAAAATTCCAACCAGGAAGTGCCACATTTTTTGAAACCGCCTCATGCCAATGATCTTATATGGCTGTGAATGAGCTACGAATGAGCTTACGTTTTCCACAAGGTGTCTACAGCATTGTGACGTATTTTTAGGCATTTCCCTTGAAGAATGGCTGTAAGGGACCATATGGCATGTGGTCACATGGTGTCCCCCGCAGAAAACCTTGCGTAAAATACTGAGGTAGCCATTTTTCCCAATCGCTTCTTATGAGAAACCAACTGCCTCGACGGATATAATATCGAATATATTTGTTAACACCTTGAGGAAGAATCCTAAACAACGTCTGCCATGTTTGTCGATATTATGTAGCTAATTTTGAAAAAAGTTTGGCGTTATTAAGTTATAAATTGACCGAAAAATGCTATCACCCAAGCATGGTGAAGAAACGGGAGCTTTTTCACCTACAAAAATAATATTTTTGGAAAAAAAGGAACATTTGCTATCTAACTGGGAGTCTCCAGAGTGAAAGCATCTGAAGTTCTTCAAAGGTAAATTATTTAATTTGGTTGCTTTTCTTATTTTTGTGAAAATGTTGCCTGCTGTCAGCAGAGCATTATGCCATGATAAAATTACACATACTTGTCTAGCGTCGGCTGTAACGCATATTTTGAAAATCTGAGATGACAGTGTTAACAAAAGGCTAAGCTTGTGTTTGAATATATTTATTTCATTTTCATTGTCCGTTGCGTTTGAGGCTATGATTACGCTCCCGGATACGGGTTTGCTCGTCGCAACTGGTGAAGTGCCTGGCTGAACCTAGTCTTCCGCCTCCCTAACGGTTCGCAGGTGATCCGAGTGCTTGTAAGCGTTTTTTCACCCATTGGTCTCTCTCCTTTGATCTGCAACCCTCGTCGTTTCCCACCGACCGGTCAAAGATCGCATATATAACCACCCTGCTGTCGGAAAAAGCCCTGGCCTGGGCTACTGCTGTGTGGGATGCCCAAAGTTCCTGCTGTGCCAGATCCTCAGCCTCTGCTGAGGAATTCAAGCGAGTGTTTCAAGGTCCTACCAGCAGCCCTGACTCAGCCAAACAGCTCCTGACCCTCCGCCAAGCTCGGCGCAGGATGACGGACTATGCCATCCAGTTCCGCACGGTGGCAGCAGCGAGTGGCTGGAATGACGAGGCGCTCAGTGTGCTTTCTGAAGGGTCTTTCCAACACCATACAAGATTAACTGGCCACTCGGGAACCACTGGACAACCTCGAGTTCCTGATCAAATTGGCCTTGCTCATAGACCAGCGTCTGAAAGAGAACTCAACCGTAGACCGCTCAACCCAGCTCCTATCGGTCCCAGCTCCCACCTTTATCCTCGCTGGCTCCACCGGAACCCATGCAGATTGGACACATCTCCAAGGCTGAAAGACACCGGCGGATGAGGGAGCGACGCTGTCTATATTGTGGCAAACCGGGCCATATCCACTCCACATGTCCCGGTCTCCAGGGAAACGCACTGTCCCGTGCAGGCCTGGGGGGACTGTAACGGGAAACAACCTCCTCCCATACGTCCAACTCCCATCTGCTCATTCCAGTCACCCTTTGCTGGGACAACCACGAGCTTCCCCTTCAAGCCTTGGTAGACTCTGGAGCTGCAGGAAACTTCATGGATGGTATCTGGGCAAAGGAGAACGGCGTTTCCTCTGAACCTCTAAGTGACCCCATGAGGGTTACTACATTGGATAGAAGCCCTCTGGGATCTGGACACTCGTGTCACTATCCCCTTGCGACTTTCAGTTTCCCAACACCAGAAAGTGATGAACTTTCATCTGATCCCCTGAGTTCCCTCTCGTCCTTGGCTACCCCTGGCTTCACAGCCATAACCCTCACAGACTGGTCTGTGGGCACTGTCAAGCAGTGGGGTCCTACGTGCCAAGACACTTGTATGTTCTCCTCGAGTCTCTAGAATCCAGCGACCTGTCCCGAGTTCCCAGGTGTTACCATGACCTCAAACCGGTATTTAGCAAAGAGGGCCACCAGACTACCACCAAATAGACTTTACGATTGCCCCATCGACCTGTTTCCGGGCACCTGCCACCCCAGGGGTCGGATCTTTTCCCCGTCTCCTCCCGAACAAGCTGCTATGGATACCTACATCAAGGACGCTCTTGCAGCAGGCCTCATTCGTCCGTCCACCTCGCCCGCGGGAGCAGGGTTTTTCTTTGTGGCCCAAAAAGACGGATTACGTCCTTGCATCGACTACCGGGGATGCCATAAACGTCCGTAACCACTACCCCTTATGGCCACTGCATTTGAGCTGCTCCAGGAAGCAGCTGTCTTCACTGAGCTTGACCTGCGGAACGCATACCATCTTGTGCGGGTCAGACACGGTGACGAGTGAAAGAACGCTTTCAACACGCCTACTGGTCGCTACGAATACTTGGTGATGCCCTTCGGCCTGACCAACGCCCTGGCTGTGTTCCAAGCGCTCATAAACAATGTGCTTAGGGATATGTTTAACATCTTCGTTTACTTGGATGACATCATCTTTGAGCTCCCTTCAAGAACACACAAAGCATGGCAGACAAGTACTCAAACACCTCCTAGACAGCCATTTGTACGTTTAGCCGGAAAAATGTGAATTCCATTCCTCCCGAGTACAATTCCTGGGATTTGTAGTGGAACCAGGTCGAGTCCAAATGGACTCCAGGAAGGTAGGGGCGGTAGCGGATTGGCCCACCCAAGTCCGTTAAGGAAGTTCAGCGTTTCCCGGGCTTCAAACTTTTACCGCAAGTTCATCAAGAACTTCAGCTTGGTGGCAGCCCCTCTCTCAGCTTTAACCAAGGGTGACAATGCAAGGTTTCTGTGGGGAAAAGAAGCTGAGACGGCCTTCCAAGGACTCAAGCAGCGCATCCTCTGCTCCCACTCGGACAATAGACTGCGGATGAACCTTTTGTGGTGGAGGTAGACGCAGAGGTAGGTGTTTGAATGTTAGCACCCAGCCCCAGCGATGCTGTGAACATTTGTTGCTCCAGTTGGACTCGGTACTGTTTTTGTTCTCGTTTATTTTTTATTATCTTTTGAGGCTTTTGTCTGCACTACCTACCACCTTGTGGATTTACCTTTCGACTTGGAGGATTACCTTTTTCTCTTGGAATTACTTTTGACGTTGTGGATTTATTTTTGTCTCAAACTTTCCTTTTTACTTTATTAAAACACCGTCTCAAGTACTGCTGTGCCTGGGTTCTGCCGACTATTGGTGGCTCAGTTTGCTAAGTGACTGTTTTTCACACCGGAGACCTGAGTTCGTAACCAGGTCTTGACACGGGACAGTGCAGAGGACGTCGGTGGGTGAATTCAGATGGAACCCTTGGAAAGATGACACCCCAAATTATTAATTTTGGATATAAAGACTACACTGTAGTCAAACGGATTGCAACTTGCAAAACATACAGTAAGAAAATTACAGATGGAGGCGCAACAACTTCCAACTTTGTTCAACATTTGAAGCTGCACAAAGAATGGTAAGTCATGGCTAATATAGCCGACAGCTATATATAAAACTTTGCTAGTGTAGCATGTAAGGGGGGGGTCTTTCTCATGGCTTCCCATGTACTTCCATAGAAATATAAAGTTTATTTGGCAAGTAATACATTTTTTAAAATCATTCATGATTTGTGTAAATGAAATATACTAACTATTACTCTTGTTCTAAATATGAAATTGTATTACATTTGGTGAAGAGCACATGACTTGTTTAGGGCTCGAAACTTGACTCGGACTTGACTGTCTAGACTTGGGACTTGAGTGCTAAGACTGGAAACAATGACTTGGTCTCACCTCTGGTAAACACCTAGTTATGAAGTTATTTCTATAGCATTCAATCAGGTATGGGTGCATGGCTTCTCCTTACCCCTGCGTCTTTGTAGTGTTTGAACATGCCGAGGCAGTGCTCAATGATGAAGAGGAAGTAGATTCCAGCCAGCGCTGTCAGGCCCTTCCAGACCCCGTCAAAGGCAGTGAGCATGTCCACCTCTTTAGTGTTGCTCTTGTTTCCTGACTCACCGTGGCTGTGGTCGTGCTCCCCTTGAGCCTGCGAGATGAAAACAAAAACATTGGTTGCACTATTTTACAGTCTTGTTTCCACTGGTACAGTGCCTTGCGAAAGTATTCGGCCCCCTTGAACTTTGCGACCTTTCGCCACATTTCAGGCTTCAAATAAAGATATAAAACTATTTTTTTTGGTGAAGAATCAACAACAAGTGGGACACAATCATGAAGTGGAACGACATTTATTGGATATTTCAAACTTTTTTAACAAATCAAAAACTGAAAAATTGGGCGTGCAAAATTATTCAGCCCCTTTACTTTCAGTGCAGCAAACTCTCTCCAGAAGTTCAGTGAGGATCTCTGAATGACCTAAATGACTAATGATAATAAATACAATCCACCTGTGTGTAATCAAGTCTCTGTATAAATGCACCTGCACTGTGATAGTCTCAGAGGTCCGTTAAAAGTGCAGAGAGCATAATGAAGAACAAGGAACACACCAGGCAGGTCCGAGATACTTTTGTGAAGAAGTTTAAAGCCGGATTTGGATACAAAAAGATTTACCAAGCTTTAAACATCCCAAGGAGCACTGTGCAAGCGATAATATTGAAATGGAAGGAGTATCAGACCGCTGCAAATCTACCAAGACCTGGCCGTCACTCTAAACTTTCAGCTCATACAAGGAGAAGACTGATCAGAGATGCAGCCAAGAGGCCCATGATCACTCTGGATGAACTGCAGAGATCTACAGCTGAGGTGGGAGACTCTGTCCATAGGACAACAATCAGTCGTATATTGCACAAATCTGGCCTTTAAGAAATGGCTTTCTTCTTGCCACTCTTCCATAAAGATATCCATAAAGTGTTGTTTTAAAGTTTGCCACAAGCCACCTGGGAAACACACCAAACATGTGGAAGAAGGTGCTCTGGTCAGATGAAACCAAAATTGAACTTTTTGGCAACAATGCAAAACGTTATGTTTGGCGTAAAAGCAACATCACCCTGAACACACCATCCCCACTGTCAAACATGGTGGTGGCAGCATCATGGTTTGGGCCTGCTTTTCTTCAGCAGGGACAGGGAAGATGGTTAAAATTGATGGGAAGATGGATGGAGCCAAATACAGGACCATTCTGGAAGAAAACCTGATGGAGTCTGCAAAAGACCTGAGACTGGGACGGAGATTTGTCTTCCAACAAGACAATGATCCAAAACAAAGCAAAATCTACAATGGAATGGTTCAAAAATAAACATATCCAGGTGTTAGAATGGCCAAGTCAAAGTCCAGACCTGAATCCAATCGAATCTGTGGAAAGAACTGAAAACTACTGTTCACAAATGCTCTCCATCCAACCTCACTGAGCTCGAGCTGTTTTGCAAGGAGGAATGGGAAAGAATTTCAGTCTCTCGATGTGCAAAACTGATAGACATACCCCAAGCGACTTACAGCTGTAATCGCAGCAAAAGGTGGCGCTACAAACTATTAACTTAAGGGGGCTGAATAATTTTGCACACCCAATTTCAGTTTTTGATTTGTTAAAAAAGTTTGAAATATCCAATAAATGTCATTCCACTTCATGATTGTGTCCCACTTGTTGTTGATTCTTAACAAAGTTTTATATACAGTTTTATATCTTTATGTTTGAAGTCTGAAATGTGGCAAAAGGTCGCAAAGTTCAAGGGGGCCGAATACTTTAGCAAGGCACTATGTAATAGGAAATTGTGGTATAGTGTAGCCGGAGTACCAGTCTTTTCATGGCCAGGATTCCTGAACTTGTTTACAGTATGAAATGTCAAGGCAATTATTTCATCGCTACTAGGGATGATGGATTGATGACTGGCATGAAACGCAGAGGTGAGGAAGTCTGGCTGGAATAGTTTGCAGGGAGCTGATTTTCTGGGGTGGTCAATGCAGGTTGTGGAGAACGATTGTCTGGGATAATGCAAAAGGCTAATTCAACTAGAGCAGTCTGATATTACACATAAAAAAATAAAATCTGAATGAGTCATGTGTGTGATACTTCACAAGGAGCTGTCAGGCTGCGGGCTGTGAGGAGAGTTGGCACTATGTGTGGCACTATATTGGCATTCCACTGAGGGCACCAGTGGTAAGGGTACAGGATCTTATAGTGAATGAGTTGGTCTGGCGATGGCAGGGGTTTACGCAGTGGGGTGCAATGTTTAGAACTTTGCAGCTGAAAACGTCATGAAGAGTCAACACCGTATTTCTTATTCTGCAAGAAAACAAATCATGTCTGCTCTACGCAATCTACTTCTATCTGAACGCTCTAACGTTGGGCCAGAATGTGGTAAGTGGGTGTGTGTGGATTGGGTGCCATGGCTACGCGGGAACAGATGGCATGCGAGGTGGATGTGTGGGTGGTACAGGGCAGAAAAGTTGGCCTACTCAGTGTTCGAATTGCATATGGATCAAGGCCTAAAATTAAACACCCGCCACACACCAAATGCTGGTAGGTTTTGGCGGGTAGTTACTCAGGGCTCTACAGTGCGGCAATTTTATATAAAAATATATATATTTTAAAAAATAGTCACAAGTCAAGTATGGGCACATGCGAGTTGTGATTAATAGAACTGATACTGCAGCATTTATTTTTCTAAGTATTTATGCCATTGTGCATTAACATGTATGAAACCGAATCTAATCCAAAAGTTGTACCCCACCTCGCACAGCAACACTGCCTGTCTGGGGGGCTGCACACAGTACACCTGGCCGTGCTGCTGCTCCAGTTTCAACTGTTCTGCCTTATTATTATTCGACCATGCTGGTCATTTATGAACATTTGAACATCTTGGCCATGTTCTGTTATCTCTACCCGGCACAGCCAGAAGAGGACTGGCCACCGCACATAGCCTGGTTCCTCTCTAGGTTTCTTCCTAGGTTTTGGCCTTTCTAGGGAGTTTTTCCAAGCCACTGTGCTTCTACACCTGCATTGCTTGCTGTTTGGGGTTTTAGGCTGGGTTTCTGTACAGCACTTTGAGATATCAGCTGATGTACGAAGGGCTATATAAATAAATTTGATTTGGTCTAACTAGTAAAGTGAGACTTGTGTTTCTTGGATATTTACATTGTTTTGTACACAAGTTGTCTAAATGTTTGCGTTTGCTTCCACTGCAGGCAAAGAGATGTCGTCAGCCTCTACTATTCAGATTCTCACAGGCACACTAGTGATATGCAGTTCGCAAACAATTAATTATTTTTGAACTACTATTTTTACTGACTCGAGTAATTTGTTATTCATGAGTGACTTGTTAATTTAAGTCGTTCGTTTGACCTGCTTGTGCCGGTCGTAATGAGTCCTAAAGCAGGATTAATACACGTTCCTCCGGCTCAGCGACTCCAGAGACGTGCTCCGACCACCAACTGTCTGGCATATGTGTGGAGGAGCTGACAATTGATTGCATGGTGCATTAATGAACGCCATTAATTGATTATTGAATGTAATGCTAGAAACAGCTTTGTAGAACCAAAACATAAACAGCTCAACAAACTGAAACTCGAGAATGAAACATTTGGAGCGCTGCAGCTCGCAAACAAAATTGTGCTCGTCACCCGCTCATCAAAATTGTGCTCATCACTCATCACGGCAGTCAAGGAATGCATTCCGCCAAGAGTTGCTCAAAATCTAGTCCAGTTGCAGACACAACCAGTCTAGACCTTGTAATAAACGCATCAAATAATATTATGTTTGCATGCCCAGCAATACACACATGTACATTGTTTAAAGTACATGTTTCAGTCACAAATGACAGCTCCAATGAGCCACCTATGGTGAACGACATTTGATTCTTAAGACTCTGGTTCACGACTTCGAGAATTCAGTTCATCGATGCCCAGTAGAGGGTCCTGAATGCTCTGGGCATGACTGACTAACTAAATTAGTCAAAAGATGACTTATTATGACTGAACGAGTCAAAGATCAGTCAGCAAAAAGAGCCAAAATTCCACAGTAACCTTAAAGGGGCAGCAGAATCTGTGGTATTTGGTTAAGACTCAGGTCACAAAATATTACATTAAACTGAGAAAGATACCACATTACTTCTTACTAGTAATATACATACCTTGTTTTAGAAACGTTACTAAGCATGCTCATCCATTTTGTTTTCAGTTTTTTAGTGTAACGCAAAACAAATTTTGGTTGGTAAAAAAAAAAATCTGAGTGGCTGGTAGATGTATTAATCTACATGCCAGAGTCTGGTAGGCATTAAAACGTTTTAGGCCCTGACATTGACTCTTGGGGGTGCCCCATGTCTCTTAGGGGTGCCGGATGTTAATATCTTTATTTTTGGGGGGCCCGCATAGATATTTCCATTCTTGGTGTGGGGGTGCCCCGCTCCCCTCTTCCAAGTATAGCAGCAGGTGAATCGTCAATCTGACATCCTGTAAAGTCTTCCTATTGGGGAAATTCAACTTAAAGGCCCAGTGCAGTCAAAATTAAGCGTTTCCTGTGTATTATAACATATTGTACAGCTGATGAAACGAACACTGTAGAAGTATAAAAAAAAGTGTTATTTCCTCAAAGTTGCTGGTTGAAAATACAATCTACACGGGACCTAATCAGCAGGTTTGCATGGGGGGGGGGGGGATTTCAGCTTTCCAAGGTGAAATCACAATGCGGTAAATAGACCAATAACTAGAGATCCAAATCTCTGCTAGTAACAGCTAGTTTTCAGATTCCCCTCCCCACGCAGACCACTCCCAGAAAGTCACAGCAAAAATGCTAAAAAGCTATTTTTGCCCATTTAAATGGAATTATTACAGTAAGGTACTAACAGTGCCCTTTTCCACATTGTTACATTACAGCCTTATTCTAAAACAGATTAAAATGTTTTTTCCCCCCTCAATCTGTCCACAGTACCCCTTAATGACAAAGCAAAAAAATGCACCAACCCAAACAAGTCTCTGAACTTGTTGGTGGATGTGTGTAAATTGGGTGCAATGGTGGCTGAGAAACTGAGGTGTCACAGGGTCAGTGGAGCCAGAAGTACTCACATGTGGCAGCAGGTGGAGCAGGGCGTCGCCGCTGAGCGTGCCCACAGCCAGGGCAACCAGGAAGGTGAGAAGGAACTTGAAGCAGCCCTGGTTGAGGATGGGCACCAGTATTACACCCAGTAGGGACAGCAGGCTGATAATGGTGATGGAGACAAAGCCCCACATCCAGACCCACACTACACACAAACAGAGAAAGGGAGTGGGGGTGAGCGAGACAAAGATGGTGTGAGAGAGAGTGAAGAAAGACCGAAAGAGTCATACCACAACTCATAAGGGAAGGAGCATTATGCGTCGACTGCCAAAAATATTGTGAAGGGGGAGTGACACCATAGTCAGAAACCTGTCGCCCTGCAGAGAAAAATGTCTACCGTCCACAAGCTGTTGATATTCATAGGCTTACTTTCTTGAGTGAGATTTAGTAAACAACTACTTCCATCGCTGTTGAAAGCGATAGCTACACACAGAGCCACGTTGGTAGATGTCATTAGGAGTTAATTTCGTCCTTGCTCCTCAAACATTTATTCAAAACAGAGGTCCATAATTAAAACAGAAACATAATGTATCAAAAAGGTCATAAAAGTATATGGTCATGACAGGATCAGTTTGACAGTCATAGTTGGGGCCAGGGCTCTAGAAAACTGAGAAACTAAAGAACAATTTAGATGTTTAATGTAGTGTGAAATTCAATGTCACACAAACGTGTGCCGCAGTCGCTAGACTGATACTAGCTTCTGCCACCAGCATTCAGATCTGGCAGGTGTCGAAGACAAATGCAGGCTCATCATCCAGACAATTGATGTCAAGGGTGGACTGCGACAGTCCTTTCTTGCCAAGTCAAAATGAATTGGTGTTTGAATATGTTGTGAAGATTGCGTAGCCTGTTTTGGAGGTGGCCTGACTAATAACGGTGCCTTAGTTGGTTTGGTCAGGTTATTACACATGTAACCCTACATAACCACAAAATTCTGTGGGAGAAACCCTTTCCTTGAAGCCTCAAAAGCAAATGTATACCATTGTTTTCTAGTTATTTTTAATAGGGCAGGGTAATCAAGTTACTTTTAGTGGGCTTGCATATGCGACATGTGACTCCTTACACTTCACAGGGATCACAAACGCTCTCACGGGATCAAATAAGTGCAGCCTTTGGAAAGGTTTGAATACTGAATACTTTTTTCCTTCTCTCGGGGTGGTCACTGGTCTCTCGACTGGATAGGTTAAACCAAGTGTTGTTCATGGACCTGTTCACCCATAGTCGTTTCAGAGGTGTATTCCAAAGTAGCGTCAGCAAATATTATATATTAACAAAAAAAAAAAACCTAGGAAGAGGAGTGAGCGGTCTTAACGCTAAGATCAAATAGATCAAACAACGAGTCCAAATTTATACAAAAAACCAAATGAATAAAACACCTGGTCAAGCATCTTCATCTGCCTAGTCTCAGGTGGTTACTGAAAAAAGTGATCCCTGAATAGCTGTAGAGGGAGTGAATTAAGCGGTTGCTTTTGCTTTGCCCAAATGGAGGATTAAAAATCATTAAAAGATCTCCAAAAGCTGCAAGTCCGTTTGGAAACAGGAGGCAGGCGTTTCCTCAAGGGGGGGTGGGTGGGGGTGCTAATGACAGAGACATGGCCCAAAGTTCTAATTACACAGCTATTAGATGTTAGTTTTGGGAGCATGCCTGTTAAGCTCGGCTTTAGGATAACAAAAACAAAAAAGCATTTGAAGACCGCAACAGGGACTGCGTCATAAAATTGTATTAGCTGTCAACTCCAACGAGCTTTGAGAGTGGGGTGAGGCATTGAGGAATCCAGGCTATTAGTTTTCAGACAGATAGGAGACCATGAACATGACTAACAGGGAGAAGATTTTTGATTGCCAAAAAAATATCACATGAGCCTTCCTATTGGGGAAATTCAACTTAACGGCCCAGTGCAGTCAAAATTAAGCTTTAAAACCGTTTTAAATCATATTGTACAGCTGACGAAAACGAACACCATAAAATTATTATTTCCTCATAGTTGCTGGTTGAAAATACAATCTACACATGACCTAATCAGCAGGTTTGCATGGTGAGAATTTCAGCTTTCCAAGGTGAAATCACCATGTGGTAAGTTGGTTGATAGACCAATAACAAAAGAGGGATCCAAACCTCTCTGCTAATAACACGAGCGCTCTGGATCAGGTTATCATCAAGGAGCTCTCTGTACTTTGCTCTGTTCATCTTTGCCTCGATCCTGACTAGTCTCCCGGTCACTGCCGCTGAAAAAAACTTCCCTACAGCATGATACTGCAACCACCATGCGTCACCATAGGGATGGTGCCAGGTTACCTCCAGACGTGTTGCCTGGCATTCTGGCCAAAGACTTCAAACTTGGTTTCATTAGACCAGAGAATCTTGTTTCTCATGGTCTGATAGTCCTTTAGGCAAACTCCAAGTGGGCTGTCATGTGCCTTTTACTGAAGAGTGGCTTCTGTCTGGCCACCACCATAAAAAGGCCTGATTGGTGTTGTGCTGCAGAGATGGTTGTCCTTCTGGGAAGGTTCTTCAATTGCCACAGAAACTCTGGAGCTCTGTCAGAGTGACCATCGGGTTCTTGGTCACATCCCTGATCAAGGTCCTTCTCCCCCAATTGCTCAGTTTGGCAGGACGGCCAGCTCTAGGAAGAGTCTTGGTGGTTCCAAACTTCTACCATTTAAGAATGATGGAGGCCACTGTTCTTGGGGACCATCAATGCTGAATAAATGTTTTGGTACCCTTCCCCAGATCCGTTGACACAATCCTGTCTGAGCTCTACGGACAAGTCCTTCGACCTTGGCTTGGTTTTTTCTTTGACATGCACTGTCAACTGTGGGACCTTATATAGGAATGGTGTGCACCTTTCCAAATCATGTCCAATCATTGAATTTACCACATGTGGACTCCAATCAAGTTGTAGAAACATCAAGGATGATCACTGGAAACAGGATGCACCTGAGCTCAATTTTGAGTATTCACTTATGTAAATACAGTATTTCTATTATTTTTTTTAATGTGCGAAAGTATATAAAAACTTGTTTTTGCTTCATTATGGGGAATTGTGTGTAGATTGAGGAACATTTAAATAAATGCAGTGCAATTGTTGCCAATAAATTATGATATAGATAAATACAGCTGCATTGGGCCCTTAACTGGCAAACAGTTAAATGTTATGTTTACTGAATAAACTCCAGAAGTAGGGAAACCGGTAAATAGCGTGTGGATTCATAGGGGACCAAATTAATGATTTACATGGCTCTGTTTAACTGTAGTGACACCTCATCCCGTGAACGGGACAGTTGTCTTCATCTAACACTAATTTTCATACCGCAACGGACATAAATCTTCCTATTCATGAAAATCACAAGTGAAATATATTGGAACACAGCTTAGCCTTTTGTTAATCACCTGTCATCTCAGATTTTCAAAATATGCTTTACAACCAACGCTAGACAAGCATTTGTGTAAGTTTATCATAGCCTAGCATAGCATTATGCATTGCTAGCAGCAGGCAACCTTGTAACGGAAATCAGAACAGCAATCAAATTAAAATGTTCACCTTTGATGAACTTCAGATGTTTTCACTCACGAGACTCCCAGGTAAAGTTTAGCCAAAGTTCATTTTTCCCCAAAATATTACCGTTCTTCATGTTTGGCTGAGAAATCACGGTCACCACAACACCGAAAAATATTCAAAATTAGCTCCATAATATCGACAGAAACATGGCAAACATTGTTTAGAATCAATCCTCAAGGTGTTTTTCTAATATCTATTCGATAATATATCAGTCGGGACATTTCGTTTTTCACTAGGACGGATTGGAATGATGGCCGCCTATGGCTATTCTTTAACAGAAATGCGTAAAACTACGTCACAATGCTGTAGACACCTTGGGGAATAGTAGAAAGCGTAAGCTCGTTGATGGTACATTCACAGCTGAATAGGGAGTCATTGGAACGCAGCGCTTTTCAAGACCTGGGGCACTTCCGGATTGGATTTCTCAGGCTTTCGCCTGCAACATCAGTTCTGTTATACTCACAGACAATATCTTTACCGTGTTGGAAACGTCAGTGTTTCTATCCAAAGCTGTCAATTATATGCAGATTCTAGCATCTTTACCTGACAAAATATCCCGTTTAAAACAGGAACGTTTTTTTTTCCAAAAATGAAAATACTGCCCCCTAACACCAAGAGGTTAAGTGGCTAGGGATGTTACATCGGGATTTGTGTGAAAACATCTTGTTTATGTGAGTCAAGGTTTAGTGTCCTCTCTGGCTTAATCCCTTTTAATGGTCATCAGGGGAGCTTCAAATGGTGTGAGTTTAGCACCACTGACATTCCAAAGGGCATAAAAAAAAACGACCTCTACCCCCCCCATCTGCATGGAGGGGGGGGGGGGCTTGAGGACTGGAACAACATTGTCAACACACCCTTGTTGCAGCAAACATCCTATAATATGCTGCAGTTGTGAGCCACGCCCCTCCGGTTATCCTGAGTTAAATTGAAAATGTTTACCAAAGTTGGTCACCAACTGCTCTATCCTGCTTTGTGACACACCCTTCAGGTGTTGATGCACATGAAGTGAGTGTGCATATGCCACAAAGGTGGCTAACCTTTGAGCCAGGTAAACTGTCACAGTCAGATAGTCCTTGAAATCTCGTAGCTCCCAGTTGGTGAAGGTGACATGAATGCATTTTAGTGCTTCTGAAGTTGGAACAACTTCAACCAATGAGATTTTAGGTGTATGGCCAAGCAAGCTAATGTTACGGCTGTTAACTGTCACCATAATCATGTATAGGTTTTCTATAAATCTGTTGATGAAACCCAGCTTTTAACTTTAGTGCCAACCATTATTATTAGAAGATTCTGCATCAGTATTTGTTGTGTTGCCGCTTCATATTCCGCTTTCACACCAGTTCCTTGGCCTTTTAAATTAAATAGTGTCAGAGAGGAAGAGGTGAAGCAAGAGCTGACTCTTGTCCAAAATCTGAAAGTGGGGAGTGTTGGATTTGGTGGTAAAGTCAATTGATTGGACAGGATTTGGAAAGGCACACACCCATCGATACAAGGTCCCACAGTTGACAGTACATGTCAGAGCAAAAACTAAGCCATGTGGTTGAATGAATTGTACATTGATCTCCGAGACAGGATTGTGTCAAGGCACAGCGCTGGGGAAGGGTACCAAATTACTGCAGCATTGAAGGTCTCCTAGAACACAGTGGTCTCTATCATTCTTAAATGGAAAACGCTTGGAACCAGACTCTTCCTAGAGTTGGCTGCCGAGCAACCAGGGGAGAAGGACCTTGGTCAGGGAGGTGACCAAGAACCAGATGGTCACCTTGACAGAGCTCTAGAGTTCCTCTGCAGATATTTGAGAATCTTCCAGAAGGACAACCATCTCTGCAGCACTCCACCAATCAGGCCTTTATGGTAGAGTGGCTAGATGGAAGCCACATGACAGCCCACTTGTAGGTGCCTTTTGGCAAACTGCATCTCAGAAAGTAAAAATAAGAATATAATAATAGTCAATAGTAAGACAGGGTTTTCCACTATGGGCAAATCTATTTATTATTGCCATCGAAATGTTAGTTGTTAAAAACAGATGCAACAATATTAAGGGATTAGAAATCCAGGGCATAAAAACAAAGGTGTCATTGTACGCCGATTCATGTTCTCTTTTAAATCCACACTTAGTATCCCTCCTATTTTTTCTAACCTCTGGATTAAAAGGAAATGCCGATATTACATATTGGACCAGGGTAGCCTAGTGGTTAGAGCTTTGGACTACTAACCAAAAGGTTGCAAGTTCGAATCCCCGAGCTGACAAGGTACAAATCTGTCGTTCTGCCCCTGAACAGGCAGTTAAACCCACTGTTCTTAGGCAGTCATTGAAAATAAGAATTTGTTCTTAACTGACTTGCCTAGTAAAATAAAGGTAAAATAAAATATATAGAGTGCCTTGCGAAAGTATTTGGCCCCCTTGAACTTTGCGACCTTTTGCCACATTTCAGGATTCAAACAAAGATATAAAACTATTTTTTTGTGAAGAATCAACAACAAGTGGGACACAATCATGAAGTGGAACGACATTTATTGGATATTTCAAACTTTTTTAACAAATCAAAAACTGAAAAATTGGGTGTACAAAATTATTCAGCCCCTTTACTTTCAGTGCAGCAAACTCTCTCCAGAAGTTCAGTGAGGATCTCTGAATGATCCAAATGACTAATGATGATGAATACAAGCCACCTGTGTGTAATCAAGTCTCCGTATAAATGCACCTGCACTGTGATAGTTTCAGAGGTCCGTTAAAAGCGCAGAGAGCATCATGAAGAACAAGGAACACACCAGGCAGGTCCGAGATACTGTTGAAGTTTAAAGCCGGATTTGGATACAAAAAGATTTCCCAAGCTTTAAACATTACAAGGAGCACTGTGCAAGCAATAATATTGAAATGGAAGGAGTATCAGACCGCTGCAAATCTACCAAGACCTGGCCGTCCCTCTAAACTTTCAGCTCATACAAGGAGAAGACTGATCAGAGATGCAGCCAAGAGGCCCATGATCACTCTGGATGAACTGCAGAGAGCTACAGCTGAGGTGAGAGACTCTGTCCATAGGACAACAATCAGTCATATATTGCACAAATCTGGCCTTTATGGAAGAGTGGCAAGAAGGCCATTTCTTAAAGATATCCATAAAAAGTGTTGTTTAACGTTTGCCACAAGCCACCTGGGAGACACACCAAACATGTGGAAGAAGGTGCTCTGGTCAGATGAAACCAAAATTGAACTTTTTGGCAACAATGCAAAACGTTATGTTTGGCGTAAAAGCAACACAGCTCATCACCCTGAACACACCATACCCACTGTCAAACATGGTGGTGGGCCTGCTTTTCTTCAGCAGGGACAGGGAAGATGGTTAAAATTGATGGGAAGATGGATGGAGCCAAATACAGGACCATTCTGGAAGAAAACCTGATGGAGTCTGCAAAAGACCTGAGACTGGGACGGAGATTTGTCTTCCAACAAGACAATGATCCAAAACATAAAGCAAAATCTACAATGGACTGGTTCAAAAATAAACATATCCAGGTGTTAGAATGGCCAAGTCAAAGTCCAGACCTGAATCCAATCGAGAATCTGTGAAAAGAACTGAAAACTGCTGTTCAAATGCTCTCCAGCCAACCTCACTGAGATCGAGCTGTTTTGCAAGGAGGAATGGGAAAAATGTCAGTCTCTCGATGTGCAAAACTGATAGACATACCCCAAGCAACTTACAGCTGTAGTCGCAGCAAAAGGTGGCGCTACAAAGTATTAACTTAAAGGGGGCTGAATAATTTTGCACGCCCAATTTTTCAGTTTTTGATTTGTTAAAGTTTGAAATATCCAATAAATGTCGTTCCACTTCATGATTGTGTCCCACTTGTTGATTCTTCACAAGAAAATACAGTTTTATATCTTTGTTTGAAGCCTGAAATGTGGCAAAAGGTCGCAAAGTTAAAGGGGTTCCGAATACTTTCGCAAGGCACTATATATATATATATTTTTTTAAATCAAACTTTTACATTACTGGTACTGTGTACCAATAAAATAGTCTGATGGGGATGTGGACATATAGTCGTGGCCAAAAGTTTGCCGCTTCAGTGTCTTTAAATATTTTTGATGTTACTATGGAATACTGAAGTATAATTACAAGCATTTCATAAGTATCAAGGGCTTTTATTGACAATTACATGAAGTTGATGCAAAAAGTCTATTTCCAGTGTTGACACTTCATTCAAGACCTCTGCAATCCGCCCTGGCATGCTGTCAATTAACTTCTGGGCCACATCCTGACTGATGGCAACCCATTCTTGCATAATCAATGCTTAGAGGTTGTCAGAATTTGTGGGGTTTTGTTTGTCCACCCGCCTCTTGAGGATTGACCACAAGTTCTCAATGGGATTAAGGTCTGGGGAGTTTCCTGGCAAAAATATCGATGTTCTGTTCCCCGAGCCACTTAGTTATCACTTTTGCCTTATGGCAAGGTGCTCCATCGTGCTGGAAAAGGTATTGTTGGTCACCAAACTGTTCCTAGATGGTTGGGAGAAGTTGCTCTGAGGATGTGTTGGTACCATTATTTATTCATGGCTGTGTTAGGTAAAATTGTGAGTGAGCCCTTGGCCGAGAAGCAACCGCACACATGAATGGTCTCAGGATGCTTTACTGTTGGTATGACACAGGACTGATGGTAGCGCTCACCTTGTCTTCTCCGGACAAGCTTTTTTCCGGATGCCCCAAACAATCGGAAAGATGATTCAGAGAAAATGACTTTACCCCAGTCCTCAGCAGTCCAATCCCTGTACCTTTTGCAGAATATCAGTCTGTCCCAGATGTTTTTCCTGGAGAGTTTTTTTCTTCATACTTCAAACTTTTGCAACATGTCTATTGTTTTGAAATGTATCCTCTTGCCACAGAGGCAGTTGCTACCATTGAGTAATATCTTACTTGTCACATCAGGCAAAACCCCCTATAATCCTGAGGCAACTGTAAATCAGACAGAACATCACTGGCGGGTCCTTCACACTTGCATAACTCATACCACCCCCCCCCCTTTAATTACCCTTATCAGGTACAGCCGGGTGGAAATATGGGGAAGGAGGGGAAAGAGACGAACTGGCCCTCACTCCAATTATGATTCTCCTTCGAGCCGAGGCACCAGAAAGAAAGACTGTCCTAATTTGCAGTGTGAGTAAAAAAGAATGAGAACTTACAGGACATTTTCTGAGCACACAAGTGGAAGTTTACGGGGAGTAAAGTGGCTGTTCCACTGATGTCAGAAGGTGAATTCACCAATTTGTAAGTCGCTCTGGATAAGAGCGTCTGCTAAATGACTTAAATGTAATGTAATGTAAACAAGAGGTAGGCTCTCTCCAAGTGAGGGATGCCCTACTGGTGTCTCTCGCTGCACCATGAGAGAGACTCCAGTCCTTCACCAATGAGTCATCCGTGCCCTCTTTCCTTTTTCAGTGCCATCTTAATGAACTTCATTTTTATAGTGGACTTCAGCCACACCGCACAAATTTTGCATCGGGACTCTGAAGTTTGTGTGTTAATGAAAGATTTACAGTACCTTCAGAAAGTGTTACAGCCTGAATTTAAATACCCCATAATGTCAAAGTGAAATTGTTTTTCAAAATGGTTACAAATTAATTAAAAGCTGAAATTTGAGTATTCAACCCCTTTGTTACCGCAAGCCTAAATAAGTTCAGGAGTAAAATGTCACATAAATTTCATGGGCTCATTCTGTCGGCAATAATAGTGTTTAACATGATTTTTGAACGACTATACCCCACGCATATAATTATCTGTAAGGTCCCTCAGAGCAGTGAACACAGATTCAACCACAAAGACCAGCGAGGTTTTCCCATGCCTTGTAAAGGGCACCTATTGGTAGACGGGTAAGAAAAATAAAGCAGCAGACATTGAATAACCCTTTGAGCATGGTGAACTTATTACAATTTGGATGGTGTATCAATACACCCAGTCACTACAAAGATACAGGCAGAGAGAACAATGAGCCAGATATTTCACCGGATGTATAAACATGAAGCAACCGGTTGGCGTTTCCACTCACTCCCAAATATGTTGATGAAGAAGCGCAAGCGGCCGGCAGTGGGTGAGGATGGAATGAGATGGATTTTGACCAACATTCTGCTAACTTTGTCATCGTTGAAAGATTTGATCCTTACAAAATACAAAACATGCATCCTGTCCGCAACAAGGCACTAAAGTAAAACTGAAAAAAAGTTTCAGGATAAAAAAAAAAAAAAAAAATGGATCTAAGGACAGGCAAAATCCTAGAGGAAAACCTGGTTCAGTCTGCTTTACACCAGACACTGGTGTAAAGCAGAAGGTCAATAACCTAAAGCAAGGCCAAATCTACACTGGAGTTGCTTACCAAAAAGACAGTGAATGTTCCTGAGTGGCATAGTTAGTTTTGACTTAAATCTACTTGATAGTCTATGGCAAGAACTGAAAATGGTTGTCGAGCAATGATCAATTTGACAGAGCTTGAAGATTTTTTTTAATAATAAAAAAGGGCAAATGTTGCACAATCCAGGTGTGGAAAGTTCTTAAAGAACTACCATGAAAGATTCAATGCTCTATTCACTGCCAAAGGTGCTTCTACAAAGTATTGACTCAGGAGTGTGAACACTTATGCAAATGATATACACTGCTCCAAAAAATAAAGGGAACACTTAAACACCACAATGTAACTCCAAGTCAATCACACTTCTGTGAAATCAAACTGTCCACTGATGAAGCAACACTTATTGACAAGAAATTTCACATGCTGTTGTGCAAATGGAATAGACAACAGGTGGAAATTATAGGCAATTAGCAAGACACCCCCAATAAAGTAGTGGTTCTGCAGGTGGTGACCACAGACCACTTCTCAGTTCCTATGCTTCCTGGCTGATGTTTTGGTCACTTTTGAATGCTGGCGGTGCTTTCACTCTAGTGGTAGCATGAGACTGAGTCTACAATCCACACAAGTGGCTCAGGTAGTGCAGCTCATCCAGGATGACACATCAATGCAAGCTGTGGCAAGAAGGTTTGCTGTGTCTGTCAGCGTAGTGTCCAGAGCATGGAGGCGCTACCAGGAGACAGGCCAGTACATCAGGAGACGTGGAGGAGGCCGTAGGAGGGCAACAACCCAGCAGCAGGACCGCTACCTCCGCCTTTGTGCACGGAGGAGCACTACCAGAGACCTGCAAAATGACCTCCGGCAGGCCACAAATGTGCATGTGTCTGCTCACACGGTCAGAAACAGACTCCCATGAGGGTGGTATGAGGGCCCGACGTCCACAGGTGGGGGTTGTGCTTACAGCCAAACACCGTGCAGGACGTTTGGCATTTGCCAGAGAACACCAAGATTGGCAAATTCGCCACTGGCGCCCTGTGCTCTTCACAGATGAAAGCAGGTTCACACTGAGCACGTGACAGTCTGGAGACACCGTGGAGAACGTTCTGCTGCCTGCAACATCCTCCAGCATGACCGGTTTGGCGGTGGGTCAGTCATGGTGTGGGGTGGCATTTCTTTGGGGGGGGGGCTCACAGCCCTCCATGTGCTTGCCAGTGGTAGCCTGACTGCCATTAGGTACCGAGATGAGATCCTCAGACCCCTTGTGAGACCATATGCTGCTGCGGTTGGCCCTAGGTTTATCCTAATGCAAGACAATGCTAGACTGCATGTGGCTGGAGTGTGTCAGCACTTCCTGCAAGAGGAAGGCATTGGTGCTATGGACTGGCCCGCCCGTTCCCCAGACCTGAATCCAATTGAGCACATCTGGGACATCATGTCTCGCTCCATCCACCAACCACAGACTGTCCAGGAGTTGTCGGATGCTTTAGTCCAGGTCTGGGAGGAGATCCCTCAGGAGACCATCCGCCACCTCATCAGGAGCATGCCCAGGCGTTGTCGGGAGGTCATACAGGCACGTGGAGGCCACACACACACACACTTCTGAGCCTTATTTTGACTTGTTGTAAGGACATTACAGCAAAGTTGGATCAGCCTGTAGTGTGGTTTTCCACTTTCATTTTGAGTGTGACTCCAAATCCAGACCTCCATGGGTTGATAAATTTGATTTCCATTGATTGTTGTCAGCACATTCAACTATCACACAAATTATGTAAAGAAAGTATTTAATAATAAGATTTCATTCAGATCTAGGATGTGTTATTTTAGTGTTCCCTTTATTTTTTTGAGCAGTGTATTTCTGTATTTAATTTTCAGTTAAACGTACTAAAAATATGTCATGATTATTTTTGTCATTATTGGGTTTGTGTGATGATGGCTGATGGGTAATTCAGGCTGTAATAACAAAATGTGGAATAAGTCCAGGGGGTATAAATACTTTGAAGGCACCGTGTAGCCAGATGAGAACTTACTTTCATTCCAGTAAAACACACATTTTCAACCGTGCATTGACAACAATAACCTAGCAAATTACATACTGTAGGTTGTCACTCAACTAATAAAGCCTAATATCACAAACCATTTTTGCATTTGAATGATGAAGGTGCCTCGCAGATGTGCAAGAACAGGCCATCTACCGCTCGCTGGTCATCGCTCAAAGCTGGGCACGGTGTGCAGTTTGATTACAGTATGCTGCTGATATTGCCTGGAGTTTTTCGGCATGCAAAATTACTTTTTGAACAATAACTGTCAACACAGTTACATGCTTAGGTGTGACATGCTAAGTTGTCACAAAAGATGAGGTATTTTCGGAATGTATAAACCATGTAATATGAGCAAAATAAAATAAAAAAATGGAACACCCTTTGCACTTCAGTGTGGTGGTTTGACAGCCTTTTCCAATCCCTCATGAAACAGTTTGGAACCCTGCTGTTTCAAGAGCATTGAGACATACAACTGAATTGGCCTTGCTGATTTTAATAATATTTTGGCTATGCTTACAATCTTCAAAATGTTTTTCTTTTGAATATTTAACATATCAAATGATGGAGCGACTGTGAAATGACCAATGGAGACCATGTGATATGATTAAGAGAGTTGGAAGATATTTGAAACTGAAGAATTGAGGTTCGACAGGAAGTATTCCCTGATTGGCAGTTTTGCTAAATGTTGTTGTCCAAGGCCTTTACCATTTAGATGTATTGTCATGGGTAAGAATACTTTAGTAGTAGTACTTGGCAGCTAAAAGCTAAATTGCAGTACTGAGAGTGCCATTGCATCATACGCATGTCAAAACAGAAAAACACTTAGGCCTATCCAGCCACAAGTAGTATCAATTCACCACACCAATAAAAGGACAAAAAACATAAGTAAGATCAACCTTTGTGCAGCCCTTATGTTTTGGCAATGTTCTGCAGAGCCTTGGGAAATGCTGATGGCAAATAAACTTTGGCATAAAAGTTAAGGCACACGTCAAATCAAGAGACTCAAAGCTATTGGCATGTTTTTGAGTAGGTGTTCTCACTCGACACAGAAGAGCCTTCAAGCTCACTATGTGCTACCGAAGAAGCAGGGCTGTATTGCTGAAAAAAAAAAAAAAAAAGTAGTTTGCAGTGCTCAGTTTGTTTGCGTGCAACAGAAGCTAAGTGTGTACAGAAGGGTGTGGACTGACACATCTAGTGTAAATAGGCCCTAATACTGCCACCCATGTGTGAGTTGCACCATTCAAAACAGATTCAAAGCCTTACATCCACAGAACAATCCAATAATATTATCTAGGCTTTTGGACATGAGTACCACAATTGTCACATTGACACAAAAGTCACAATGGGCACCTTGTTAGTGGATGAGGTAAGATACATAAATGCATTACAGTCACCGAGTGAAATCACAGGGCCTTACCGGAGTTGGCTGGCTCCAGGGCGGCCTGCCCCAAGTCCACCTGGTGATAGTGGCGGATACAGACGCGGCTGTCAATCTGGTAGAGCAGGGCCGGGCACAGGTAGGTGAACTGGCTGGGTGAGATGCGGGAGTCTGGACTCAGGCCATAGTAGTTGAGGAGCTGGGTCAGATTCAGACACTGGAGATTGAGGAAGGAGGGAGGAAGAGATGGTGGACAGGGGTGAAAAGGTTCATCAAACAGTCATTACACACTGAGTAGTAAAGGATGTGTAATGACTGTTTGATGAACCACACACACACACACACACACATAAATAAGCCCCACCTCCTCATGCTGATGAACCACGTCCTCTTGATGCCTGGGCAGGGCTGGCACCGGTAACATGGGGCTCAAGTGGGGCTCACCTGCCGCCCTCTTCCCCCTAGGCGCAGAACTAAGACTGTGACCATGCACGTGGTCATGTTCCTGACTGTGGTTATGGTGGTCTTGGTTTCGTGCCCACTGGCCTTTGGGTTTCCTTGGCCTCTTGGGCTTGGATTCTGGAGGTAGGGTAAGTGGGGCCGAGGGCTTGGCAATGGGGACCTCTGAAGCCTCGGCCCCTGGTTGCTGCTCCTGGCGGGCCTGTGCCGGGGCTGTGGACGGCTGCTCTTGATGTGCTTGAGGACTGTCTGTGTTGTTTTGTGAGTGATGGGGGTGTGTGTGGGATTTGAGGTCATGATAGTGTTCATGATCATGATGAGGCTGAGTCTTATTGCTGTGGTCTTTGAGTTTGTGCCCTTTGTCTTGTTCGTGGTCATGATTTGGTTTATGATCATGAGTGTGGTCACCGTCTTTCACTGGGCCGTGGTCATGTTTGTGGTCGTGATCCTCCAATGGACCATCATCTACAGTGGGACTGGCACCGGTCGCAAGCTGGTTGCAGGGGGAGTGAGTTGGCCCTGGATCTGTGTGTGGGTGGTAGTGTGCGTGGGGCCTCCCCAGTGTATGCTGGTGTCTATGCCCATGGCCATGCCCTGGCTCTTCGTGGGTGGGCGAGTGGAGCCCCTCCTGGACCTCCAGCAGGTCCAGGTGGGCAACGTGATCGTGGCCCAGCTCCTCATGCTCCAAGCCCACCACTTTCACCTCCCCCAGACCCAGGCTGAGCAGCAGGCTCTGGAAGCCACGGAAGTCTAGCTGGCCGCGCTGGCCGTAACGCCGGAACAGTTGGTGGATGTAGAAGCGCTGCTCCAGCTCTAGCACCTCACCAGGACCCTTGTTCTGCACATCTATTTCCCCACCAGACCCTCCTCCGCCCACATAAGGAGCCTGGGAGATCTGCAGGTCGCTGTGGGCGTGTTCATGACCATCATGTTCGCCAGCGCCGCTATGGTCGCCTTGGTGATGGCCGTGGTGATGGTTCTGGCTGTCGCCGTGGCAGTGGCTGCACTGGTGGAACAGGAAGGTGAGCACACATAGGAAGCAGAACTTGGTGTGAGTGTGGACCCGCATCGTCTCCCCGCTATGACACCCCTAAAATGGGTAAAGAGAACACACACACACACACACACACACACGTAAGAAACTTTGTTATAAGCCTAGAAATTGATGAAGTAGCTACCCAACTGATCTCATAATAACCAATCTGATTTAAAATAAAAGACTGGACAAATGGGCTTTCATCTAATTGCAGCCTGAGCACAATAAGCTCCCCAAAGAGCTAGCCGGAGAAAGTGTGAGAAATTTGCTTTTTTTCCCCCCTTCATGTTTTTCCGCCAGAGGCAGACATAGCATTCCAGTCAAATGATCTTCATAAGTTCTCCAGAGAGGCCTGGGGGTAAGGGGGATGCTAGGGAGTTGAATGGGAATAACTAACTGCAAAGACCAGAGTTAGAAAGAGGGTAAGGTAATGGGGATTGTTAGCAAGGGTACCCTTGCTTTGATGCTAGACACAGACAGTGCTTGGGACAGACCCCAGACAAACTGAAGAAGCCAAACTACAGAGAGCATTGAAACCCGTAGACCAGCAACCGTATTGAAGATAGATTGAAAGTACACAACACTACCAAATCACTTATTTTTATTACATTTTCAAAACATTGGTAGTGTGCTGTGTTCTATGTCTTTTATACAGAATTCATATATTGGCACTTTTTACCAGTCAAAAGTTTGGACACCTACTCATTCAAGAGTTTCTTTATTTTTACTATTTTCTACATTATAGAAAAAGTGAACACATCAAAACTATTAAATAACACATGGAATCATGCAGAACCAAAAAAACAAAACATTTTAGATTCTTCAAAGTAGCCACCCTTTGCCTTGACGGCTTTACACACTCTTGGGATTTTTCCATCCAGCTTCACCCTGAACAGTCTTGAAGGAGTTCCCACATATGCTGAGCATTTGTTGGCTGCTTTTCCTTCACTCTGCGGTAGAACTCATCTCAAACCATCTCAATTGGGTTGAGGTCAGGTGATTGTGGAGGCCAGGTCATCTGATACAGCACCGCAGCACTCTTTGGTTAAATAGCCCTTATACAGCCTGGAGGTGTTGGGTCAATGTCCTGTTGAAAAACAAATTATAGTCCCACTAAGCACAAACCAGATGGGATGGCGTATCGATGCAGAATTCTGTGGTAGCCATGCTAGTTAAGTGTGCCCTGAATTTTAAAATAAATCAGTGTCACCAGCAAAGCACCCCCAGACCATCACACTTCCTCCTACATGTGTGTCTCACAAAGACACGGACAAAACCAAAAACCTGAAATTAGCCCAAAAACCTCAAATCAGCCCAAAGTACAGATTTCCACTGGTCTAATGTCCATTGGTCGTGTTTCTTGGCGTCCTTTAGTAGTGGTTTCTTTGCAGAAATTCAACCATGAAGGCTTGATTCATGCAGTCTCCACGGAACAGTTGATGTTGAGATGTCTGTTACTTGAACTCCAAAGTATTTATTTGGGCTGCAATTTGAGGCTGGTAACTAATGAACTTATCCTCTGCAGCAGAGGTAACTCTATGTCTGCTTTTCCAATGGCCGGTCCTCATGAGAGCCAGTTTCATCATAGGGCCCGATGGTTTTTGCCAATGCACTTGAAAAGAAACATTCAAAGCTTTTGAAATTTTCCAGAATGACTGACCTTCATGTCTTGAAGTAATGGACTGTTGTTTCTTTGCTTATTTGAGTCGTTATTGCCACAATACAGACTTGGTATTTTACCAAATAGGGTTATCTTCTGTATACCACCACTATCATGTCAAAAAAACAACTGATTGGCTCCAATGCATTAAGGAAAGAAATTCCACAAGTTAACTTAAGGCACACCTGTTAATTGAAATGCATTCCAGGTGACTACCTCATGAAGCTGGTTGAGGATTCCAAGAGTGTACAAAGCTGTTCAAGGCAAAGGGTGGCTACTTTGAAGAATCTCAAACATAAAATATATCTTGACTTTTTTGGTTACTGCATCATTCCACATGTTATTTCATAGATTTGATGTCTTCATTATTATTATTCTACAATGAAGAAAATAGTAAAAATAAAGAAACCCTGGAATGAATAGGTGTCCAAACCTTTGACTGGTATTATATACACAAACGTATGTGGACACCACTTCAAATTAGTGGATTTGGCCATTTCAGCCAAACCCATTGCTGACAGCTGTATAAAATCAAGCACACAGCCATGCAATTTCCATAGAAAAACATGGGAAATAGAATGCCCTTACTGAGGAGCGCATTGCATTTCAACCTGGCACCGTCATAGGATTCCACCTTTCCAATAGGTCCTTCTAGAGCTGCCCCAGTCAACTGTGAGGGCCGTTATTGTGAAGTGGAAACACCTAGGATCTACAACGGCTTAGCCACGAAGTGGTAGACGACAAGCTCACAGAACGGGACCACAGAGTGCGGCCATTGGATTCTGGAGCAGTGGAAATGTGTTCTCTGCAGTTATGAATCATGCTGCACCATCGGACAGTCCGTCAGATGAATCTGGGTTTGTCGGATAACAGGACAACTCTACCGGCCCAAATAAACAGTGCCAATGTAAAATTTGGTGGAGGAGGAATAATGGTCTGGGGCTGTATGTCATGGTTTTGGGTTAGGCCCCTTAAGATTTTCCTAACGCTACAGCATACAATGTCATTCTAGACAATTCTGTGCTTCCAACTTTGTGGCAACAGTTTAGGGGAAGGCCCTTTCCTGTTCCAGCATAACAATGCTCCCATTTAATTTTACCTTTATTTAACCAGGCAAGTCAGTTAAGAACAAATTCTTATTTTCAATGACGGCCTGAGAACAGTGGGTTAACTGCCTGTTCAAGGGCAGAACAACAGATTTGTACCTTGTCAGCTCAGGGGTTTGAACTCGCAACCTTCCGGTTACTAGTCCAACGCTCTAACCACTAGGCTACCCTGCCGCCCCATGCATGAAGCAAGGTCCATACAGAAATGGTTTGTTGAGATCAGTGTGGAAGAACTTGACTGGCCTGCACAAAGCCCAGACCTCAACTCCATCTAACAGCTTTGGGATGAATTGGAACGCCAACAGCGAGCCAGGCCTAATCGCCCAACATCAGTGGCCGACCTCACTAATGCTCGTGGCTGAATGGAAGCAGCCATGTTCCAACATCTAGTGGAAAGCCTTCCCAGAGAGCAGTCTTATAGCAGCAAAGGGGGGGACCAACTCCATATTAATGCCCATGATCTTTGAAATGAGAAGTTCAACAAAAAAGTAGCTAGACAATCTTTAGCAGTCTTGAGTCCAAGAGGGAATGGAACAAATCCAACAATTGTGCAACAAAGCACCACGACATTAAAATTAAAATCAGTCAACGGTGTAATTGTTTGAAAGGTGATCACTGCTCTGCATCCTTGGCTCCATATTTTTTATTTATTTAAAAGTGGCAATGTAACTTTTTGGGAGACCAGAGCAAACGATCATAGAAAAGTAATAAGATCTGTAACACACTGAAAGCAAGTCTAAGAGGCTGTAGAATTGTTCTATGTGTGCCATTTCTAAGCTTCCCATTGAAGATGAGTCTTTCTTTTGTACACCAGCTTCAAACAGCTGAAAATACAATACTTTTGTTACTGGAAAATATATTTCACAGTGGTTAAGATGGTACAATAATTCTCTACACTATACTTATTTTGTCACATGAACTGAAATATTAGAATTTTAGCAACCAGGAAATGGCAGAGCGATTTATATGTAGTGCAACTTCAACCTTTATTTTAAGCCCACATGCAGTCTTTACATTTGTATGTTTTAATCACTCTGTCTAATAAAATCAGTGTGTTTATTTCATGAAAATAACTCCAAATGTGTTTTTGATCATATATTTCCCTGAGCCTTTTGTCATCGAAATGCTCAGTCTGATCGTGTCAAACAGATTTATATACACAGCCATGATTGGCATACAGGATCATCTAGACCAGGGATGGGCAATTGGCGGCATTTACAGGCCATCGGATCATTCCCCACCCCCAAAAAAAACTCTTAAAGAGTGAGTTGCGTTGCACAAGGGGAAATTTTTCAATTTGGTTGTGCATAAGCAGTTTCTCTCAATAACTGAAAGGCACTCAACTAACTTGTGTCAGCTAACATTTTTTTTTAGATTTAAGGGATTCTGTATTGAATACATTTAATGCATTGAGCATTGGTTATTTCTAGGCTACTCATCTACAGATTCAAAGTGTGCATCCCATTTCTGGTCACATTACAGGAAGGTTCTTTACACTCCCACTGAGAATTAAGACCGCTAAGGATTTTTTTTTTTTGGGGGGGGGGGGGGGGGGGACATGGACACATCCTGACTTTAAGACAATCCCAATATGGTTGAAAGCAGAGAGTTTGATTTGAGGGTTGTATGCCTTTAAAGATACAGTCTAGGATATGTTTAATGGCAGCTCCGCCACTTGTTTTGGTATACAGCTAAGGGATGGGCCTGGGGTAAAGTTAAAATTCATTAGACAGTGCTCTAGATGTCATGATCTGTCAGTCCTTGTATCCATAAGATAGTTTAAAACATATTTTGTTTAAATTCTTGTCATTAGTAAACCCTGGAGTAATACAACCTTATATTTGAGTTATGGTAGAATTACAGTTTTGCTAATCTCATGAGGCATCTAACATATTGTACTTGTAAGGACAGAGACTGACATGATGAAGGCTAGAGACAGACTCATCAATCCATGCTCTATAGATCTGTAGTCCAAGTATATTTAAAGAGTGCACAGAGACGAGGATTATTTTTATGCATGTGACTAATATTGATATACTACAACTTATAATATTGACATTTACTAGCTACCAGTTATTGACTTATTTATAATCTCCAAGAGTAATACATCTTAAATCTAAGCTGACATATGGAATTGTTTAAGGTCATACTGTGGATCATTTAGCTATTTGATTAGGAATTTAGGAACCCTTTAAGTATCCCAAAAAATGAACATTTTGATAAATTATTGAATATGGCCATTAATACACTTACGCCATGGAAAATAATTCATAAAATGGCCAAATCGACAGAGATGAGGGGTATTGTTGGGGGGGGGGGGGTCATAGAGCAAAACAGAGAACATCCTGGTCATAAGAGTCTCCCCTTTCTATAGAGTGGTTAAATTAGTTTGTATGCAAAACTGCTACAGACGTTTGTGAGAAGACCAATTTTCGGGGTGTTTCCTGGTCCGACAAACGGCCCTGTAGTTCTACCACTTTTGACAGCAGATGCAGAAGGGCGACATAAGCAGATGCGGTGAATTGAGACGCAGAGACTGCAATTGAAACTGGTATCTGTAGCTTGAACTGACAGATTTATTTTTTTATTGTGGTACTTAAATTGATGGACCGGTGCATAAAGATTTCTCTTCTCATTTTTATATATCAGTAACTGAGATTAAACAGGCCATGTTATTTTTGCTATGATCTGTCCCCCCTAGGGTAGAGTACTGCATCATACAATTATTTGTAAACATTCTACAGCAAGAAAGACTGTCTGCTACCCATGCTTCATTACGTCAGGCTACTTTATATCAATACTACCGTTTAGGCCAACATATGTTTGTGGCAGTGTTGATGTCAGATCACCATGCGTATCTCAGTCAATTCTGATAACCTGGTACAGATCCCTAGTCTTCTACCCAAGCATAGTCGATAATCCTGCCAATACCAGAGCTAATCAATGACTAACTTCCTTATACCAGACTTAGGATAAGGAGGTGCAAATACTAGGATCCATTCGTTAAGTGGTACCAAAGGGCTGCTCGATAATATGCATCTAATGCATGATACTTACAAATATAAAACATTTATATGAGTGACTTTATACACTTGTGCAACAAGCAATATACTGACAATTATTTCAAGACACAAATAACGTATTGCCAAGTGCAGCCTGTTGCACACTATATAACCATGTAACAATTAAAGTGGGAATGAACTGCTAAAAATGATGTACAGTCAAATTAATGTGACACTAACCTTTCCCAGTCAAACAATCCAAGGAAAGCAGAGTAGGCTACTTACCACAGAGTGCCTTGCTTGCCCAAGCGATGCGTGAAATCAAGTTAAGGCAGAGTGTGTGACAGCAGTGCAGCTTTTCGGTTGCAAACGGCAATGTGATTACAAGGCTACTTCGCAGCTGCTTCCGACAAGACACTGTTTATAAACATGAGTCTGGGCTGACCTATGAACCCACGTGGAGATAGGGCAAGACTAACCTATTTTAAGAACACACCTCTAACAAACAAAGCATGGTGTGTGCCTACTGAATATATTCGTTGTTGAGTGCTTTCACAAGGTTTGAGATATGTGAACTACAATAATTTCCACTTTATCACCAAAGCCCCATATACTATCCACCACTGCGACCTGTATGTTGTGACAGTATGTATGTTGTGCTCGTTGGCTGGCATTCGCTTCATATTCGTTGCCAAATCCACTGGCTCCAGGTCATCTATAAGTCTTTGCTAGGTAAAGCCCTGCCTTCTCAGCTCACTGGTCACCAAATCAGCACCCACCCATAGCACGCGCTCCAGCAGGTATATTTCACTGGTCCCCCTAAAGCCAATTCCTCCTTTGGCTGATTTTCCTTCGAGTTCTCTGCTGCCAATGACTGGAACAAAGTGCAAATGTCACTGAAGCTGGAGACTCATATCTCCCTCACTAACTTTAAGCATCAGCTGGCAGAGCAGCTTCCAGATCATTGCACCTGTAGCCCATCTGTAAATAGCCCACCCAACCATCTCCATATTATTATTTTTTTTTTACCCTTTGTACCCCAGTATCTCTACTTGCACATCTTTCACTACAGTGTAATTGCTAAATTGTAAATATTTCACCACTATGGCCTATTTATTGCCTTTACCGCCCCAATCTTACTTCATTTGCACACACTGTATATAGAATTTTCTATTGCGTTGACATTACATTTATTTATTCCACGTGTAACTCGTCTTGGCCAGGTTGTAGTTGTAAATGAGAACTTGTTCTCAACTGGCCTACCTGGTTAAATAAAGGTGAAATAGATAAAACAAAATTTTTTGAAGAATGTGCTGGGGAAAAACCCCCACTTATGACCTATAAGTCATATCCACACTACTAATGCTCCTTAAAGGTTTGCGACATACACAAGACAAATCTTTCGATACCACTGGGCACTCTAAGGAACATCGTGCCAACACAGTTTACTCTAATTGACACTCAAAATATGAAGTTACTTAATATTTTTTCATCTCTGTCAAACTGTTTTTGTTTCATAAAATGTGAGATGTTTTGGCTGTGCAGGTGTTAATTTCAGTTTGTTCATTATATCCTTGTTTTTCAGGGACCCCTAAAGTCAAGCAACTAAAAAGTACCTAGTTATTCTAAATTAAAACATTCAAAAATGCTCAATGACAAAAACATTCTTGTTTATGAGATACAAAAAAGAACACCTTAAACAAAAATATTTTGGGGAGAGGTACACTAGCCAACTTGCCTAAATATTCTGAAAAGTTTTTATTTTTATTGAAAGCTTGAAATGGACAGGACCTAAATGACCCAACAACCAAAACACACAAGTATTGCCTTCTTAACAAACAAGAAAATCAATAGTTATTTCTTGTTTATCAAAGTTTGCCAGCTAACTCATTGATCCTGCTTTGTAGTATACCCCGCTGTGTGGGTGGGGTCTAAACACATAGGTAAAGCTTTTGGTTACAGTAGCCAAAGAATACTGTACTTGAACTTCTAGCCAGGGGGGGGGGGGTCATTAACTCACCATATCCAAGGGCGCCTTCTTCAATTCAACTGTGAATGAAAAGACCAATTCTCTGTTTAGTATAAAGCACATATACTTTGACACACACACACACACACACACCACGAGACCCCTCAGGCTTAGTGTATTTTCAGGATTTAGTCAGGCTTGCGTGTTATGCACCACAACCAGTGTTTGTTTTTTATTTCAGACGGCCAATGAAAAAGGTCAGCGAGTGATGTAACCGAACGCACTACAACCCAGCTCGTGAATTCACATGATGTTATTCTTTTAAGTTATACAATTTCAACCATAATTTACACAACAATTAGGGATTTTTGACTCTGCTATACCTAGCCTGTTGTGACAGACAGCAGATTAACAGCATTCAGAGAGAGCGAGAGAGAACTGTCCGCTTCCGTTCAGTACAGGTTTAAACACCAACCCCCAAAGTCAAATTGAATAACTAGCCAGCGCTCAAGAGGTTTGGTTTTGGGTTACAAAAAAAGACTAAACATAACCCATCTTTAGTAGCAAGCACATTTCCTAGTTAACTCTGGAAACGTTAAACTTACTGTAGTAATACTGCTCCGCCTTGGCCCCCAATCCTGACGTGATAGGGCCTTTTCCAGTTCTTCAGAAATACCAACTGTTGAGCTGAAGAGAGAAGTGTGACCAATAGCCCATATTCTCAAAAATGTCAACAATGACAACTGAAATGCAGGGTTTTGACAGATATCAAATGGCTTATTTGATGTCCAGCTGGAGTGGCCAAATCTCCTTGAGAGCTGGGTATATGCAGGCCTTGCTCCAGTCCTACACACCTGAATCAGCTAATCAGTTCACAGAGAAGCAGCTGATCAGTTGAGGCAAGTGTGTTAGAATAGCTTTGGGGTGGAAATCCTGCCAGAGGATAGGCTAGCTTTCCAAGAGGAGGGTTGAACAGAGTTGGTAAACAGAATACAGTGGAAAAATTACCACCTTTGTCTGCTTTACTTCCGTATACAGTCCCATTCTGTTTTGAATAGGCTTCAAGACAATATAATTAAATAAAAATGCAGTCAATTAAAATATAATTTATACATTTTACTTTCCTAAATTCAAGTAGCTACACCTCCCGCAGCATTGGTCGCATACTGGATTAGACAACACACTCGAGTCGCTCGAGCTAAAAGCTCAGAACCATAAGAAACAGCTAGATACAGGCTGTTTTGTGTTTTACATTAGATTACGCAGTGTTTTTTTATTTTATTACTGAACGCTGCCAGCCAGTACTTTAAAAAAAAAAAAAATTGTAGACTGGCAAGCTGTTCGAAAGAAAGACATACAGCTGGCAAGAATTGTGGTTAGTGTGTAGGCCTAGTTAAATGAAATGGTTTTAACTTAGACTTCGTGCTTCTTCTTGGGCGACAAAAACATTGGGAGTAAATTAATCCGAAAACATGTATTACATATTGTAAAATGTCAGCGTTTTTATGAATTTGACGATGCAAATTGAAGCTCATTCGAAGCCTTCAAAATATGTATACAGAAGTCCTATTTGTAGGACCCTCACATACAGTGCATTTGGAAAGTACTAAGACCCCTTGACTTTTTCCACATTTTGTTTCATTACAGCCTTAAAAAAATAAAAAAAAAAAACATTTTTATAATAACAAACTCAAATCTACCCACAATACCCCCCAAAAAACAAAGCAAATACAGACTGTTAAACATTTTTGCTAATTTATTACAAATAAAAATCATTTTACTAAAGTATTCAGACCCTTGCTGTGAGACTCGAAATTGAGCTCATCCTGTTTCCATTGATCATCCTTGAGATGTTTCTACAACTTGGATTCCATCTGTGGTAAATTCAATTGATTGGACATGACTTGGAAAGGCACACACCGATCTATACAAAAAGGTCCCACAGTTGACAGTGCATGTCAGAACAAAAACCAAACCATGAGGTCGAAGGAATTGTCCGTAGAGCTCCGATTGTGGACTACAGGAAAAGGAGGACCGAGCATGCCCGAAATTCTCATCGACGGGGCTGCAGTGGAGCAGGATGAGAACTTCAAGTTCGATGGTGTCCAACTATCATGGTCCAAACATATGAAAACAGTCGTGAAGAGGGCACGACAAAGCCAATTCCTCCTCAGGAAACTAAAAAGGACTTAGCATTAGTTCTCAGATCCCCAAAGGATTCTACAGCTGCACCATCGAGAGCAGCAACTGCTTAGCATCTGACCCCAAGGCACCAGAGGGTAGTGCATACAGCCCAGTACATCACTGGGGCCAAGCTTCCCGCCATCCTCTGACACGGCCTGGTATAGAGGTCCTGGATGGCCCTAAAATTGTCAAAGACCCCAGCCACCCTAGTCATAGACTCTCTGCTACCGCACAGCAAGCTGTACCGGAGCGCCATGTCTAGGTCCAAAAGGCATCTTAACAGCTTCTAACCCCAAGCAAGGAGACTACTGAACAGCTAATCAAAGGGCTACACATACCCCTCTTCTACACTGCTGCTACTCAGTTTATCTATGCATGGTAACTTAACTCTACTTACATGTACATATTATCTCATACCTTGACTAACCGGTGACGCTGCACATTGTACTGGTACCCTCTCTATTGTTATTTTTCTGCTGCTGTTTAATGGTTACTTAAAATATGTTTTTTTACTTAACTTCTTTGGGGTAGGGGGCAGTATTTTCACATCCGGATGAAAAGCATGCCCAGAGTAAACTGCCTGCTACGCAGGCCCAGATGCTAAGTTATGCATATTATTAGTAGATTTGGATAGAAAACACTGAAGTTTCTAAAACTGTCTAAATGATGTCTGAGTATAACAGAACTCATATGGCAGGCAAAAACCTGAGAAAAAAATCCAACCAGGAAGTGGGAAATCTGAGGTTTGTATGTTTAAGTCTTAGGCTATTCAACATAGTGTGTGGGGTCATATTGCACTTCCCACAGCTTCCACTAGATGTCAACAGTCTTTAGAACCTGGTTTCAGGCTTCTACTGTGAAGTGGGAGAGAATGATAGCTGATCATTCTCGTGATCTGCCAGAAGGGCATGTGCTCAGTCAGGCACGCGCCTGTGAGTTAGCTCCGTTCCCTTTCATTTCTAAAAACAAAGGAATTCTCCGGTTGAAACATTATTGTATAAGATTTATGATAAAAACATCCGAAAGATTGATTATATACATCGTTTGACATGTACCTACAAACTGTAATATAACTTTTAACTTTGTCTGGACCTAGTGCCTGCACATTTATGATTACTGTACTAAATGCGAACAAAAAGGGGAGATATTTGGACATAAATGATGGCCTTTATCGAACAAAACTAACATTTATTGTGGAACTGGGATTCCTGGGAGTGCATTCTGATGAAGATCAGCAAAGGTAAGTGAATATTTATAATGCTATTTCTGACTTCTCCACAACATGGCGGGTATCTGTATTGCTTATTTTGGTCTTGGAGCGCTGTACTCCGATTATTCCCTGGTGTGCTATTTCCGTAAAGCTTTTTTGAAATCTGACACAGCGGTTGCATTAAGGAGAAGTACATCTTTAATTCCATGCAAAATGGTTGTATTTTCATCAACATTTATGAGTATTTCTGTAAATTGACTCTCTGCAAAATCACCGGCTGTTTTGGAGGCAAAGCCTAACGCGCCAATGTAAACAGATTTTTGGATATAAATATGAACTTTATCAAACAAAACATACATGTACTGTGCAACATGAAGTCCTATGAGTGCCATCTGATGAAGATCAAAGGTTAGTGATTAATTCTCTCGATTTCTGCTTTTTGTGACTCCCCTCTTTGGCTGAAAAAATGGCCATGTTTTTTGTGACTAGGTACTGACCTAACATAATTGCATGGTGTGCTTTTGTCATAAAGCCTTTTTGAAATCGGAAACTGTGGTGGAATTAACAAGTTGTGTATAATACATGCATGTTTGAGGAATTTTAGTTATGAGATTTGTTTGAATTTGGCGCCCTGCACTTTCACTGGATGTTGGTCAGGTGGGACGTTAGCATCCCAAGTACCCTAGAGAGGTTAACCAACAATGCTTTAAGAAGAAAATGTGTTAAGGACTTGTAAGTAAGCATTTCACTATAAGGTTCACACCTGTTGCATTCAGCGCATGTGACAAATAAAATGTAATTTGAGACAGGATTGTCTCAAGGCACAGATCTGGGAAAGGGTACCAAAAAATGTTTGCAGCACTGAAGGTCCCAAGAGCACAGCGGCCTCCATCATTCTTAAAAGGAAGAAGTTTGGAACAACCAAGACCCTCCTAGAGCTGGCCACCCGGCCAAACTGAGCAATAGGGGGATGACCTATTGGCCTGAATGCCAAGCGTCACATATGGAGGAAACCTGGCACGATCCTTAAGGTGAAGCATGGTGGTGGCAGATCATGCTGTGGGGATATTTTCCAGCGGCAGGGCTTGGGAGACTTGTCAGGATTGAGGGAATGATGAACGTAGCAAAGTACCAAGATATGCGTGAAGAAAACCTGCTCCAGTTCGCTCAGGACCTCAGATTTGGACAAACAGGACAATTAACCCTAAACACACAGCCAAGTCAACGCAGGAGTGGTTTCTGGACAAGTCTCCGAAAGTCATTCAGCAGCCCAGTCAGAGCCCGGACTCTAACCCAATTGAACATTTTTGGAGGCATGAAAATAGCTGTGCAGTGACGCTCCCCATCCTACCCGACAGAGCTTGAGACAAACTCCAAATACAGGTGTGCCAAGCTTGTAGTATCATACCCAAGAGTCGAGGTGCTTCAAAGTACTGAGTAAACTGAAAACTTATGTAAATGTAAAAAAGTAGAAAGAATGTCTAAAAAAATAAACTGTTTATTTTTTTTTATCATTAAGCGGTATTGTCTGTCGATTGATTAAATAGTTTTTGTCCCATCAATTTTAGAATAAGGATGAAACATACAATTTGGGAAAATTCATGGGGTCTGAATACTTTTTGCACAAATCCACAGGCCTCCACATTCAAAGAACTAGCACAGTTTATTATCTGATGGTTATGCAAACACCTAAGCCTCATAGGCTTTGACTTATACACGACCTAGGCTTATACAACATGGTCCAATAACTAGCAGTCGAGTGAAAATTATCAGAGGGCCTGGCAGAAGCAGCGGTGCATTCCTGGCGTGCAGACAGTCAAGGCTTTTTCTCTATTGCTGATCTTTAGACACGAGGCGGTGGGAGAGGAGATGGGAGCCCTTAAGCCGCGTCATATGACTCTCACACGGCTACAGCTTCCTCCTCATCTCAGTCTCTGTGTGAGAGACAAATTGAATTTTGTCACATGCTTCGTAAAAATAATAAAAACAATGGGTGTAGACTAACAGTGAACTGCTTACTTAATTACTGGCGCTTCCCACCAATGCAGAAGAAAACAAAAATAACTAGAAAAATATTAACATGCGGAACAAATACACAAGTAACGATAACTTAGGTATACACACACACACACGGTACCAGTACGAGGTAGATCTGTACATATAGGTAAGGATCTATTTACTAGGCAACAGGATAGATAATAAACAATAGTAGTAGCAGCAACATACAGTGGGGCAAAAAAGTATTTAGTCAGCCACCAATTGTACAAGTTCTCCCACTTAAGACAAGGCCTGTAAATTTCATTATAGGTACACTTCAACTATGACAGACAAAATGAGAAAAATCCAGAAAAAAAAAAAATCACATTGTGGGATTTGTAATTTATTTGCAACTTATGGTGGAAAATAATTTGGTCACCTACAAACAAGCAAAAATGTCTGGCTCTCACAGACCTGTAACAACTTTAAGAGGCTCCTCTGTCCTCCACTCGTTACCTGTATTAATGGCACCTGTTTGAACTTGTTATCAGTATAAAAAAAGACACCGGTCCACAACCTCAAACAGTCACACTCCAAACTCCACTATGACCAAGACCAAAGAGCTGTCAAAGGACACCAGAAAAAAAAAATTGTAGACCTGCACCAGGCTGGGAAGACTGAATCTGCAATAGGTAAGCAGCTTGGTTTGAAGAAATCAACTGCGGGAGCAATTATTAGGAAATGGAAGACATACAAGACCACTGATAATCTCCCTCGATCTCACCCCGTGGGGTCAAAATGATCACAAGAACGGTGAGCAAAAATCCCAGAACCACACGGGGGTGACCTAGTCATTTACCTGCAGAGAGCTGGGACCAAAGTAACAAAGCCTAACATCAGTAACACACTACGCTGCCAGGGACTCAAATCCTGCAGTGCCAGACGTGTCCCCCTGCTTAAGCCAGTACATGTCCAGGCCCGTCTGAAGTCTGCTATAGAGAATTTGGATGATCAAGAAGAAGATTGGAAGAATGTCATATGGTCAGATGAAACCAAAATATGGTCAGATGAAACCAAAATATAACTTTTTGGTAAAAACTCAACTCTTCGTGTTTGGAGGACAAAGAATGCTGAGTTGCATCCAAAGAACACCATACCTACTATGAAGCATGGGGGTGGAAACATCATGCTTTGGGGCTGTTTTTCTGCGAAGGTACCAGGACGACTGATCCGTGTAAAGGAAAGAATGAATGGGGCCATGTATCGTGAGATTTTGAGTGAAAACCTCCTTCCATCAGCAAGGGCATTGAAGATGAAACGTGGCTGGGTCTTTCAGCATGACAATGATCCGAAACACACCGCCCGGGCAACGAAGGAGTGGCTTCGTAAGAAGTATTTCAAGGTCCTGAAGTGGCCTAGCCAGTCTCCAGATCTCAACCCCATAAAAAATCTTTGGAGGGAGTTGAAAGTCCATGTTGCCAAGCAACAGCCCCAAAACGTCACTGCTCTAGAGGAGATCTGCATGGAGGAATGGGCCAAAATACCAGCAACAGTGTGTGAAAACCTTGTGAAGACTTACGGAAAACGTTTGACCTCTGTTGGCAATGACAAAGGGTATATAACAAAGTATTGAGATACATATTTGGTCAATAACAAAAGTTTATTTTCCACCATAATTTGCAAATAAATTCATTAAAAATTCTACAATGTGATTTTCTGGATTTTCTCTCATTTTGTCTGTGTAGTTAACCTATGATGAAAATTACAGGCCTCTCATCTTTAAGTGGGAGAACTTGCACAATTGGTGGCTGACTAAATACTTTTTCCCCCACTGTATGTGAGGAGTCAAAAGAGTTGGGGCAAAAATTGTCATAGAAGGTGGTTACCTATATAACTAATAGCTACCGGACTAACTATTTAGCAGTCTTACGGTTTGAGAGTATAAATTGTTCAGGGTCCTGTTGGTTCCAGACTAACTGCACCGGTACCGCTTGCCGTGCGTTATCAGGGATAACGGTCTATGATTTAAGTGGCTGGAGTCTGAACATCTTTGGGCCTTCCTCTGGCACCGCCTGGTACAGAGGTCCTGAAGTGCAGGGAGCTTGGACCCGGTGATGTAATGGGCTGTACGCACTACCCTTGCGGTCAGATCCAAGCAGTTGCCATACCAAGCGGTGATTCAGCCAGTCAAGATGCTCTCAATGGTGCAGCTGAAGAACTTTGAGGACGTAAGGGCACATGCCGACTCTTTTCAGACTCCTGAGGGGGAAAGGGCTTTGTTGTACCTTCACGACAGCGTTGGTGTGGGCCATGATAATTCCTTAACGATGTGGACACGGGGGAACTTGAAGTGCTCGATCCCCTTCACCGTGTGTGTACGAAACATGTCCAGGTCTGTTGTTGCATTTCTGCAGACAGTACTGTGTGGGGGGGGTGAAGTCAGGACAAGGGTAGTGCCCCGTCACTGAATCATGCACCTGGTTAGCTCTCACTACATCTCAGCCTTCATAAGATGTAGATTCACAGTTTACATTTTACAAATGTCCACTTTGGCAGACTGACATGCCATGTAGTCAAACTGAATTGAACACAGACCACAACAATAGAAAATAAACTCCTATAAAAGTAGAGACTAAGAAATGTTTTGGGTTTTAACTTGGCTACTTTTATACTGTATATCTGACTGGTTTGTGAGCCAGACTTTACAGAGCAGAAAGGGCAACTGGTATAGTACTTAGCATTCAGACCCCTTGAATTTACACAGTTAATTTACAGCATCATTCTAAAATGGTTTAAAAACATTTTTTTTTTTAAATCCTCATTAATCTACAATACCCAATAATGGCAAAGCGAAAACAGATTTAGAAATGTTTTGCAAATGTATTAGTTAAAAACATACACTAGCGTTCAAATGCAAATTAAAAATCGATCAAAATACAGTGTTGATAGACATTGTTAATGTCTATTGTAGCTGGAAACAGTTGATTTTTTTTCATGGAATATCTACACAGGCGTACAGAGGCCCATTACCAGCAACCATCACTCCTGTATTCCACTGGCATGTTGTGTTAGCCAATTCAAATGTATTATTTTAAAAGGCTAATTGATCATTAGAAAACCCTTTTGCAATTATGTCAGCACAGCTCAAAACTGTTGTGCTAATTGAAGCAATAGGCATTTGTGGGTGTGATTACAGGCTCAAAATGGCCAGAAACAAAGTCTATTCTTGTTCCGAGAAATGAAGACTTCACATGGGAGAAATTGCCAGAAGAAAGTACTTTGATTCTGGCCATTTTGAGCCTGTAATCAAACCCAAATGCTGATGCTCCAGATACTCAATTAGTTTAAAGGCGGCAAGTTGTATTGCTTCTTTAATCAGGATAACAGTTTTCAGCTGTGCGAACATAATTGCAAAAGAGTTTAATGATCAATTAGCTAATACAAATGTAAAAGGCTAACACAACGTGCCACTGGAACACAGAAGTGATGGTTGCTGATATTGGGCCTCTGTACGCCTGTCTAGATATTCCAGTTTTTTTTTAAAGCCTTTCCAGCTACAATAATCATTTATAGCATTAACAATGTCTACACTGCATTTCTGAACAATTTGATGTTATTTTAAAATGGACAAAAAGTGATTCTTTCACAAACAAGGACATTTCTAATTGACCAAAACTTTTGAACGGTAGTGTAGGTATTCAGACCTCTCAGACTCTAAATTGAGATCAGGAGTATCCTGTTTCCTCTGATCATGCTTGATGTTTCTACAACTTTACCTGTGGTAAATTCAATTGATTGGACAGGATTTGGAAAGTCACACCTGTCTATATAAGGTCCCACAGTTGACAGTGCACGTCAGAGCAAAAACCAAGCCATGAGGTCGAATGAATTGAACGTAGAGCTCTGAGACAGGATTTTGTCGCGGCACAGATCTGGGGATGGGTACCAAAACATTTCTGCAGCATTGAAGGTCCCCAGGAACACAGCTGCCTCCATCATTCTTAAAATGGAATACGTTTGGAACCACCAAGACTCTTTCTAGAGCTGGCTGCCCGGCCAAACTGAGAAATCGGGGGAGAAGGGCCATGGTCAGGGAGGTGACCAAGAACCCGATGGTCACTGACAGATCTCCAGAGTTCCTATGTGAAGATGGGAGGAACTTTCAGAAAGACAAACACCCTGCAGCACTCCACCAATCAGGCCTTCATGATAGAGGGGCCAAACGAAGGTGATTCCTCAGTAAAAAAAGGCACGACAGCCCGCTTAGTTTGCCAAAAGGCACCTAAAGGACTCGGACCATAAGAAACAAGATTCTCTGGTCTGATTAAACCAAGATTGAAGTCTTTGGCCTGAATGCCAAGCATCACATCTGGAGGAACCCTGGCACCATCTTACAGTGAAGCATGGTGGTAGCAGCAGCATGCTGTGGGGATGTTTTCAGCCGCAGGGCCTGGGATACTAGTCAGGATCGAGGGAAAGATGAACAGAGCAAAGTACAGAGATCCTTGATGAAAACCTGCTCCAGAACACTTAGGACCTCTGACTGGGGCGAAGGTTCACCTTCCAATAGGACAACAACCCTAAGCACACAGCCAAGACAATGCAGGAGTGGATTCTGGACAAGTCTCTGAATGTCCTTGAGTGGCCCAGCCAGAGCTCGGACTTGAACCTGATCGAGCATCTCTGGAAAGACCTGAAAATAGCTGTGCAACGACACTTCCCATCCAACCTGGGAGCTTGAGAGGATCTGAAGAGGAGATCGGGAAAAACTCCAAAGACCGGTGTGCCAAGCTTGTAGTGTCATACCCAAGAAGACTCAAGGCTGTAATTTTCTTCATAAATTTGCAAACATTAAAAAACTTATGGGGTATTGTGTGTAGATTGAGGGGGGGAAACTATTTCATCCATTTTGGAATAAGGCTGTAACATAAGAAAATGGAAAATTCAAGGGGTATGAATACTTTACGAATGCACTGTACACTGGAGAAGCAACAAATTTGTTCAACATTGACATGTTCACTTATCAACTGCATTTGGTCACATGGATAGCTAGTTTTTCCACTCACTCAGGATAGAGCACAGTAATGCATGTCCATTCACAACCAATCCATCCAGTTAGAATAACGGCAATGACCCTTGGTTACTTTAACAAGGGGTGGATGGACTCAGGCTCCCAGCGTGAGTCCCACCGTAAGCTGGTGCAGATCAGCATGAGATCTTTAAAACTGAACGTATGTGTGATGCTGACGTGCTACAGGCTGGGGACGAGTTAACCGCAGGATGAGAGGGACGGACCGAGGCTACGCCTGCAACCAGGTAAAAACTTATTAGCAAACAATGTCAAAACAGGGACAACTGAAACCTAAACAGCACTTGGGGAGGGCTCAAAAAGGTACAGCTTACCTTTATCTCAAGACCTAGAGGAACAAAAGAAGGAAGCCTCTCACACCCAATGCTCTTCTGGGTTACTATTGGAACTGGTTGGCTGTTTTAAAGTCTTTAAATCAGTTGACGTAGGCTAACTAGTTTGTGTGTGGGACGTGGTGTACAAAGGGAGGGGACAGTGTGTGTGCATGTCTTGGAGATGGGATCAGAGTTAATGAACCAGACATTTTCTGGAAGGGGTGGGGGTCCAGATGATTTGTGCGTGCGTATACAGACTGAGCAAGAAGCCAGAGTCTAGTGAGTTACGCAAGAGGGCCTCTCGTTGGGGGCCTAGGTTAGTGCACAGCCAGCACTGCACTTTCATGAATGCCCATGCGGTAGCCTACAGTTCGTAAAACAGGCAATTTCCATTTATTTGGTTACGTTAATTTCTTGCATGTGCTAATTACATTAGTTTACCATTTCATTCTCAGAGTGGAAACTTTTTACAGAATTCAAAACTGGCTACACTTGAGAAAAAAAAAAGTATTGGTTTATTTCATAGGCTCACATCATTTATGCGCTCCATGTGAGCAATGCACATGCATCTGGTTTCTCTGCCCTGTTAATGTTGACAGAGTGCGCACCTGGGCACGCATAGAAGTACCTGGCCTGCTTCTTGCAAATGTCAAATCTAGGAAAGTGCCCAGCCGGGCTTCTGTCATTTTTTCTTCACCTCAGACATTAAGTCAGCAAATATTTATTTTTTAACAAAATGTTATCCTTTCAAAAATATAATAGTTCCTTACAGTATTTCAAAAATTTTTCCAGCACTCTCCCCCTCAATCAGTGGCACTGATAAATAGCCTTCACACAACTTGTCCATAGCCTATTTGTTTATATTTGAAGGATTGCCAAGTTTATCTTCATACTCATCACCTTCATACTTCCAATTTCATATAATCTACTTCAAAAGAACCTATGTAATCATAATAAAAATACATTTTTAAGAAACCTTTAATGAATGGAGGAATGTTTGCTCATCTGACATACACTGTTGGTGTTGATTTATGGGCGCTTTTACGAGGGTGTGCTTGTTTGAGTTTGCCGATTCTCTCTTCAGGCCCATTTTTGTCCATTAACCTGTTACATCTATGGGGGCGCTATTTCATTATTGGATAAAAAAAAAAGTGCCCGTTTTAAGCGCAATATTTTGTCAAAAAGATGCTCGACTATGCATATAATTGACAGCTTTGGAAAGAAAACACTGACGTTTCCAAAACTGCAAAGATATTGTCTGTGAGTGCCCCAGAATTGATGCTACAGGCGTAACCAAGATGAAACTTCAAACAGGAAATGAGCAAGATTTTTTAGGCTCTGTTTTTCATTGTTTCCTTATATGGCTGTGAATACGCAAGGAATGAGCCTGCCCGATCTATCGTTTCCCCAAGGTGTCTGCAGCATTGTGACGTATTTGTAGGCATATCATTGGAAGATTGACCATAAGAGACTACATTTGCCAGGTGTCCGCCCGGTGTCCTCTGTCAAAATTGGTGCGTCATCTTCAACTGCGCGTCTTTTTCCAAGCGATTCAGAGGAGAAAGTAGACATCCACAAACGATATATCAATGAAGAGATGTGAAAAACACCTTGAGGATTGATTCTAAACAACGTTTGCCGTGTTTCAGTCGATATTATGGAGTTAAGTTGGAAAAAAGTTCGCCGCTTTGATGACTGAATTTTAGTTTTTTTTTTGGTACCCAAACGTGATGTACAAAACGGGGCGATTTCTCCTACACAAAGAATCTTTCAGGAAAAACTGAACATTTGCTATGTAACTGAGAGTCTCCTCATTGAAAACATCTGAAGTTCTTCAAAGGTAAATGATTTTATTTGAATCCTTTTCTGGTTTTTGTGAAAAATGTTGCTGGCTGAATTCTAGGCTTATAGCTATGCTAGCTATCAATACTCTTACACAAATGCTTGTTTAGCTATGGTTGAAAAGCATATTTTGAAAATCTGAGATGAGTGTTGTTAACAAAAGTCTAAGCTTGAGAGCAAATATGTTTATTTCATTTCATTTGCGATTTTCATGAATAGTTAACGTTGAGTTATGCTAATGAGCTTGAGGCTATAAATAGGATCCCGGATCCGGGATTGCTCGACGCAAGAAGTTAAGAAAGTTTCCTAAGTAGCCTGTCTGGACACAAATCGCTTTAATAAGAATCAAAAACGGTCCTGGTCATGATTTAAGCTACATTTTAATGAGAAATAAGGTGTCCTGCCTTTGAAGAAAATTCACTATATATGGACTGAAAGTATGTGGACATCTGCTCAATGAACATCTCATTCCAAAATCATGGGCTTTAATATGGAGTTGGTCCACCCTTTGCCGCTATAAACAACCTCCACTCTTCTGGGAAGGCTTTCAAGTAGATGTTGGAATGTTGCAGTCGGGGACTTGCTTCAACCACAAGAGCATTAGGGAGGTCAGGCAATGAATTCTCTTGGAAGTACAGAATCATCTAGAATATCATTATATGCTGTAGCGTTAAGATTTCCTTTCACTGGAACTAAGGGGCCAAGCCCGAACAATGAAAAACAGCCCAGGACCAGTATTCCTCTTCTGGCACTATGTAGTCGGGCAGGTAGCATTCTCCTGGCATCCGCCAAACCCAGAATCATCCGTCAGTCTGCCAGATGGCAAAGCGTAAATCATTCAGAGAACAAATTTCCACTTCTCCAGAGTCCAATGTCAACAAGCTTTACAGCTCCCCAGCCAACGATTGGCATTGCGCATGATGATCTTATGATTGTGCCGCTGCTCAGCAATGGAAAGCCATTTCATGAAGCTCCTGACAAACAGTTATTGCGCTGACATTGCGTCCAAAGGCAGTTTAGAACTCTGTGTTGCAAATGACAATTTTTACACGAGTCGGCAGTCCTGTTCTGTGAGTTTGTTGATCCTTGATGATGTTTCCACTTCACAATAACAGCACTTACAGTTGACCGGGGCATCGCTAGCAGGGAAGAGATGACTACATTTTCTACACCTGTCAGCAACAGTTGTGGCAGAAAAAGCTAAGTCTAATTTGAAGGTGTCCACATACACTTTATGTACACAAAAGTATGTAAATGCCACGGTTGTCGAAAGACCGTGGCAGCAGCAGGGTTTGTGATGTTATGCAAATATTTTGAAGTGGGAGAAAACCCTCCAAACTTCATTTGAATGGTTTTGTGGGTCGAAATAGGATTAATATTATATATCTAAACACACACACAGTACCAGTCAAAAGTTTGGACACCTACCCAGTCTAGGGTTTTTCTTTAGTTCAACATTGTAGAATAATAGCGAAGACGTCAAAACTATGAAATCAACCAGCTTCATGAGGTAGACACCTGGAATGCATTTCAATTAACCAGGTGTATTGTTAAAAAGTTAATTTGTGGAATTTCTTTCCTTCTTAATGCATTGGAGCCAGTTGTGTTGTGACATGGTAGGGGTGGTATACAGACGATACCCCTATTTGGTTAAAGACCAAGTCCATATTACGGCAAGAGTTAACATAAGCAAAGAGAAACGACAGGCCATCATTACTTTAAAAAGACATGAAGGTCAGTCAATGTGGAAAATTAACAACCAAGTTTTTTCAATTGCAGTTGCAAAAAACATCAAGCACTATGATGAAACTGGCTCTCATGAGGACCACCACAGGAAAGGAAGACCCAGAGTACCTCTGTTGTTCAGAGACTGCATGAATCAGGCCTTCGTAGTCTAACTGCTGCAAAGAAACCACAACTAAGTGACACCAGTAAGAAGAGACTTGCTTGGGCCAAGTGGAAATCTGTCCTTTGGTCTGATGAGTCCAGATTTCGGGGTTCCAACCACTGTCTTTGTGAGACACAGAAGGTGAAAGGATGATCTCCACGTGTACATTTCCCACCGTGAAGCACGGAGGTGGTGGTGTGATGGTGCTTTGCTGGTGACACGGTCTGTGATTTATTTAGAAGTCAAGGCACACTTAACTAGCATGCCTACCACAGCATTCTGTAGCTATACGCCATCCCATCTGGTTTGCGCTTAATGGGACTATCATTTCTTTTTCAACAGGACAATGACCCAAAACACACCATCTCCAGGCTGTGTAAGGGCTATTTGACCAAGAAGGAGAGTTATCCCAACCCATCTCAATTGGGTTGGGATAAGTTGGACCACAGAGTGAAGAAAAAGCAGCCAACAAGTGCTCATTCTATGTGGGAACTCCTTCAAGCCTGCCGGAAAAGCATTCCAAATAAGCTGGTTGAGAGAATACCAAGAGTTTGCAAAGCTGTCAAGGGAAAGGGTGGCTACTTTGAAGAATCTAAAATATATTCTGATTTGTTTAACACTTTTTTGGTTACTACACTATTTAATAGTTGAGGTCTTCACTATTATTCTACAATATAGAAAATAGTAAAAATAAAGAACCCTTGAATGAGTAAGTGTCCAAATGTTTGACCTGTACCGTATATATGCAGAAAATAGGATCTGTGTATCTATATCTATATCTATATAAAAAGATATACAGAAAAGCCAACAGACAAGGTAGGCATATAGATATCTTCATTTTGACTGTTAATATTGTGTGTCAATACTAAAATGCAACAGATCCTCTCCAACCTGGCATTTCTTGATATTTATAAGTAATAACCTGAATAATAATGAAATGTCATGATAATAATGCAGTGGAATGGCTTGTTTCAGATAGGTTTTTACTAAGGAAGCATAAAAAAGTCAAATACACTGGCCCAATATGATATCCACATTATACACAGCCTACACATAGATATTTCCCCCTATATAATCCCTCAGACATACTAAAAGAGGAAGGAAATTATGTTTACAAGCAATGATTAACATTAGAGCTGCTGCTTGTGCACTTTACAATACTTTGTCCAGCTGCACCTGATTTGCAGTGTTACAGTAATTCTGAATAAGGCTACTCTAAAACTGAACCTGACATCACTTCTGCCATTAATTCTACTGCATCTAGTTACCAGGCCGGTCAGTGTACATGCGTGTTTGCCACTGTTGAAGGAAATTTGCATTCAGCTGTAAGAAGTACAATTCAGACACGGCACAAAATGCAAGTTATGAAAGTCATAATATATATTCATGTTATATAGGGCTAGGTAAAAAGTTGCTGTTAATAACAAAAACATTGGCCTAGAAACGGTGGAAATGTTTGCCAATACCCCACCTTGTCATTACATAGGGCTAAGCTTGTGGGATTTCCAAATCCACACAAAAATAATGTGCGGAGTGTCAAGAAAATATGTATTACGCAACCATTAATCATGGACCCTCCATGTACAGTGCAAGCACCTGACATGCTTAGGACGACTCTGGCTAGATCACCACCCGGCCGGGTAAAGTTAAGTAAGCACAAAATGTAAATGTATTTTGAAACAAAATAGACCATTCTACTTCAACAATTTAAGGCAGTATGTATCTTGAAGCATTTTCTAAGCTATAGGACAAATGAACAGAACATTCTGGGTACCATTCGTATGAAATACATTAGTCAGTAGCATCAATAGCATAAATATGTTAATTCACAAATAACCACAGAAGTTGCAAAACTACTGGAATTTCCCATAATGCATAGTTCATGGGAGGGTACGGAAGGCTTATCGGCTTCCAAGGTTTAAGACTTTAGAAGACATATTCCTACAAACTACTGAAATTTCAACATAATGGCTTTCATTGAAATTTAACTACATCTGTATGGTAGCCTTAACCTGATCGAAAGGTATATCTCCTTATGTAGATAATAGTAATGCACATATAGCTTTGCTTTTAAAGGCATAGTGGAGTCAAAAATGTGATTTAATGTTGTTCTATATACACACTGAGTGTACATAACATTGGGAATACATTGGAAACTAAATAATAGTATTTAGTGGCAACTCCTTGTGCCCCCAGAACAGCCTCAATTTCATCAGCGCATGGACTCTACAAGGTGTCAAAAAATCCTTGCACAAGGATGCTTTGCACATGTTGACTCCAATGCTTCCCACAGTTGTGCCAAATTTGCTGGATGTCCTATAGGTGGTGGACCATTCCTGATAAACGTGGAAAACTTTTGAATGTGAAAAGCCCAGCAGTGTTGCAGTCCTTGACGCAAACCGGTGTGCCTGGCACCTACTACCATACCCCGCACTGAAATATTTTGTCTTGCCCACTCACCCTCGGAATGTCACACATACACAATCCATGTCTTTTGTCTCAAGGCTTGAAAATCATTTAACCCGTTTCTTACCCTTCATCTACAATGATTGAAGTGGATTTAACAGGTGACAGCAATAAGGGATCATAGCTTTTACCTGGTCAGTTGATGTCATGGAAAGAGCAGGTGTTCCTAATGTTTTGTACACTCAAGTATATTTCCACACTACGAGGTTGGAAAACAAAATACAATGAAATTGAAATGGCATTATCATCACCATTTTCACAATGTAAGAGCAGATTGAAAAGACTGCCTGACATTTCTGACAGTTTTGGTCTTCCATGGTGTTGTTGCCATGCTGTAAATAAGTTAGACCAATTAGAGAGTTCCAAACAGCTTGGCCAATAACAGCTCATTTTCAGTTTACCCAAACCCACGTAAACCAACAACCCTAGCAAAATTGTTCATTGCTAAGAAGCAGTGTCTGTATGACCATTTTAATTTCAAACAATCACAGTAAGAGACTTAATTGTTACATGTTCAGTTAAATGTGGGGTATTGAGTGTGACCTTGTAACAGACTTAAATAACCACTAGACCTGTGTCTATGGTTCTAATGGTTCAACTTAGGAACACTCATTAAAAAAAATGTGGCCTGTAGAATGAATGTGGGATTTCAACTTGAGCAACAGCGCAGCAAGAAAAAAAGTTAATCAGATAATACATTGAATAACAGATGATTATGCAGATGGGGCGACAGGTAGCCTAGTGGTTAGAGCATTGGACTAGTAACCGAAAGGTTGCAAGATCAAATCCCTGAGCTGACAAGGTGTAAAAAATATATAAAGTGTTCTGTCCCTGAACAAGGTAGTTACCCCACTGTTCCTAGGCCATCATTGAAAATAAGAATGTGTTCTTAACAGACTTGCCTAGTAAAATAAAATGTACATCTGTATTGTTGATTCAAGTTCAGTGCACTGAAGCAGTTCTTACATTTGAGGGGTGTGCATCATGAACAAAGTAATTGTTATCATTTTTCTTAGTCTGAAAACCGTTAGGACTTGCACAGCCTCTGCTACAGAAAAAGTTAGTCTTGTATCTGTGGTAGCACCTTTACAATGCTCATCTCTAGACCATCCCGACCTATTTTACCTGTGCTACATATTTTTATTAGAAATGTGCACCTTTAGCGGGTACACACAAATTAACCATCGTGAGTAAGGAAACAAATAGTTTAAACCCTACTTAATCTATGCCAAAGTACGGATTCGAATGAGGTCATTGCCAAACAAAATTAAGAAAAGTATGTGTGCCATAATTTATCCCATCATTGTGCCGCGGTTCAGAAAAAGGCTGTGAGCCAATGCAGTGGTCTAGATGCAAGGCAAACATTGATTCAGTGCCTGTCTACCAGGCCCAATACTTACCTGCAGTTATAGTTCGTAGATACTATTGTAATTTCTCACCAAATGAGCTACATTTAATAAATTAGGCTGCCAGCCAAATAACTATCGCGCATACTGAATCACAACACAGGCTTATGACACACTAGCGTAGCTACTTTAACAAGGACTGATTTACCTACCAACAAATTATTCGACATTTAATTTAACGGAAATGTTATCGTTCGGACAAGCACAGCCGTACACATGGACTGCATAACGTTAGACAAGCCACCAACGTACGTTGCTAGTTTACGTTAGTTGCCGTTTTAGTTTCTCGGCTTCCCATCGTAGGTCGGTTAAAGTTTGAAACGTAGTTTGTGGTGGTTAGTTAACCAGCTATTTGCGTTAATCTCCCACGCGGAACCAGTTAGGCCGGTAAAATAGCTAGCTAACATTAGCTATGGCATTAGCTATGGTGCACCACGCGTAGTCTGGTCCCTGCAATGGCTGCATGCAACACAGCGTGCCCAAGTTAGCTTGCTGTTAAATATTTTTACAAGACGTAGCTAGCTAGCTACTTTCACAATATGTTGCTACTCATACCGTAGTGGCACTGGGTAAATTAATGCACCTAGTTGACAAAGTTAGCTAGCTAGCAAGCTAGCCATTTTAGTTTCAAGACGTCAAAGTACTACAATAGGCAAAATTCCAAATAGCTAACTAAGGTTAGCTAGCAGACAACGCACAGGAAATGTGCTAGCTAACGTTAGCCATTTAAACAAAGCTGGGCGTTTAAGACTTCTGCTACGTTATTTAATTTAACAGATAAATGAATGTAGCTAGCCAACTAGCTACATCTGCATGTTGTAGCAAATTCTGTCCGGTTCCATGTTGTGGGAGTGAAAGAAAACAAATGTTTTTTTTATATAGTTACCTCACTCGAGTGCCGTGTGCATCTCCTCTCAGCTCCGTACTCAAAAAAAAAAGCAACCCGTTCACTGAGCAGCAACGCACAAACAGCCAATGAGTTTCCAAGGGGGCCTGCTTCCCACGACAATCAAGAGGGCCTTTTCGGTACTGCAGTTTACAGGCCTAGAAAGACAATTCTTATAGACCGCCCGAAAGAGAAGTCACGTTTTTTAATTCCAAATAAGACACTTTAGTCATCAACTTTGTGAACAAAACATCAATTGAATTATTCAAGTAATTGTCTCGGAGGCAGGTTTTATCCCATCATTCACAGACTAAGTTATTAACATTTTAGATTCCATGCTTTGAAGTTGCGATCTTCTGTCACATGAACACGCTGAAGGGAAATCATTCACGCGTTCTCGTGCTGGGGGATTCTTTGCACCTGTTGAACATTGGCAGAAGAATAGAAAGCAATAGGAAGAGAAGCAGCAAAAACCTGAATGTACTGTCATGTTCAGCTTTCAACTTCACCAAACATGCTAAGCAGTCAAAAATCTACACACAAATTTGTGATCGCATTTTTTGTATGAATGTTGTCATGCATCTGTTTTAAGATCGATGGGTGATTTGTGTTAGCTTGCTTTAGCACCTTGACAAGGCATCTTGAAAACGCTCATGGTTGTTTTGCTTGTAATATGTGCTATTGTAGTTATAAACACAATGCTTGATAAGATAATTATGACATTATCTAAGTGACTGTTCAAATGCTGTCAATAAGCAACCAAACAGGCGGCATAACTGGTGGTGGCACAGCTGTCTGTGTGGGTCGCTACACAGACCCCCCACCACAAAGTCCCTCGTCCCTGAGAGAACAAACAAAGTCTCTGAAGCAACCCGGAGGTCTCCTTTGCCTGCATGGCCGCGATTGTCGCAGTGTGGCCAGATGTGAAACGGGGCACAGTCTGTGGCAGGGGGCTGCCCCTCTGGTGCCCAGGGGATGAAGACAGGGATATGGGGGACAAGGATGCGGGAACGGGGAACCACGCTGTGGAACACAGGGAGGGAGACTGTTGTCTGGAGCCTTGTCAGTGGTGCCTGGGGGTGGGTGCCTGGAGAATGTCATTGCCAGAGAGGGGAATTGTGGGGGTCCCTGGGGTTTGGGGAGAAGAGGCCCCTCTGTATGGGGCAAACCTGTCCCGGTGCAGTGCCACCTTTCTCCTCCTGGGAGAATGCTGCACCCGGTAAACAACCTCCCCTACCTTCTCCGGGATGCTGCAGGGCCCCAACCAGTGGCTGTCCAACTTGGGGCGTCTGCCTTTCTTTCTTAGGGGGCTATAGACCCAGACCAGCTCCCCAGCCACAAAGTGCCTTCCCCGGGTGTGCACGTCATAGTTCCTCTTTTGCCTCACACCTGCATTCACCAGCTGCTCTCTGGAAGGAGAAAGGAGCTCCCGCCGGGTGAAACAGTAGCGGCGCTCATGTTTGTCAAATGTTTTGCTGAAGTACGCCACCACTCTCTCCCCCTCTGGCCCCAACTGGGTCAGCACCCCACCCATGCCCACATTGCTCGCGACTGTGTCCAGGATAAAGGGCAAGGTAATGGCACGGTGGCCTCGATCACCTTTGAGGCTGTTGAAGGCCTTCTCACACTCCGCTGTCCAAGTGAAGGCCTTGTCCTTCAGCAGCAGGCGATTCAAGGGAACAGCAACGCTTGAGAAGAACCGTACAAACCTCCTGTAGTACCAGGCCAGGCCCAGGAAGCTCTTCAGCTGATGCTGGTCAGTGGGGGTGGGCCAGTCTTGGATAGCCCCCACCTTGTCCTCTATGGTGCTGGTACCCTCCTTCCCCACTCGGTGGCACAAGAAGGACACCTCTCTCCTCATGAAGTGGCACTTCTTGGGGTGAAGCTTCAGGCCTGCGGCAGCCACCCTCTCCAGCACACGCCGTAGCGCCCCCATGGCTGACTGGAAGGAGCTGCCGTGGGCCAGGATGTCGTCAAGGTATACCAGACACTGCTGTTGGGGGATGCCATCCAGAACCCTGTCCATCAAACGCTCAAAAGTAGCTGGAGCGTTGCACATGCCAAAGCACAGGACCTTGAACTACCCGTGTCCTCTCTTAGTGGAGAACGCAGTTTTGGCTCTGGCCTCTGGGGAGAGGGGCACCTGCCAGTAGCCACTGCGGAGGTCTGGTGAGGAGAACCAAGAGGACCCCCTAACCAGTTCCATCAACTCACCCCGTACCACGTATCGATATGAGTTCTTCCTGGTTACCTCATTCAGCTGCCTGTAGTCCGCACAGAACCTCCGCTTGCCCCCCTTCTTAGGAACCATGACGACAGGGGCTGCCTGAGGACTTGATGAAGTCTGCCCGCTGCATCTCCAACACAACCTTGTCTGCCGGCTGCTGGCGTGCCGCCGGGATACGACGGGGACGCATCTTGATGGGCCGAGCATCACCTGTGTCGATCTCATGCTGCACCAGATGAGTCTGACCCACCACTTCCTCACTCAGTGCAAAGCTGTCTTTGAGTTCAAACAGCAACTGCCACAACTGTTTCTGCTGCTCAGGTTCAAGACCAACACAGTTCCTCCCTCATATCTCCCTCACTGCAGACAATGTCCTCTCCTCTCCCATCTGGGTAGCTGGGCTGGGGGGAAAAGTCACACACATATGTGGGGGAGGCAGGGCAGCCATTAATCTCTGCTGCTTTAACTGTTGGAGTAAAGGGGTTGTTGTGTGAATGTCACATTAGGAGGGGCATGGTGACTGCCAGCCCTCCCTGGGGGACATTGGGCAATCCCGGCGCAGATAGCCTGGCTGGCTACACACCCAGCAGACCCCCGGGACCAGGGTGTGTGTTTCGTCCTGCCTATAGCGACACAGCACAAATTAGTTCAGTCATTTCAGCCGCCCATGCAGGTTTTTCTGGCTCTGGGCTGCTCTGCCCAGTGGGTCTGTCTCCCTGCACCCCAACCGAAGCCCCAGCCCACACAAGCTCCCTCTCCAAAGCCATCTCCGAGGCTATCTGCAGTGACTCAGGATGAGCCAGCTGGTCTGTATGCGCAGCTCCGTAGGAGAGAGCACCTGTATCTACTGGTCCCGTGCTAGCTCGCTCTGCATGGAGGGGGGCATGTGAGGATACGCCTGCCGAGAGAGGGCATTTTAAATCCCCATTCTCACGTACATAAGCGAGCCACGGTAGTCAGCTAGCTAGCTGGCTAACTTTTATCTATGTTTTTCTGACACCAATGTAATGGCTGGCTAGATCATAAAGGAAACATTGGCCAGAGGGTTGAGTTTACGATTTGTTAACAGGCTGTTTGGCTGTAGCTCACACCAAATGACTTAAAGGTACCCTATAAAACAACCGTGACATTCTCTTGTGAAGACCAGACGTAAGAGAGAGAACAATGGCTAAAAATGGTCTTAACTTACAATGCTCCATTCACCTACCAAACCACGCCATTCCACCAACCACCAGGATGCCCGGTGTTATGTTCTGTTAATTACTGATGTCCCCTGTAAGGATGGAGCACCCTTGGTCATACGCAGTGTTGTTCTATGTTATTCTGGTACTAACTAGTTTGAGTAATTGTGAAAGCTCCAGTTCAATTGCTTGTATTCAGTCTTTCTTATTACATAAATAAGTACTAAGTGTTAAGACACTACAATGGCGACGAGGATGATTACCTGCAGTGTGCATCACGAATACAGATGGAGTTCGTAGGAAGAGAGGAAGATTTTGACCCTGTAGCACAACAGCTAGCAAGCAGTGAAGATGAGGGGAGAGCTGACGAGAACGAGGCGGCAGATCAAAGACCCGTGGAGCCGGAGGTAAAGAGAATGGCTCGCATCGGGAAAATAGATGTGTTTGATGACACGCAAGAAAACTGGGCAACTTACATTGAACGGCTGGAACAGTACTTCATTGCAAACGACATTGCTGATAACAAAAGAGTACCAGCGTTGTTGAGTTTAATTGGCCCAAAAACATACGGTTTGCTAAGAGATCTGACTGCCCCTCTGAAGCCCTCAAATACAACATTCACAGAGATTGTGGAGATATTGCAAAATCACCTATCACCTAAACCAACCCTCATCGCGGAACGTTTTCGTTTCCACAAGAGAGATCAGAATGAGGGGGAGGGTGTTAGTACATATGTAGCAGTGTTGAAGAAACTGTCTGAACATTGCCAGTTGGGAGAGAACCTAAATGACACATTAAGAGATAGATTTGTTTGTGGACTGAAACATGAACACATTCATAAACGTTTGCTCACAGAATCAGAGCTCACGTATGCAAAGGCTGTTGAAATTGCTATGGCTATGGAAATCGCGACTAAAGATGCATTTGAGTTGCAAAGTAAAAGAAGTACTGATCTGTCACAAATTTCCCTGCACAAGTTTTCACGCAGTCGACAGCACCTCCGTGTGGCCGAAAAATGCAACAGGTGTGACAGAGATGGTCACAGAGCAGAGGACTGCCGTTTCAAAGACAAAATTTGTCACAAATGCAGTAGAAGGGGGCATATTCAAAGAGCATGCAAAGCAAAATTCAGTCACAACAGGAAAACTGAGAAAATTAAAGGGTCTGTGAATGCACTAGCAGAGAACAGTGGCAGTGATTCAGATGAACGATTAATTGGTACAATGGAGTTAAACACAGTGACTTCTCCCAGCAGTAGCATAATATGGGCGACACCAGATATCGAAGGCAAACCCCTCAAAATGGAGCTGGACACGGGATCTGCCGTGTCTATAATTTCCACTACTGTCTACAATGAGCACTTTAAGGCTATCAAGCTGAAGAACACAAATGTGTTGCTGAAGACATACTCAGGAGAGAGATTGAGCCCAATGGGGGCGTTGCAGGTCAGAGTGCATTATGGGGGGGCAAATACAGCAGTTACAGCTGTATGTGGTGCCTGGAACTGGCCCCCCATTATTTGGCAGGGAATGGCTTTCAAAAATAAAGCTGAATTGGTGTAACTTAAAAATGCTCCACACATTCCAGTCCAAAGAGAAAGGCACAGACCAAACACTGGAACACTTGCGAAAGAAATACAACACAGTTGTCAGTGATCAGATGGGAACAGTAAAAGGCTTCACAGCAAAACTTGTACTAAGAGATGACGCAACCCCAACATTCTGCAAAGCCAGATCTGTTCCATACTCCCTGAGACCAAAGGTGGAAGCGGAAATCGATCGCTTGCAGGATACAGGGATCCTGACGAAAGTGGACAGAAGCGAATGGGCCACACCCATAGTTCCTATTGTGAAGAAAGACGGGTCTGTTAGAATGTGTGGGGACTTCAAGGTAACTGTGAATTCAATGTTGCATGTGGACCAATACCCCCTACCACGTCTGGATGACATCTTTGCTGCACCAGCTGGTGGGAACACTTCAGTAAAATCGATCTGAAACAGGCTTACCTGCAGCTACTGGTTGAAGAGAGTTCCAAACAGTACCTGACAATAAACACACACAAAGGTCTATACAGGTATAACCGCCTGGTTTTTGGCATTGAGAAGCACTGGCACTAGTGTGGAGTGTCAAGAAATTCCACGCATACCTATATGGCAAGCGTTTCACACTGGTTACAGATCACCAGCCGTTGCTTTCCATTTTCAGTCCAAAAAAAGGCATTCCGGCAATGACAGCAGCCAGGTTACAGCAATATGCCCTGTTCCTTGCCAGTCATATGTATGACATTGAGTTTAAGCCGTCATCCCTCCACACAAATGCGGATGGATTAACCAGACTGCCGAGTACAAGAGAAAGACAAAGGAGGGTGGATGCAGTGGACTTGTTCCATACCGCTCAGCTCGAGGCCCTACCAGTCACAAGCACAGTTATCAAACAGGAGACAAGGAAAGATGTGACCTTGTCAAAAGTGTACACCTACACCATGTCAGGATGGCCAGCTACTGGCAGAAAGGAGCTGACTCCGTATTTCCAGCGGAGAAACGAAATTACAATGTACCAAGGATGTTTAATGTGGGGAATGAGAGTCATGATACCCCAGAAATGCCAACATCTAGTCTTGCAGCAACTACATGAAGGTCATGTTGGAATTGTCAAAATGAAGCTGCTCGCAAGGAGCCACTTCTGGTGGCCAGGTCTGGACCAACAGATAGAAAATATGGCAAAGAACTGTAGCGGATGTTTGGAAACCCTTCACATGCTTGCTCCTGTCCCAGTACACCCATGGGAATGGCCCGCAGCATCATGGCAGAGAATTCATGTGGACTACGCTGGTCCCTTTGAAAAGCACATGTTTCTGGTTATAGTTGATTCCCATTCCAAATGGCCAGAGGTGTTTTGCACTGACTCCTCCACCTCAGCTCAGACGATAGAGTGTCTCAGAACAACGTTTGCACGCTTCGTTTTGCCGCTGCAGCTGGTAAGTGACAACACGCAAGCTTTTGTAAGTGACGAGTTTACAAGATTCATGTCAGTAAATGGAATCAAACACTCAACCTCAGCTCTGTACCACCCTGCCACCAATGGGTTGGCAGGACGCTTTGTGCAAACCCTAAAGCAAGGACTCCGTGCAGCAAAACGAGACGAAGGGACTTTGCAAACAAAACTGGCCAAGTTCCTGGCCTCCTACCGAAACACCCCACATGCCACGACAAATGAAAGCCCAGCCACACTGATGTTCGGGAGGCCTCTCCGCACACAGCTGGACATCATGAAGCCAAACAGGCGTAATGAAGTGCTGAACAAACAAGCCAAGATGCTCTCCGGTGGCCGGGAGCGCCATCTCCAAACAGGACAGGAAGTGATGGTGCGAGACTACAGAAGAAGAGGGAAATGGACACAAACGGGACCCAGAACTTACCAGGTTCAAGATAGCCCAGACATAATGTGGCGGCGTCACATTAACCAAATGCATTCCACGGAAAACAGCACAACAATCGAGAGAGAACAGGCACAGAGAGCTCCTGAGAGTGACACACAGGGAACTGTAGAGGACGGTGGGTCAGTAAAGAGACCCCAGGCTGAAAGAAGGGAACGTGTTGATGAAGGTGCTGCTGTAGCAGAAGCTATACTGGAACAAGCACACACTGAGGATGTTCAGGAGCCTCCAGACAATCCGAGGCGCTACCCAGAACGAAGGCACCGTCCACCAGACAGACTAGACTTATAAACAAACAAACAAAAACGAACGGTTCAAGTTCAAATTAAAAGATGCAAAATAACTACAACAAGTTCTGGGAAATGTTTCAGTTGTGGTTCGGTAAAAGTAATTCTGATTGTATAAGAGAAGGAATGTTATGTTCTGTTAATTTCTGATGTCCCCTTTAAGGATGGAGCACCCTTGGTCATGCGCAGTGTTGTTCTATGTTATTCTGGTACTAACTAGTTTGAGTAAATGTGAAGCTCCAGTTCAATTGCTTGTAATTCAGAGTCTTTCTTATTACATAAATAAGTACTAAGTGTTAAGACACTACACCCGGCAGCAGAACTTTCCAGGCATTCCCGTGATTGACATATAGCAGGTTGATTGGCATGTTGGACCCCGTGAACACTGGGTACTGGTAAGTACAACACAACCAACTAATAGCATAACACAACACACAGCTGTCTGTGCGGGTTAGCCCACATAGTTAGCCCAAATTGAATGTCATTGATTTAGGAAAGCTATGTATCTATAGTTGGCTAGGTAAACACCATTACTATCTACACTAAACTAAAATATAAAAGCAACATGTTGGTACCGTGCTTCATGAGCTGGAAAATGAAATTGGAAACATTTTCCATACCAACAAAAAGCTTAACTCTCAAATGTAGTGAACAAATTTGTTTACCTCACTATTAGTGAGCATTTCTCCTTTGCCAAGATACTCCATCCACCTGACAGGTGTGAAATATCAAGAAGCTGATTAAACAGCATGATCATTACACAGGTGTACCTTGTGCTGGGGACAATAAAATGCCACTTGAAATGTGTCGTTCTGTCACACAATGCCACAGATTCAAGTTTTGAGGGAGCATGCAATTGGCATTGCAACTGCAGAAATGTCCATCAGAGCTGTTGCCAGAGAATTGAATGTTAATTTCTCTAACATAAGCTGCCGCCAACATCGTTTTAGAGAATTTGGCAGTACGTCCAACTGGCCTCAACCACAGACCACGTGTAACCATGCCAGCCGTGGACCTCCACATCCGGCTTCTTCACCTGAGGGATCATATGACGGGAGTTGGGGTGCTGAGGAGTGTTTCTGTCTATAATAATGCCCTTTTGTGGGAGGAAAACACACATGCCCTCCCAGGCCCACCCATGGTTGTACCTCTGCCCAGTCATGTGAAATCCATAGATTAGTGCCTGTTGAAATTAATTAAATGTAATGATTTTATTATTAGAACTGTAAATAAGTAAGATTTTTTAAATGGTTTCATGTTGCCTTTCAGGTATTTGTTCAGTATAGCTCAAATGTAAAGTAAAAATAAGACAGAGTGGAGTTACATTAATTAATCATTGTGTCTAAATTGCTTGACGGCAAAGTTATTTTAGAAGAATCAGGTAACGTGGTTTTAGGGGGAGTAGATATCCTGATAATCTAGACCACTGCCAGTTCTACCCAAACGTGGGGTCGGGGTCCCTTAAAATGGAAACGGGGTCAGACCCCTGGTAAAATCTGTAATGTTAACAAACAAATTACATATATAAAATGTTTATTAGAATGGACTTTGATGTCTTTATTTTGTGTTGGAACAGCCCTGGGGGACCTACAATGGAGTGAATATGATTATACAGCGCATTCGGAAAGTATTCAAACCCCTTGACTTTTTACAAATTTTGTTACGTTACAGCCTTATTCTGAAATTGATTCAATTTGATCTACATACTACCCCATAATGACAAAGTGAAAGCAGGTTTTTAGAAATGTTTCAAATGTATTAAAAATAAAAAACAGATACTTTATTTACATAAGTATTCAGAACTTTTGCTATGGGACTTGAAATTGAGCTCCTGTTTCCATTGATCATCCTTATGATGTTTCTGCAACTGGATTGTCCACCTGTGGTAAATTAAATTGATTGGACATGATTTGGAAAGGCACACAGCGTCTATATAAGGTCCCACAGTTGACAGAGAATGTCAGAGCAAAAACCGAGCCATGAGGTTGAAGGAATTGCCCATAGATTGCCCATAGATCTTTGAGACAGGATTGCGTAGGGGAAGGCTACCAAAAAATGTCTGCAGCATTGAAAGTTCACAAGAACATAGTGGCCTCCTTCATTCTAAAGCTCCAGAGTTCCTCTGTGGAGATGGGAGAACCTTCCAGAAGGACGACCATCCTGCAGCACTTCACCAATCAGGCCTTTATGGTAGTGGCCAGACGGAAGCCACTCCTTAGTAAAAATGCACATGACAGCTCGCTTGGAGTTTGCCAAAAGGCACCTAAAGGAAACGGAAACAAGATTCTCTGGTATGATGAAACCAAGATGGAACTCTTCGGCCTAAATGCCAAGCGTCACGTCTGGTGGACACCTGGCACCCTACCTACGGTGAAGCATGGTGGTGGCAGCATCATGCTGTGGTAATGTTTTTCACCCGCAGGGACTGGGATACTAGTCAGGATCAAGGGAAAGATGAACGGAGCAAAGTACAGAGAGATCCTTGATGAAAACCTGCTCCAGAGCACTTATGACCTCCGACTGGGGTGAAGGTTCACCTTCCAACAGACAGGACTACGACCCTAAGCACACAGCCAAGACAATGCAGGAGTGGTTTTTGGACAAGTCCTTGAGTGGCCCAGCCAGAGCCGGGACTTGAACTAGATCGAACATCTCTGGAGAGACCTGAAAATAACTGTGCAGCGACGTTCCTCGTCCAACCTGACAGAGCTTGAGAGGATACGCAGAGAAGAATGGGATATACAGGTGTGCCAAACTTGTAGTGTCATACCGTAGATGGCACTCGGCTGTAATCACTGCCAAAGGTGTTTTAACATAGTACTGAGTAAAGGGTCTGAATACTTATGTGAATGTGATATATACACTACCGTTCAAAAGTTTGGGGTCAGTTCGGTAGTTGATTATCTTTGGAGAAATGCTCAATAACAGGGATGTAAACTCATTTGTGTACCAAATTTGAGAGCAATACATTTGGCAGTTGGTAGCAAATGTCAGGTGGATGAATTGGAAACCAACCCAACACTCTCGTCTCTGCCCTTCTCTTTGAAGATTAATGTTTTGGGCATGATAACAAGAGAAAATTCTACCTCATCCCGATTGCTGTGCCCACCATTTTTTTCCTTCGCTGAGTGGTCACAATTCCCCAGGGAAAGACAAGGAATACAGTAGGTACAGAGGTAAGTAGCTACATTGATCATGCAAAATCATCTGCTGCACAGGATCACACTTACTGTGTAAGTAGCGTAGATGAGGCTGGGGTACTTTTGTTATAGTCAGGTGCCCTGACTCAGAAGCAGTGCGGCAGCCTGGAATTGACTGGTGTCTGCCTTGGCAGGACGCCGCTGAGGAGGAAGCCCTGCAGAGGGATGATTTTTCATTGTTGTGAGTGTCAGTTGTGTTCACATGCCACTCACCTGAGGTCCTCCTGTGTGTTTCAGTCTCGAAGCAACGCTGCCGCAGCTGCTGTTTTCTTGCCTCTACCAGAGAACTACATGGCTTATTACAGTGGTGCTGCAGGCCTCTGACGTCACTAGGCGATGTTCCCACACTTCAGTGGATCCAATGACGACAAACCATTGATCTCCATCTCATTTGGCTGTGATTTTATTTTTTTCCATGCTTCTTTATTGCATAACCCTTACCCATGACCCTTTCTTTATTGGGTGTTATTTACCTTTTGTTTTCACATGCCACTTAACTGAGTTCTGCCTGTGTGTTCCAGCTAAAATTTGTAATCACATGCCAGTTCCAGGCCAGCTGCTGCTGATTCCTTGCTGCAGGCCGCTGATGTCACCAGGCGATGTTCTCACACCTCAGCTGAGCAAAGGATCCAATACCAACAAACCATGCTGGAGATCTTCAATGGCACAGTAGTACAGCTTCTTGGTTAAATACGAAGATTCTCTTTTACTCTCTACAGTTGGATTGACAATGGTGCTTGTGTGCATCTAAAATGTTTTATGATCTTTGATGAGAGCCATCATCATATGGCTTTAGAAGTACAACACAGAAACTTTTCATCAAGCTATCCACACATCTTACATACTGTTTTCTGAAAGTTATTTTAAAACTGTGTTGGTCCCTTTCCTACAGGAAATAATCCATCTCGAAAATGAATTGGACTACCGGTTTCTGTCAAAACACCCACACTGTGATCGAAGTGACCTTTGTGGAAAGCCTAGAGATGGAATAGCTTGGATGTCATCAGACTTTTGGGCAAGTCATGATGAGGTTAAATGATGTCCTCTGTCTTTCTCACTCCTATCCTCTCTGTCACCCCTCTCCTCTCTCTCTCTTCTGTGCTCTCCCCTGTCTCCTCAAATCAAATTTTGGCCACATACACATGGTTAGCAGATGTTAATGCGAGTGTAGCGAAATGCTTGTGCTTCTAGTTCCGACCATGCAGTAATATCTAACAAGTAATCTAACAGTTTCACAACAACTACCTTAAACTCACAAGTGTAAAGGAATGAATAAGAATATGTACATATAAATATATGGATGAGCTATGGCTGAACGGCATAGGCAAGATGCAGTAGATGGTAGAGTACAGTATATCCATATGAGATGAGTAATGTAGAGTATGTGAACATTATATAATGTGGAATTGTTTAAAGTGACTAGTGATACATTTATTACATCCCATATTTTATTATTAAAGTGGCTATTGATTTGAGTCAGTATGTTGGCAGCAGCCACTCAATGTTAGTGATGGCTGTTTAACAGTCTGATGGCTTTGCGATAGAAGTTGTTTTTCAGTCTCTCGGTCCCAGCTTTAATGCACCTGTACTGACCTCGCCTTCTGGATGAAAATGGGGTGAACAGGCAGTGGCTCGTGTGGTTGTTGTCCTTGACAATCTTTTTGACCTTCCTGTGACATCGGGTGGTGTAGGTGTCCTGGAGGGCAGGTAGTTTTCCCCTGGTGATGCGTTGTGCAGACGGGACCACCCTCAGTAAAGCCTTGCAGTTGATGGCGGTGCAGTTGCCGTACCAGGCGGTGATACAGCCCGACAGGATGCTCTCGATTGTGCATCTGTAAAAGTTTGTGAGTGTTTTAGTTAACAAGCCAAATTTCTTTAGCCTCCTGAGGTTGAAGAGGCGCTGTTGCTCCTTCTTCACCACGCTGTCTGTGTGGGTGGACCATTTCAGTTTGTCCGTGATGTGTACACTGAGGAACTTAAACCTTTTCCACTACTGTCCCGTCGATGTGTATAAGGGGGTGCTGCCTCTGCTGTTTCCTGAAGTCCACGATCATCTCATTTGTTTTGTTGACATTGAGTGTGAGGTTATTTTCCTGACACCACACTTCGAGGGCCCTAACCTCCTCCCTGTAGGCCGTCTCGTCGTTGTTGGTAATCAAGCCTACCACTGTAGTGTCGTCTGCAAACTTGATGATTGAGTTGCCATGGCCACGCAGTCATGGGTGAACAGGGAGTACAGGAGAGGGCTGAGAACGATTATTTTTGTAATCTGCGATTCACTGTAGACACTGTCACATACGTCTTGTGTCTGAGCCGTTGAATTGCGACTCTGCTTTGTCTCTATACTGACGCTTAGCTTGTTTGATTGCCTTGGAGAGGGAATAGCTACACTGTTTGTATTCGGTCATGTTTCCAGTTGCCTTGCCATGATTAAAAGCAGTGGTTTGCGCTTTTAGTTTTACTCGAATGCTGCCATCAATCCAGGTTTCTGGTTGGGAAGGTTTTAATAGTCACTGTGGGTACAACATCACCGATGCACTTGCTAATAAACTCGCTCACCGAATCTGCATATACATCAATGTTGTTGTCTGAGGCGATCCGGAACGTATCCCAGTCCACACGATCGACGCAATTTTGAAGCGTGGAATCAGATTGTTCGGACCAGCGTTGAACAGACCTGAGCAAGGGCATTTCCTGTTTTAGTTTCTGTCTATAGGCTGGGAGCAACAAAATGGAGTCGTGGTCAGATTTGCCGAAAGGAGGGCGAGGGAGTGCTTTGTATGCATTGCGGAAGTTAGTGTAGCATTGATCCAGAATTTTGCCAGCCTGGGTCGCGCATTCGATATGCTGATATAATTTAGGGAGCCTTGTTTTCAGATTGGCCTTGTTAAAATCCCCAGGTTCAATATATGCAGCCTCAGGATGTATCCTGAGGGAAAAAAGTATTTGATCCCCTGCTGATTTTGTACGTTTGCCCACTGACAAAGAAATCATCCGTCTATAATTTTAATGGTAGGTTTAATTGAACAGTGAGAGACAGAATAACAACAACAAAATCCTGAAAAACGAATGTCAAAAATGTTATAAATTGATTTGCATTTTAATGAGGGAAATAAGTATTTGACCCCTCTGCAAAACATGACTTAGTACTTGGTGGCAAAACCCTTGTTGGCAATCACAGAGGTCAGACGTTTCTTGTAGTTGGCTACCAGTTTTGCACACATCTTAGGAGGGATTTTGTCCCACTCCTCTTTGCAGATCTTCTCCAAGTCATTAAATCAGCATGGGATCAAATACTTTTTTCCCTCACTGTATGTGGTTTCCCGTTTACATAGAATCCAATGAAGTTCTTTCAGGGCCATTGATGTGTCTGCTTGGAAGGATATAAAAGGCTGTGATTATAATCGAGAGAAGAGAAGAGAATTCTCTTGGTAGATAATGTGGTCTGCATTTGATTGTAAGGAATTCTAGGTCAGTGAACAAAAGTGTCACGCCTTGGTCTTAGTATTTTGTGTTTTAGTTAATTAGTTGGTCAGGCCAGGGTGTGACATGGGTTTATGTTATTGTGTTGTCGTATTGTTTTTTTTTGTAGGCATTGGGATTGTGGTTGATTAGGGGTGTGTTTAGTTTAGGTTGGCTGCCTGAGGCGGTTCTCAATTAGAGTCAGGTGATTCTTGTTGTCTCTGATAGGGAACCGTATTTAGGTAGCCTGGGTTTCACTGTGTATTTCGTGGGTGATTGTTCCTGTCTCTGTGTAGTTTCACCAGATAGGCTGTATATAGGTTTCACGTTCCGTTTGTTTTTTTTTGTGTATTTATTAGTTATTTCATGTATCCTTCCGTTTTTCCTTCATTAAAGACATGAGTAACCACCACGCTGCATTTCGGTCCGACTCTCTTTCAACAAACGAAGAACGCCGTTACAGAATCACCCACCACACACGGACCGAGCAGCGTGTTAGCAGGCAGCGACAGCAGGAGCAGCGAAGGGAGGTCGTTATAGACAGCAGAAGCATGGAGTATATGACGTGGGATGAAATAGACAGGTGGGCGGTCGACCCAGAGAGAGTGCCGGAGCCCGCCTGGGATTCGCTGGAGCAGTGCGAAGAGGGCTATAGGAGAATGGAGTTGGAGAGGCAATCACGACGGCGCAGAGGAAAGCCCATGATTCAGCCCCAAAAATTTATTGGGGGGGGGGGCTCAGAGGGAGATTGGCTGAGTCAGGAGACAGACCTGAGCCAACTCTCCCTGTTTATCGTGAGGAGCCAAGGAGGAGACCAGAACCGGTGTTGGAGGTGAGCGAAGCAGAGACTGTGAAGGAGTTAATGGGGAAATTGTAGGAGAGAGTAATGAGGGAGTTGCTAGTTTGGTGCTTTAAGTACAAGATTCGTCCGACGGAGCGTGTCGGGGATTTAATGGCACCTGGGTCAGCGCTCCATACTAGTCCTGAGGTGCGTGTTAGTCGGCTGGTGAGAAATGTGCCAGCCTCACGTACTAGGCCTCCTGTGTACCTACCTAGCCTTGCACGTCCTGTGCCAGTCCTGCTCTCAGGCTCTCCAGTACACCTTCACGGTCCAGTCCATCCTGTGCCACCTTCACACACCAGTCCTCCGGTAGCAGCTCCCAGCACCAGGCTTCCTGTGCGTGTCCTCGATCCAGTAAAACCAGTTCCAGTACCACGCACCAGGCCTTCAGTGCGCCTGGCCTGTTCAACGCAGCCAGCGCTTTCTCCCTCTCCTGCGCTGTCGGATTCTCCTGCCCGTTCAGCGCTTCTAGAGCCTTCCTCCTCTACAGCGCTGTTGGAGTCTCCTGTCTGTCCAGCGCTATCAGAGCCTTTCTCCTCTCCTGCGCTACCGGAGTCTCCCGCCTGTTCAGCGCTTCTAGAGCCTTCCTCCTCTACAGCGCTGCCGGAGCCTCCTGCCTGTTCGGAGCAGCCTGAGCTGACAGTCTGCATGGAGCAGCCAGAGCTGCCAGTCTGCATGGAGCAGCCAGAGCTGCCAGTCTGCATGGAGCAGCCAGAGCTGCCAGTCTGCATGAAGCAGCCAGAGCTGCCAGTCTGCATGGAGCAGCCAGAGCTGCCAGTCTGCATGGAGCAGCCAGAGCTGCCAGTCTGCATGGAGCAGCCAGAGCTGCCAGTCTGCATGGAGCAGCCAGAGCTGCCAGTCTGGATGGAGCTGCCAGTCTGCATGGAGCTGCCAGTCTGCAAGGAGCTGCCAGTCTGCAAGGAGCTGCCAGAGCTGTTAGTCTGCATGGAGCAGTCATAGCTGCCAGTCTGCAAGGAGCTGCCAGTCTGCAAGGTGCTGCCAGTCTGCAAGGAACTGCCAGAGCTGTTAGTCTGCATGGAGCAGCCAGAGCTGTCAGTCTGTAAGAAGCCGCCAGAGCTGTCAATCTGCATGGAGCAGCCAGAGCCGCAAGTCAGCATGGAGCAGCCAGAGCCGTCAGTCAGCATGAAGCAGCCAGAGCCGTCAGTCTGCCAGGATCCGCCAGTCAGCCAGACTCTTCCAGATCTGCCAGTCAGCCAGACTCTTCCAGATCTGCCAGTCAGCCAGACTCTTCCAGATCTGCCAGTCAGCCAGACTCTTCCAGATCTGCCAGTCAGCCAGACTCTTCCAGATCCGCCAGTCAGCCAGACTCTTCCAGATCCGCCAGTCAGCCAGGATCTTCCAGATCCGCCAGTCAGCCAGGATCTTCCAGATCCGCCAGTCAGCCAGACTCTTCCAGATCCGCTAGTCAACCAGACTCTTCCAGATCTGCTAGTCAACCAGACTCTTCCAGATCCGCCAGTCAGCCAGGATCTGCCAGGACTGCCAGCCAGCCAGGATCTGCCGGATTCAACTGCGTGGCTGGGCTTCCTCTCAGTCCCGAGCTGCCCCTCAGTCCCGAGCTGGCCCTCAGTCCCGAGCTTCCCCTCAGTCCTGAGCTGCTTCAGTCCCGAGCTGCCCCTCAGTCACGAGTTACTCCTCAGTTCAGTGGGGTTCTGGGTGAGGACTATTAGGCCATGGTCGGCGGCGAGGGTGGATTATCCCAGGACGCGAAGGGGAGGAACTATGACATTTATGGAGTGGGGTCCACGTCCCGAGCCGGAACCGCCACCATGGACAGACGCCCACCCGGACCCTCCCTATGGTTTTGAGGTGCGTCCGGGAGTCCGCACCTTAGGGGGGTGGTTCTGTCACGCCTTGGTCTTAGTATTTTGTGTTTTAGTTAATTAGTTGGTCAGGCCAGGGTGTGACATGCGTTTATGTTATTGTGTTGTCGTATTGGGGTTTTTTGTAGGCATTGGGATTGTGGTTGATTAGGGGTGTGTTTAGTTTAGGTTGGCTGCCTGAGGCGGTTCTCAATCAGAGTCAGGTGATTCTTGTTGTCTCTGATAGGGAACCGTATTTAGGTAGCCTGGGTTTCACTGTGTATTTCGTGGGTGATTGTTTCTGTCTCTGTGTAGTTTCACCAGATAGGCTGTATATAGGTTTCACGTTCCGTTTGTTGTTTTTTTTGTATTTATTAGTTATTTCATGTATCGTTCCGTTTTTCCTTCATTAAAGACATGAGTAACCACCACGCTGCATTTCGGTCCGACTCTCTTTCAACAAACGAAGAACGCCGTTACAAAAAGGACGTGAGTTTCTGTATGTTGTTATGATCACACCATGACTCGTTAATCATAAGGTATTCAACCTCGCCCTTCTTCTTACCAGAGAGATGATTGTTGCTGTCGGCGTGATGCCTGAAGAAACCGGGTGGCTGTAGCTACTCTGATAACATATCCCGATTGAGTCATGTTTTAGTGAAACAGTGTCACGCCCTGACCATAGTATTCTTTGTTTTCTTTATTGTTTTGGTTAGGTCAGGGTGTGACATGGGTGATGTATGTGTTTTTGTACTGTCTGAGGATTTTGTAGGTTTATGGGGTTGTTTACCATCTAGGTGTTTATATATGCCTATGGTTGCCTAGATTGGTTCTCAATTAGAGGCAGGTGTTTATCGTTGTCTCTGATTGGGAACCATATTTAGGCAGCCATCTTCTTTGGGTATTTCGTGGGTTATTGTCTATGTTATGTTGCCCGTTAGCTCAGTGTTTCGTTAGAGGTCACGTTCATCTTATCTTTTTGTTGTTTTGTTTAAGTGTTCTTCGTGTTCTTCCTTCAATAAAGAAGAATGTATTCTAACCACGCTGCGCTTTGGTCTACTCCATACGATGATCGTGACAGAATAACCCACCATAAAAGGACCAAGCAGCGTGATTGGGAGGAACAGCACTCATTGGAGAAATGAACCCGGGAGAAGGAAGAATGGGTAACAACCTGGGAGGATATTGAGAGTTGGTTGATCGATTCAGGGAGAGTGTCAGAGCCTGCATGGGATTCTTTGGAACAGTGCGAGGAGGGATACAGGAGAATGGAGGAACGGCGAAGATATAAGGGTACACGGTTAGCACGGAAGCCCGAGAGGCAGCCCCAAGATATTTTTTGGGGGGCACATGAGGAGATTGGCTAAGTCAGGTAGGAGACCTGAGCCAAGTCCTCGTGCTTACCGTGGGGAGCGTGTAACTGGTCAGGCACCGTGTTATGCAGAGATGCGCACGGTGTCTCCAGTGCGCATTTCTAGCCCGGTGCGCTATATTCCAGCTCCTCGCATTGGTCGGGCTCGAATGAGCATCCAGCCAGGACGGGTGTGTCAACTTTACACTCCAGACCTCCAGTACGCCTCCACAGCCCAGTATGTCCTGTGCCTGCTCCCCGCACTCGCACTGAGGTGCGTGTCCCCAGTCCAGTACCACCAGTGCCAACACCACGCACCAGGCTTCCTGTGCGTCTCCAGAGCCCTGTACGCCCTGTTCCTCCTCCCCGCACTCGCCCTGAGGTGCGTGTCTCCAGCCCGGTACCGTCAGGGCCGGCACCACACACCAGGCCACAAGTGCGCCTCCAGGGTCCAGTACTCCCTGTTCCTGCACCCCGCACTCGCCCTGAGGTGCGTGTCCTCGGCCCAGTACCACCCAACTGGCACCACGCACCAGGCTTACAGTGCGCCTCGCCAGTCCAGAGCGTCCGGCAACAGTACCCAGTCCAGAGCTTCCGGCTACAGTACCCAGTCCAGAGCGTCCAGAGCGTCCAGGCAACAGTACCCAGTCCAGAGCATCCGGCAACAGTACCCAGTCCAGAGCGTCCGGCAACAGTCTACAGACCGGAACCTCCTACGACGGGCCGCAGACCGGAAACCTCCTACGACGGGCCGCAGACCGGAACCTCCTACGACGGGTCGCAGTCCGAAACCTACCACGACGGGTCGCAGTCCGGAACCTACCATGACGGGTCACAGTCCAGAACCTACTACGACGGGTCCTACCTACTACGACCTACCAGGAACCTACCGGATCCGCCAGAGTCTCCCTCCAGTCCGGATTCGCCAGAGTCTCCCTCCAGTCCGTATCCCCCAGAGTCTCCCTCCAATCCAGAGGCGCCACTCACTCCAGACTCTACCATCAGTCCAGTGGCATCCTCTAATCTGTGGTCGGCGGTGAGGGTTCCCGCTCCAGAGACATTAAGTAAGTGTGACGAGTCAAATGGAGCGGGGTCCACGTCCTGAGCCAGAACCACCACCTCGGAGTCATGGTGGTGGTCCAAACAGAGAATCCGCTTCAGGAAAGTTGTATTCCTGGATCGTAATGTTGGTAAATTGACGTTGCTCTCATATCCAATAGTTCCTCCCGGCTGTATGTAATAAGACTCTACAGGACGTGGATATTGCAGCCCTCCTGATCAAGTTAAAAGTGTTCAGTATTCTCTGATTCTTAACATGATTTTTTGCTCATAATGGTAGATGTGGTGGATATACAGTTGAAGTCGGAAGATTACATACTTAGGTTGGAGTCATTAAAACTCGTTTTTCAACCACTCCACAAATTTCTTGTTAACAAACTATAGTTTTTGCAAGTCGGTTAGGACATTACTTTGTGCATGACACAAGTAATTTTTCCAACAATTGTTTATAGACAGATTATTTCACTTATAATTCACTGTATCACAATTTCAGTTTGTCAGAAGTTGACATACACTAAGTTGTCTGTGCCTTTAAACAGCTTGGAAAATGCCAGAAAATTATGTCATAGTGTTAGAAGCCTCTGATTGGCTAATTGATATCATTCGAGTCAATTGGAGGTGTACCTGTGGATGTATTTCAAGGCCTACCTTTAAACGCATATTGTAGACCTCCACAAGTCTGGTTCATCCTTGGGAGCAATTTCCAAATGCCTGAAGGTACCACATTAATCTAAACAATAGTACGTAATTATAAACACCATGGGACCACACAGCCGTCATAGCGCTCAGGAAGGAGACGCATTCTGTCTCCTAGAGATGAACGTACTTTGGTGCGAAATGTGCAAATCAATCCCAGAACAACAGCAAATGACCTTGTGAAGATGCTGGAGGAAACAGGTACAAAAGTATCTATATCCACAGTTAAACGAGTTCTATATTGACAACCTGAAAGGCTGCTCAACAAGGAAGAAGCCACTGCCATAAAAAAAGCCAGTCTACGGTTTGCAACTGCACATGGGGAGAAAGATTGTACTTTTTGGAGAAATGTCCTCTGGTCTGATAGAACTGTTTGGTCATAATGACCCTTGTTATGTTTGGAGGAAAAAGGTGGAGGCTTGCAAACCGAAGAACACCATCCCAACCGTGAAGCACGGGGGTGGCATCATCATGTTGTAGGGATGCTTTGCTGCAGGTGGGACTGGTCCACTTCACAAAATAGATGGCATCATGAGAAAATAAAATTATGTGGATATATTGAAGCAACATCTCAAGACATCAGCCAGGAAGTTGAAGCTTGGACGCAAATGGGTCTTCCAAATGGACAGTGACCCCAAGTATACTTGGTTGTGGCAAAAGGACGTAAGGACAACAGAGTCAAGGTATTGGACTGGCCATCACAAAACCCTGACCTTAACCCCATAGAAAATTTGTGGGCAGAACTGAAAAAGCGTGTGCGAGCAAGGAGGCCTACAAACCTGACTCAGTTACACCAGCTCTGTCAGGAGGAATGTCCAAAATTCACCCAACTTATTGTGGGAAGCTTGTGGAAGGCGACCCAAAACGTTTGACCCAAGTTAAACAATTTAAAGGCAATGCTACCAAATACTAATTGTGTGTATGTAAACTTGTGACCGACTGGGATTGTGATGAAAGAAATAAAAGCTGAAATAAATCCTTCCCTCTAATATTATTCTGACATTTCACATTCTTACAATAAAGTGGTGATCCTAACTGATCTAAGACAGGGAAATTTTACTAGGATTAAAGTTCAGGAATTGTGAAAAACTGAGTTTAAATATATTTGGCTAAGGTGTATGTAAACTTACAACTTCAGCTGTTTAGATGTGTGATATATTTCTAGTTGCACAAATGTCTTACTTACAATGACGTAGTCTGCTCACTATAATTTCCATCCAGTATATTTTTTACACGCATGCCTGGGGAACCCCTTAACTCCTCCTCCTTCTGGCTTCTCATATCCGTGCCCTGTTGATGGACACTATGCCCCCAGATGCAGAGAAGAGCCATCACCAGTTCAGCTCATCAAACTGTCAAATCTCTGGAAGGGACAACAGATATTTCTCAATTTTCCCTTGATTTGGCCTGTTTGCTACCCAGCCGAACGGATTAATGTTTTTATGCACAAATCCTTTCGCTGTTGTATTTTCACATTTTGTGTGTGTTTCTTAGAAGCTGGCAGGTTAGTTGGCGGGCTGTTCTGAAGTTTAAACATTTTCATTGTATAATATCTTCTCATAATTGGTTATTTATTACATATGAATAGACTGTGGAATTTCACTCTATAATGATTGGTCGGAGAGTTACTAAACAGTCTCCTGTAGTCATGTGAAGTGGAGTTCCTCCTCCACCAATCCCTCAGGGCTGCAGTGTTAAACGTCCAACTCCATTCTCTTATATCAACTGACACCGGACCAGCAGCAGTCAGTAAGTAACCTGACCCCACTGGAGGTCTTGATGGCATTTGTGTAGAACAAGAAAGAAAACAATCAGGTGACTTTATTGAACTATTTACTGATAACGTGTAGAAGCAGATTAGCATGTAGTTTACATCAGGGTGCACAACCTTTCACTTCTGTAAGGAGTTCTTTATCTTGTCCTTTTTACTCTGATGCAGCACTTGTTTTTGAATAGCAGAACAGAAATAAAGTACCTCGTGCCATACTCATGTTGAAAAGGCAGGTCGAAGAGATCTCTTTGCAGGGGTTAGAAAGTATAGACCCCGTAATATCACAGCAAACAGTATATCTGATTTCACTCCTAATATTTGTTTGCCATAACTCACAATGTCAGTGGCTCTGTAAATATATAATGTTGTGATCATCTTCTAGAATCCTGGAGTTTGTATATTATACTTTTTGTACATAAAACCTTTATCACATACTGTATAATTTTGAATTTGTGTACATGTTATACACTAGGTAACCGTATTGATTAGCTGGGACACAGATCAAATTATTAACAGGCAAATCGTCACTGCAGAAACTTTTCACAAATGTTTCATTGTGTAACAAGTATCTATTGTTGTGATTGCATTGTGATGAATAGAACATATACAAATGCAAGGGCTCCTGAAGTGCACATATAGAGCCAGCTAGAGTAAGTTTGATTTAGTCCTCAATAAGTTACTTGCATACATCTTGTATGTTTAGAGTGCATGGTTGTGGTCCCCACCAGTGGTGCTGCAAAAGCAGATTTCCCCTCCCCAACTTGTCACATTCACGCAGATTCACATCCAGAAACAATGGCAGAATGGCCAAAAGCTTCCTGCGTTCATGCCTGTGATGTTTCTGCTCATGCACGCACTGCTCCGGTACTGGTGCGCAGGCAGAGTAGTCCCAGTAAAACTGGAACTAGCAAGTTTGGCGTATGCGACCATGAGTAGATTACGATGAAAACAGTTGGAGGTTGTCTAGTTCTTATTATAGCTCAGTGATGGGTATGTGCAAATACCATTCACCAATGCACTTTGCAAATCTTCTGTAGGGGTCAGCGGAATGGTTTATGCTGGTCTACGGACTTCACGCAATACCTGATTTACAAGTGTGGAAGATGTTGCTTAACACCACAAACATGTCTGGTGGGGATGGCCATGTGACCCATTGACCTCAGCAGCGCTCGAGGAGCCAATGCTATCTTTTGGAAATGATAGGGTGCTCAAGGATTTCCCAGTCTGTTTTGTGATTGAAGACTTGAGGAAGATCTCAATTGCGTACTCCTCACATCCTCTCTTCTGTGGGTTTATTGCCACCACCAACTGGACGGGGTTAAAAAGATTAAAAGAAAATCTATACGTGATAGGGAAAACGAACTTAATCCACCCCAAATAAAATAGTACACTGACAAAAACCAAAACTCCCACTTCTTCCATCCTTCAAATCTCCATATCTCTCTTCTCAGGGCCTGTTCTAGGGACTGAGAGTGTGGTACGGCTTGTGACAATACTCTGTGCGAAGTCTTTCAGTCCCAGAAACCTTTCCGCCGCATCAACGATGATCTCTATTTTCCTGGACTTCCTCTCCACCTTGGCAGTGCAATTAATCACCATAGCTATAAAGGCCACAAAGTCCACCTTTAAAATAGCTGGGTCCTGATGTGGAAAGGCAACCTCAGCAGCCTGCAGTGAAGGCCTATCCACCATCATGGACTCTTCAGGAGCACCATTCAACCCTCAACCTTTTTAACAGCTGCTGAAAATGAAATGGCAGCCCTGACTTTGGCCATCTCATTCTCTTTCACCCTTGTTGGGCATTCCAAAAACATGACTTCATGTTTCCCACCACAATTGCAACATGTCACATTTTCATCACTTTTAAAACACATATGATCTCGGCTTCCCCCTTCTGTAAACACTTGGAACATGTCCAAAAGCTTTACAGTGATCACACTGCATTGGTCTTTGGATAAATGCTTACACTCTAGTTTATACAACCAACTGCAATTGAGGGAGAGACTCCATATTAGAAAACAAAATAACAGATACTCATCACTTTTTCCTTACTCACCACACGAGTCATCCGACATGCATCAATCCATCCAAGAATATTTTTCATCTCTGCAACATCGACCAGATATTACCCCCATTGGCATTGCCCTGTTCCTGAAGAGACACACACGACACGTCAAAGTTTTCAAATCGGTTGAGACGCAACACATTCAGCCTGATCCTCAGAAGTACAAAAGATCTTTAACAAGCCCGCCTCTCCTGATCCTCACAGCCTTCACTTTACCCCGTATGCTCTCCAACAGTTTCGATATCTCAAATGGATTCTTCAAGATAGGATTACCAATCAGCTGTTCCTCATTAACAAACCATAACCCTATAACATTCTCACCACTGTATGCTACTTTGCTCCATTCTTTTAGACAATAGTCCAATTCTTCATGATTCTACCGCCATTAGATTCAAGATCCACATCAGCGTCCAATTCCGCCATCTTTTCCTTCTTGTCAAAAAACCTAGCATCCTCGTCTCCTCAAAACACATTGGAGGAGGTCAGAGGGGGGCGATCTCTGGCTTTCTCATCCAATAGGTTTTGAGAAGGAGAAGGTAAGAGGTAATCTTCCCCTAATCAAAACCAGACTTCTTAATTGAACAAGAGCCACGGGGCGACACTACTTCAAGTCAGGCTGGGTGATGTCACCGCATGATGCTCGCGCTGGCTCCCGGCTAACCAGCTAACCAGGTATAGTGATACTGTCAGCAACCAAGTTTATAGAGTTTAGGACTCTTACGCAATACTCTCACTAAATACACAGGTTATTTAATTCTGGTGGGAAGTAACCCAGACAAGAGGCTGATACTGGAGTAAAATACCAATTAAAATGTATGTGAATGTCCCTAAAGGTCTGTGGTATAAAACCAAGAATGAAAAGTCCTGAGCTGTTCAACACTCCCCGCTCTATGGTGTCCGGTCGGCCCAAGGAGTGCTGTTGGTAATGGCTGTCCTCCAAGAAGCGGCCTCTGGGGGGGTTCAGAGTTCTAGGGAAGTCGTGTCAAGGGTGTTGACAATGTCCACATAAGAATTGGTGAAAGAGAAAACTGGGGACAGTAGGCTGTCTCACAATCGCTGGGTACCTCCTGTCTTAATGCTGTGACACTTGAACTTGACAATTATCTCTAATTTATCAAAAACAATACCGGATACAGAATAAATGTCAGTTCAAAGTGCTTGCTCGCACCCAGCCACCCACAAACACAGCAGTCCCACCATCAACTCCACCACCAGCGATAGCCTACAGCCAGGGCTGTGCACAGACCTTTCAGTGGGTACCATGTGTAAAAGCTGCTTTCTTGAGATTAAGGTAGTGTTTTGGTTATTTGTAACCCATATATTGTTGTTAGGGAAATTACTTTGCTGTTAGATAAAGTTGGCAACTATAAGTTGCATAGTACCAAATGACAAGGGGTAAAACATTATCTCCCAAAGGCTATGAGAAACACAGATCTGTCAAATGGGAGGAACTTTCGTTGCTTTTTAGTTACATGGAAGAAAAGCACACAGTAGGCGAAACCGTACCTGCTATATCAAGAAGTATGTCAAGGTCTGCTCCTATGTTCTCGGTTCTAAAATGAGCTCTTGATATCTGTTACATTACTCGCTCCTTGATCTTCCTCTTTTTGATATGATGGTAAAAATACAAACTGTCATGCTAATTCTGTCTGCAAACTAGCCCCGCTCCCCCCGCACACCAAAATCTGTGCACCAAGAAGCAATTTGATGCGTGGTAAATTTACTGTTGAAGAAAAATCCCCTTTATAATAAACCCATAATAACATTTGCGATGTGGCATGCGTTACATTTAAGCAGAGTCGTTTATAGGATTTCCACACATGGGGATTTTATTTTACCAAGGTCCTGAAATTTTGTTTGCCTTTTAAAAATGCATTTCATGCAATTCTACAGAATTTACATGACAGAAGGAAGTAGCTGAATATTTTTTAATACCACACAAATGACTGAAATAAGTGGCTGCTCAGACACTGACGAACTGAGATCAATCTGGTCTTGAATTCAAACAAACAATAGCCCAGGACAGTGAAGCGACACACAGATTGTGTATATTGCACAGAGTGTACAAAACATTATGGACACCTGCATATTGAGGTCACTTGTTAAATCCACTTCAATCAGTGTAAATAAAGGGTAGGAGAGGAGTTAAAGAAAGATTTTTAAGCCTTCAGACAATTGAGAAATGGATTCTGTATGTGAGCTGTTCAGAGGTATTAGGCTACAATAGAGATTTAAACTGAACAAGAATATTATTATTATTATTTTACTAGGCAAGTCAGTTAAGAACAAACTCTTTTTTTCAATGACGGCCTAGGAACAGTGGGTTAACTGCCTGTTCAGGGGTAGAAAGACAGATTTGTACCTTGTCAGCTCAGGGCTTTGAACTTTCAACCTTTCGGTTACTAGTCCAACGCTCTAACCACTAGGCAACCCTGGCGCCCCACAAACTCAACATGCAACAATATCATTTTTTTTACTGAGTTACAGTTCATAGAAGGAAATCAGTCAATTGGAATGAATTTGTTTGGCCCTAATCTATGGAATTCACATGCCTGGGCATTGGCACAGCCAGGGAGGGCATTGGTCCACCCACTGGGGAGCCAGTCCCGGCCAATCAGAATGAGTTTTTCTCACAAAAAGGCGTTATTGCAGACAGAATTTTGCTCTAAAATTCACTGTCAATTGTGGGACCTTATATAGACAGGTGTGTCTATATAGACAGGCTCAAGCTCAGGTGTGGCAGGTAGCCTAGTGGTTACAGCATTGGGCCAGTAACTGAAAGTTTGCTAGATCGAATCCCTGAGCCAACAAGATAAAAATCTGTTGTTCTGCCTCTGAACAAGGCAGTTAACCCACTGTTCCAAGGCTGTCTTTGTAAATAAGAAGTTGTTCTTAAATGACTTGCCTAGTTAAAGAAAGGTAAAATATATATATTTTTTAAATCATGTCCAATAAAATGAATTTACCACAGGTGGACTCCAACCAAGTTGTAGAAACATCTCAAGGATGATTAATGGAAACAGGACGCACCTGAGCTTAATTTCGAGTCTCATAGAAAAGGGTCTGAAAACTTATGTAACAAAGGTTTTTTGTTTTTTTATGTTTTCTAAGTTTGCAAAAAGTTCTAAAAACCTGTTTTCGCTTTGTCATTATAGGTCATTATGTGTAGATTTATGAGGAAAAGCATTCATTTAATCCAATTTAGAATAAAGCTGTAACGTAACAAAATGTGGAAAAGGGAAGGGGTCGGAATACCTTCCGAATGCACTGTAAATCATTATTTGAATATGTTTGTAACCTGTTGTTTAAAAGTGATAATGCCCCCGAAGCCAGTGTTTGGAGGATATATTGGAACGGTTTGCCGGCCCTCGACAATACCGTGCCAATATAACCTCCAAACACGCCTTCTCTGGCATTATCACTTAAATATACAGTACCAGTCAAACATTTGGACACACCTACTCATTCCAGGGTTTTTATTCATTTAAAAAATATATATACATTGTAGAATAATAGTGAAGACATCAAAACTATGAAATAACACATATGGAATCATGTAGTAACCAGAAAAATCTTTAAACAAATATATTTTATATTTGAGATTCTTCAAAGTAGCCACCCTTTGCCTTGACAGCTTTGCACACTCTTGGCATTCTCTCAACCAGCTTCATGAGGTAGCCACCTGGAATGCATTTCTATTAACAGGTGTACCTTAAAAGTTAATTTGTGGATTTTCTTTCCTTCTTAATGCGTTGGAGCCAGTTGTGTTGTGACAAAGTAGTGGTGGTATACAGAAGATAACCCTATTTGGTAAAAGTCCAAGTCCATATTATGACAAGAACCGCTCAAATAAGCAGAAGAGAAAGCGAAATGACAGTCCATCATTACTTTAAGACATGAAGGTCAGTCAATCCGGAAAATAACTTTTTCTTCAAGTGCAGTCGCAAAAAGCTCCATGATGAAACTGGCTCTCATGAGGATCAAAACACAGGAAAGAAAGACCCATAGTTACCTCTGCTGCAGAGGATAAGTTCATTAGAGTTACCAACCTCAGAAATTGCAGCCCAAATAAATGCTTCACAGAGTTCATGTAATAAACACATCTAAACATCAACTGTTCAGAGGAGACAGTGTGAATCAGGTCTTCATTGCCAAATTGCTGCAAAGAAACCACTACTAGAGGACACCGATAAGAAGAGAGACTTGTTTGGGCCAAGAAACATGAACAATGGACAATTAGACCGGTGGAAATGTGTCCTGAAATGTGTCCTGATGAGTCTAAATTTAAGATTTTTGGATCCAACAGCTGTGTCTTTGTGAGACAGAGTAGATGAGTGGATTATCTCTTCATGTGTAGTTCCCACCGTGAAGCATGGAGGAGGAGGTATGATGTGCTTTGCTGGTGACACTGTCTGTGATTTTATTTAGCATTCAAGGCACTCTACCACATCATTCTGCATCTATACACCATCCCATCTGGTTTGCGCTTAGTGGGACTTTCATTGACCCAACACCTCCAGGCTGTGTAAGTGCTATTTGACCAAAAAAGAGAGTGATGGAGTGCTGCATCAGATGACCTGGCCTCCACAATCACCCAACCTCAACCAAACTGAGATGGTTTGTGATGAGTTGGACCGCAGAGTGAAGGAAATGCAGCCAACAAGTGCTCAGCATTTGTGGGAACTCCTTCAAGACTGTTGGAAAAGCATTCCAGGTGAAGATGGTTGAGAGAATACCAACAGTGTGCAAAGCTGTCATTGAGGCAAAGGGTGGCTACTTTGAAGAATCTCACATACAAAATACATTTTGATTTATTTAACATTTATTTTGGTTATTACATGATTCCATGTGTTATTTCATAGCTTTGATGTATTCACTACTATTTTACAATGTAGAAAATACCAAAAATAAAGAAAAACCTTCGAATGAGTTGACGTGTCAACTGTTGACTGAAACTGTATATATATATATATATATATATATATATATATATATATATATATTTTCTTCTGTTTATACTGACATTTGGGCCCACCATGGGCCTTCTACCAAGTGCTTCATCACCTGTAAACCCCTGCATTAATCCCTGCATTAATCCACAGGCCTATGGTTGTCACAGACAGTTTTTAAGAGCTGAGGGTTGTGGTGTGCTTGAGAAATGGAGAAATGGACACTATCACAACTGATGACAGCTACCCTCTTCACACACAGCACTTACCTTAGGATGGGGGCGTGCTCTCATAATACGGACAAACCTCTCCAACTCGTCCTAGACCCGATATGATCTTTATCAGCAAATTTGCTCTTCTGGTTAACAAATAGGTTTTTATATGTCGGCTAGGCATTCTATATGTCAATAAATGCAGCGTTATTAGTGTAAAATAAATACGCTATAGGCTATGCAGAGTCGTGGTCGGGTGGATTCGGGTCCACTCAATCAAACAGCATTGTCAGATCGGGCCCAGGTCTCTGCTATTTTGGGTCCACCCAGACCCGTGAAGACCTCTACTCCAGAGACTCCTCTTCGATGCGCCCTACATCCTTTATACACCCGTTATACAGTATGCCATAAACTTGTAGATAATGTGTGAAGCATCTATGTGCTTATGAAGACTCTGTGTGCTTATGATGACCAAAAGTATGTGGTCACCACCTGCTTGTCAAACATCTCATTCCAAAATCATGGGCCTTAATATGGAGTTAGTCCCCCCTTTGCTGCCATAACAGCCTCCACTCTTCCATTACGCCACGTGAGCATTAGTGCCACAAGAGCACTGATATTGGGCAATATGGCCTGGCTCGCAGTCGGCAATCCAATTCATCCTAAATGTGTTCTATGGGGTTGAGGTCAGGGCTCTGTGCAGGCCATTCAAGTTCTTCCACACCAATCTCAATAAACCATTTCTGTACGGACCTCGCTTTGTGCACGGGGGCATTGTCATGATGAAACAGGAAAGGGCCTTCCCTAAACTGTTGCCACGATGTTGGAAGTATAGAATTGTCTAGAATGTCAGTGTATGTTGTATAATTAAGATTTCGCTTCACTAGAACTAAGGGGCCAAGCCCGAACCATGAAAAGCTGCCCCAGACCATTATTCATCATCCACCAAACTTTACAGTTAAAATCAAATCAAATGTATTTATATAGCCCTTTTTACAACAGCTGATATCTCAAAGTGCTGTACATAAACCCAGCCTAAAACCCCAAACAGCAAGCAATGCAGGTGTAGAAGCATGGTGGCTTGGAAAAACTCCCTAGAAAGGCCAAAACCTAGGAAGAAACCTAGAGAGGAACCAGGCTATGTGGGGTGGCCAGTCCTCTTCTGGCTGTGCCGGGTGGAGATAACAGAACATGGCCAAGATGTTCAAATGTTCATAAATGACCAGCATGGTCAAATAATATTAAGGCAGAACAGTTGAAACTGGAGCAGCAGCATGGCCAGGTGGACTGGGGACAGCAAGGAGTCATCATGTCAGGTAGTCCTGAGGCATGGTCCTAAGGCTCAAGTCCTCCAAGAGAGAGAAAGAAAGAGAGAACGAGAGAACTAGAGAGAGCACACTTAAATTCACACAGGAAACCGAATAGGACAGGAGAAGTACTCCAGATATAGCAAACTGACCCTAGCCCCCCGACACATAAACTACTGCAGCATAAATACTGGAGGCTGAGACAGGAGGGGTCAGGAGACACTGTGTCTCCATCCGAGGACACCCCCGGACAGGGCCAAACAGGAAGGATATAACCCCACCCACTTTGCTAGAGCACAACCCCCACACCACTAGAGGGATATATTCAACCACCAACTTACCATCCTGAGACAAGGCTGAGTATAGCCCACAAAGAGCTCCGCCACGGCACATCCCAAGGGGGGTTGTGCCCCCTTTAGCAGTTCTGTCTTGTCGCAAAATATTTTAGTTAGGGATGGAAATTTCAGGATTTTTGGTGGCCTTCCTAAGCCAGGATTCAGACACGGCTAGGACATCCGGGATTGCCGAGTGTGCTAAAGCAGTGAATAAAACAAACAGGGAGGAGGCTTCTAATGCATGCATGAAACCAAGGCTTTTACGGTTACAGAAGTAAAAAAATGAGAGCGCCTGGGGAATTGGAGTGGAGCTAGGGGCTGCAGGGCCTGGGTTAACCTCTACATCACCAGAGAAACAGAAGAGGAGTAGGATAAGGGTACGGCTAAAGACTATAAGAACTGACCGTCTAGTGTGTTCGGAACAGAGAGTAAAAGGAGGAGATTTCTGGGAGTGGAATAATAGATTCAAGGCATAATGTACAGATGTACAGTATGGTAGGATGTGAATACAGTGAAGGTAAACCTAGGCATTGAGTGACGATGAGAGAGGTTTTTTCTCTAGAGGCACCCTTTAAGTCAGCTGAGGTCACTGCATGTGTGGGGGGTGGAACAAAAGGGCTAGCTAAGGCATATTGAGCAGGGATGGAGGCTCTACAGTGAAATAAGACAATAATCACAAACCAAAACAGCAATAGACAAGGCATATTGACATTAGGGAGAGGCATGTTTAGCTGAGTGATCATAGGGTCCAGTGAGTAGCTAGGCGAGCTGGAGACACGGCGATTCAGACAGCTAGCGGGCCGGGGCTCGCAGGCTAGCAGATGGGCCTCGGGGGACAACGCAACGGAAAAGCCTGTTAAAACCCCCTCGGACGGTTAGGTCGGCAGACCAGTCGTGATGGATCGGCGCAATTAAAGGGTCCAGGCCAAATGGTAAAATAGGTATTGTAGCCGAAGAATTGGCTGATGGACCTCTTTGGCTAGCCGGGAGATGGGCCTAGCTCCAGGCTAGCTCCAGGCTAACAGGTGCTTGCTTCGGGATAGAGACGTTAGCCAGGACTAGCAACTCAGATAGCAGCTAGCTAGCTGCGATGATCCTTTGTAAAGGTTCAGAGCTTGCATTAGGAATCCGGAGATGTGGTATAGAAAAAGCAGTCCGATATTCTCTGCGTTGATTTCGCGCTGATGTCCAAGTTAACGGTGATGACCGCTAGCTAGTAGCTACTTAGCTGGCTAGCTTCTGATGGGGGTTCCATTTCTAAAGTGTAAAAAAATAGCAGGTCCATACCACATTGGGTGAGGCAGGTTGCAGGAGAGTATGTTCAGTCCGTAGATGGAAATTGAGATAAAATAAAATAAATATTCACAAAACATATACGAAGAAAAATACTCCAATCTCCGCTGTGGAGCTTTGCAGCCCCTTCAGGGTTATCTTTGGTCTCTTTGTTGCCTCTCTGATTAATGTTCTGCTTGCCTGGTCCATGAGTTTTGGTGGGCAGCCCTCTTTTTGGCAGGTTTGTTGTGGTGCCATATTATTTCAATAATTATTTTTTAATAATAGATTTAATGTGACACTTAGATTGCACACAGCTGGACTTTATTTAACTAATTATGTGACTTCTGAAGGTAATTGGTTGAACTATATCTTATTTAGGGGCTTCATATCAAAGGGGGTGAATACATATGCATGCACCACTTTTCCGTTTTTTTTGTTTTTTGAAACAAGTAGTTTTTTTCATTTCACTTCACCAATTTGGACTATTTTGTGTATGTCAATTGCCTGAAATCCAAATAAAAATCTATTTAAATTACAGGTTGTAATGCAACAAAATAGAAAAAATGCCAAGGGGGATGAATACTTTTGCACTGTAGCTGTTCTGGAAAGAGCCAAGAACTTGAGGAACATATCTTCCTCAACGAGGACTATCCCGAAGCTGTGCGCCAGAAGAGGAAAGAACTTATCCCAGCCATGAAAGCTGCCAGAGAGCGTGGGGACCTTGCTTAGCTCCACTATGACAGGCTCATTGTCCACCCTCCCTCCCAAAAGCCTGGAAGGGATGAGAGTGCTAAGCACATATATTATTTCTATATTTGATAATCTACCCAGCAAAGGGCTGAAAATAGCCCATATTAATATGTGTAGCCTTAGAAATAAGGTTCATGAAGTCAACTTTCTAACATCAGATAATGTTCATATCCATATATACATTTCTGAGACTCACTTAGATAGTTAATTTGATAATACAAAGACACTCCTCAGTAAAAGGCATATGACAGCCCACTTGGAGTTTACCAAAAGGCACCTAAAGGACTCTTAGACCATGAGAAACAAGGTTCCCTGGTCTGATGAAACCAAGATTGAACTCTTTGGACTGAATGCCAAGCGTTATGTCTGGTGGAAACTTGGCTCCATCCCTACGGTGAAGCATGGTGGTGGCAGCATTATGCTTTGGGACTTTTTACAGTGGCAGGGACTGGGAGACTAGTCAAGATCGAGGGAAAGATGAACGGAACAAAGTACAGAGAGATCCTTGACTGGGGCGAAGGTTCACCTTCCAATAGGACAACGACCTTAAGCACACAGCCAAGACAACACCAGAGTGGCTTCGGGATAAGACTCTGAATGTCCTTGAGTGGCCCAGCCAGACCTCAGACTTGAACCCGCTCAAACATCACCGGAGAAAGCTGAAAATAGCTGTGCAGTGACGCTCTCCATCCAATCTGACAGAGCTTGAGAAGATCTGTAGAGAAGAATGGGAGAAACTCCCCAAATACAGGTGTGCCAGTCTTGTAGTGTCATACCCAAGGAGTCTTGAGGCTGTAATCGCTCCCAAGGGTGCTTCAACAAAGTACTGATGAAAGGGTCTGAATAATACTTATGTAAATGTGATATTTCATTATATATTATATAATATATATTATATATATTTTTTTTGATAAATTAACAAATATTTAAAAAACAATGTTTTGCTTTGCATTATGGGTTATTGTGTATAGATTTATGAGGGGAAAAACTATTTAATACATTTTTGAATAAGGCTGTTACATAACAAAATGTATAAACGTGAGAAAACCTAAACAGCCTTATCTGGTGCAAACACAGAGACAGGAACAATCACCCAAAAACACACAGTGAAACCCAGGCTACCTAAGTATGATTCTCAATCAGAGACAACGAATGACACCTGCCTCTGATTGAATACCATACTAGGCCGAAACATAGAAATACCCAAATCATAGAAAATCAAACATAGACTGCCCACCCCAACTCACGCCCTGACCATACTAAATAATGACAAAACAAAGGAAATAAAGGTCAGAACGTGACAGCTGTTCTTGTCTATTAATGTTCTGTATTATGTCATGTTTTTTTTCCATCTACGTAACATTGCAAAAATCAGAAACTTTCTGTCCAAAAATGATGCAGAAAAATGTATCCATGCTTTTGTCACTTCTAGATTAGACTACTGCAATGCTCTACTTTCCAGCTACCCGGATAAAGCGCGAAATAAACTTCAGTTAGTGCTAAATACGGCTGCTAGAATCCTGAATAGAACCAAAAAATTTGATCATATTACTCCAGTGCTAGCCTCCCTACACTGGCTTCCTGTCAAGGCAAGGGCTGATTTCAAGGTTTTACTGCTAACCTACAAAGCATTTGTCAGGACCCGGTTACGAACCTGGGTCTCCGGAGTGAGAAACAGTCACTTAACCAACTGAGCCACAAATAGTCAGCAGAACCCAGAAGATGAGGCAGACACAGCAGTACTTAAGACGGTGTATTTAATAAAGTAAAAAGGAGAAGTCCTTCAATACAAAAAATGGCAAATCCAAAAGGTGGTAGGAATAGCACAAAAAGCCTCAAGAGATACTCAAAAATAAAAACAGAATTCCACAAGAGCATCCACCGGAATCAACAAGAATACACAGAACACTAGGGCTGGGTGCTAACATACAAACACAGAGCACAGAACTGAGGGAAACTAAGGGTTTAAATACAATCAGGGGAAACGAGGCACAGGTGCAAATAATAATGGGGAACAAGGGAAAAAACATGAGGTCAAAAAGCACAATGGGGGCATCTAGTGACCAAAACCCGGAACAACCCTGGCCAAATCCTGACAGAATCCCCCCCCTAGGAACGGCTCCTGACGTTCCTACCAGCTCTCTCAGGGTGGAGGGCCCTGAACTGACGAATGAGGTCAGGGTCCAGGATGTCTTTGGCAGGAACCCAGGAGCGCTCCTCGGGACCGTAGCCTTCCCAGTCCACCAGATACTGCCAGGACCGCTGCACCCGGCGGGAATCCAGTATCCGATGGACAGTATAAGCCGGCTGGCCTCCAATGACACGAGGCGGAGGGGGAGGTCTGTCTGCCGGGACAAGGGGAGAAAAAACAACAGGTTTTAACAATGAAATGTGAAATGTGGGATTAATCTTAAGGGATCTGGGTAAGTGTAGGTGATAAGAAACTGGGTTAACTCTCCTGGCAACCTTGAAGGGACCGATGTATTTTTGGGAAAGCTTGCGAGACTCCACCTGTAGAGGTAAGTCTCTTGTGGAGAGCCAGACTCTATGGCCTGGGCGCAGGGTAGGCCCGGGACGGCGACGTCTGTTGGCTTGTTGTTGGTACCTCTGTGAGGAACGCATAAGATTAAGACGGGTCTTCCTCCACATAAGCCGACAGCGTCTGACGAACTTCAAGGCTGAAGGCACTCTGACTTCTGCCTCCTGGTCCGGGAACAATGGAGGAGCATAGCCAAACTGACACTCGTGCGGGGACATACTAGTGGAGGAGGAGCGCAAGGTGTTGTGCGCGTATTCGGCCCAAACAATAAAGGATGACCATGTGGACGGGTTGTCACGAGTCATACATCGGAGGGTGGTTTCCAGCTCTTGATTCATCCTCTCTGTTTGGCTGTTGGACTCCGGATGGTACCCTGAAGATAGACTGGCAGAAGCCCCCATAAGTTGGCAGAAGGCCTTCCAAAACCTTGAGGCGAACTGGGGACCTCTGTCAGAAACCATATCTTGAGGAATGCCGAAGACTCGGAACACATGATTAATTACCAACTCAGCCGTTTCCTTGGCAGAAGGTAACTTAGTCAGAGGGACGAACCTGGCCGCCTTTGAAAACCTGTCGATTATGACTAGGATAGTAGTATTGCCATGGGATGGAGGAAGTCCAGTAATAAAGTCCAATGAGATATGGGACCAGGGTCTGTGGGGAACAGGTAAAGGGTGAAGGAGTCCTTGAGGGCGGAGGTGAGAAGATTTGCCCTGACAGCACACGGGACAGGCATTGACGAAAGTGGCAACGTCTTCTCTTATGGTAGGCCACCAGAACTTACGCTGGATGAACTCCAAGGTGCGACCTACGCCCGGATGACTGGTGAGGCGAGAGGAGTGCCCCCATAGAAGGACCTGAGTCCTCACTGCCTTGGGGACAAACAACCGATTGGCAGGACCTCCTTTCGGGTCCGGTTCGCTCACGTCTCACGGTATCCTCAACTTGCCACGAGATCGGAGCCACAATCTTAGCAGCAGGAAGGACAGGCATGTCCGTGTCATCTCGAATGGCAGGAGCGTAGACTCGGGACAGGGCATCCGGTTTGAGATTCTTCGACCCGGGCCGATAGGTGAGGATAAACTGGAATCGATTGAAGAAAAGAGACCATCTAGCTTGTCTAGAGTTCAACCGCTTCGCCTGCTGGATATACTCCAGATTTTTGTGGTCCGTAAGCACTTGAAACGGGTGAGAAGCCCCCTCGAGCCAGTGTCTCCATTCCTTCAATGCCATCTTAACCGCTAGGAGTTCACGATCCCCCACATCGTAGTTCCTCTCAGTCGGGGTAAGCCGGTGTGAGAAGAAAGCGCACGGATGAAGCTTCTTGTCTTCACCCTCTGAGACAGGACAGCTCCAACACCAACCTCTGATGCGTCTACCTCCACCACAAATGGTTCATCCGTAGTCGGTAGTATCAGGATGGGAGCAGAGAGAACGCGCTGCTTGAGTCCTTGGAAGGCCGTCTCAGCTTCTCTTCCCCACAAAAACCTTGCATTGCCACCCTTGGTTAAAGCTGAGAGAGGGGCTGCCACCAAGCTGAAGTTCTTGATGAACTTGCGGTAAAAGTTTGTGAAGCCCAGGAAACGTTGAACTTCCTTAACGGATTTGGGGGTGGGCCAATCCGCTACCGCCCCTACCTTCCTGGGGTCCATTTGGACTCGACCGGGTTCCACTACAAATCCCAGGAATTGTACTCGGGATGAATGGAATTCACATTTTTCCGGCTTAACGTACAGATGGCTGTCCAGGAGGCGTTTGAGTACTTGTCTGACATGCTTAGTGTGTTCTCGAAAAGCTCGAAAAGATGAGGATGTCATCCAAGTAAACGAACACAAATATGTTAAGCATATCCCTAAGCACATCGTTTATGAGCGCTTGGAACACCGCTGGGGCGTTGGTCAGGCCGAAGGGCATCACCAAGTATTCATAGTGACCAGTAGGCGTGTTGAAAGCGGTCTTCCACTCGTCACCAGGTCTGATCCGCACAAGATGGTATGCGTTCCGCAGGTCAAGCTTAGTGAAAACAACTGCTTCCTGGAGCAGCTCGAAGGCTGTGGCCATAAGGGGTAGCGGGTAACGGTTACGGACGGTTATGGCATTGAGTCCCCGGTAGTCGATGCAAGGACGTAATCCACCGTCTTTCTTGGCCACAAAGAAAAACCCTGCTCCCGCCGGGGAGGTGGATGGACGCATGAGGCCTGCTTCCAGAGCGTCCTTGATGTAGGTATCCATAGCAGCTCGTTCGGGTGGAGATAGGGAAAAGATCCGACCCCTGGGGGGCAAGTGCCCGGAAACAGGTCGATGGGGCAATCGTAAGGTCTATGGGGTGGTAGCATGGTGGCCCTCTGTTTGCTAAACACCAGTTTGAGGTCATGGTAACACTCGGGAACTCGGGTCAGGTCGATGGATTCTAAAGACTCGGGAGTAGAACTCGGGGAATTCTGGAAAATACAAGTAGCTTGGCACGTAGGACCCCACTGCTTGATAGTGCCCACAGACCAGTCGATGTGAGGGTTATGGCTGTGAAGCCAGGGGTATCCAAGGACGAGAGGGAACTCGGAACAGGAGATCAAATGAAAGTTCATCAATTCCTGGTGTTGTGAAACTGAAAGTCGCAAGGAGGTAGTGACATGAGTGACAAGTCCAGATCCCAAAGGGCTTCCATCCAATGTAGTGACCCTCATGGGTTCACTTAGAGGTTGAGGGAACGCCATTCTCCTTTGCCCAGACACCATCCATGAAGTTACCTGCGGCTCCAGAGTCTACCAAGGCTTGAAGGTGAAGCTTGTGGTTGTCCCAGGAGAGGGTGACTGGAATGAGCAGACGGGAGTTGGACGGATGGGAGGAGGTTATGTTTCCCGTTACAGTTCCCCCCGGTCTGTACGGGACAGAGCGTTTCCCTGGAGCCCGGGACACGTGGAACGGAAATGGCCCGGTTTGCCGCAATATAGACAGCGTCGCTCCCTCATCCGGCGGTCTCTCTCAGCCTGGGAGATGCGTCCAATATGCATGGGTTCCGATGGAGCCAGCGAGGATAAAGGTGGGGACTCAGAGCTGGGACTGATAGGGGCTAGAGGTCTACGGTTGAGTTCTCTCTCTCTCAGACGCTGGTCAATGCGTGAGGCCAACTTGATCAGGGACTCGAGATTGTCCGGTGGTTCCCGAGTGGCCAGTTCATCTTGGATAGTGTCGGAAAGGCCTTTCAGAAAGCACACCGTGAGCGCCTCGTTGTTCCAGCCACTTGCTGCTGCCACCGTGCGGAACTGGATGGCATAGTCCGTCACGCTGCGCCCACCTTGGTGGAGAGTCAGGAGCTGTTTGGCTGAGTCAGAACCACTGCTTGGGCCTTGAAACACTCGTTTGAATTCCTCAGCAAAGGCAGAGTAGCTGGCACAGCAGGAACTATGGGCATCCCACACAGCAGTAGCCCAGGCCAGGGCTTTTTCCGACAGCAGGGTGATGATATAAGCGATCTTAGACCGGTCGGTGGGAAACGACGAGGGTTGTAGCTCAAAGGAGAGAGAACATTGGGTGAGAAACCCTTTACAAGCACTTGGATCACCTGAGAACCGTTGGGGAGGTGGAAGACGAGGTTCAGCCAGGGGGTTAACTGCCATGGGTACGTGAATCTGAGGTACTGGGACGGGAACTGTTGCCGGGGTAAGACGATCAGATATTTGCTTAATGGAAGTCAGCATCTCCGACAGAAGATGAGAATGTCTAGCCATTAAGGCCTCTTGCTGAACCAGGGCGGCTTCGTGGCGTTGGACAGTCTCCTGGTGGTGGGACAGCATGGCAAAAAGGTCCTGGGAACTGGCTGCCTCTGGGTTCATTTTTGGCTCTGTGTTTCTGTCAGGACCCGGTTACGAACCTGGGTCTCCGGAGTGAGAAACAGTCACTTAACCAACTGAGCCACGAATAGTCAGCAGAACCCAGAAGATGAGGCAGACACAGCAGTACTTAAGACGGTGTATTTAATAAAGTAAAAAGGAGAAGTCCTTCAATACAAAAAATGGCAAATCCAAAAGGTGGTAGGAATAGCACAAAAAGCCTCAAGAGATACTCAAAAATAAAAACAGAATTCCAAAAGAGCATCCACCGGAATCGACAAGAATACACAGAACACTAGGGCTGGGTGCTAACATACAAACACAGAGCACAGAACTGAGGGAAACTAAGGGTTTAAATACAATCAGGGAAAACGAGGCACAGGTGCAAATAATAATGGGGAACAAGGGAAAAAACATGAGGTCAAAAAGCACAATGGGGGCATCTAGTGACCAAAACCCGGAACAACCCTGGCCAAATCCTGACAGCATTACATGGGCTTGCTCCTACCGATCTCTCTGATTTGGTCCTGCCGTACATACCTACACGTACGCTACGGTCACAAGACGCAGGCCTCCTAATTGTCCCTAGAATTTCTAAGCAAAAAACTGGAGGCAGGGCTTTCTCCTGTAGAGCTCCATTGTTATGGAATGGTCTGCCTATCCATGTGAGAGACGCAAACTCGGTCTCAACCTTTAAGTCTTTACTGAAGACTCATCTCTTCAGTGGGTCATATGATTGAGTGTAGTCTGGCCCAGGAGTGTGAAGGTGAACGGAAAGGCTCTGGAGCAACGAACCGACCCTTGCTGTCTCTGCCTGGCCGGTTCCCATCTTTCCACTGGGATTCTCTGCCTCTAACCCTATTACAGGGGCTGAGTCACTGGCTTACTAGGGCTCTTTCATACCGTCCCTAGGAGGGGTGCGTCACTTGAGTGGGTTGAGTCACTGTCTGGGTTGGCACCCCTTGGTCATATGCCATTGCGGAGAACTTTGTGGGCTATACTCGGCCTTGTCTCAGGATGGAAGTTGGTGGTTGAAGACATCCCTCTAGTGGTGTGGGGGATGTGCTTTGGCAAAGTGGGTGGGGTTATATCCTTCCTGTTTGGCCCTGTCCGGGGGTGTCCTCGGATGGAGCCACAGTGTCTCCTGACCCCTCCTGTATCAGCCTCCAGTATTTATGCTGCAGTAGTTTGTGTCGGGGGGCTAGGGTCAGTTTGTTATATCTGGAGTACTTCTCCTGTCCTATCCGGTGTCCTGTGTGAATTTAAGTATGCACTCTCTAATTCTCTCTTTCTCTCTTTTTTTCTCTCTCTCGGAGGACCTGAGCCCTAGGACCATGCTTCAGGACTACCTGACATGATGACTCCTTGCTGTCCCCAGTCCATCTGGCCTTGCTGCTGCTCCAGTTTCAACTGTTCTGCCTGTGATGATTATTATTTGACCATGCTGGTAATTTATGAACATTTGAACATCTTGGCCATGTTCTGTTACAATCTCCACCCGGCACAGCCAGAAGAGGACTGGCCACCCCACATAGCCTGGTTCCTCTCTAGGTTTCTTCCCAGGTTTTGGGCTTTCTAGGGAGTTTTTCCTAGCCACCGTGCTTCTACACCTGCATTGCTTGCTGTTTGGGGTTTTAGGCTGGGTTTCTGTACAGCACTTTGAGATATCAGCTTTGAAGGGCTATATAAATACATTTGATTTGATTTGATTTGTTTCATGTTTTGTGTAGACCCCAGGAAGAGTAGCTGCTGCTTTCATAACAGCTAATGAGGAACCTAATAAAATACCAAATAATCTGTTGTATCGCAGTACTCAGCATGCTAAAATGAATGGTGTGCTCTGTCATTTGTTGAGTTGTCCCAGCAAGTTAACACAAAGATATGGGTAAACACAAATTATCTCTAAAAAGGAACATCGGTGATTATAATCTCTTCTGCCCCTGACCATAATGCTTTTAAAATGATGCTCTCTAACCTTAAATGACAAAATTATTAAATAGGTGACCTAATCATTTTGTAGCCATTAGTTCAGTGCCTTGTTGCCAAATTTAATAGCAATTATGCAATTGATTATTAGAAAAAATTCAGCCTTTAGCAATTGCAACATTGCTGATGCCATTGATAACCCTCAGCAGCCACTAACCAATACATATTTCAGTAGGCCCTATACTACAAGATAAAATATGACATAGTTAGTGTAACTACACACCATCTATAAAGGCTGTAAACCTAAGGCTTTAAATCAAATCAAAAAAATCAAATCAAATTTTATTTGTCACATACACATGGTTAGCAGATGTTAATGCGTGTGTAGCGAAATGCTTGTGCTTCTAGTTCCGACAATGCAGTAATAACCAGCAAGTAATCTAACAATTCCTAAACTACTGTCTTATACACAGTGTAAGGGGATAAAGAATATGTACATAAGGATATATGAATGAGTGATGGTACAGAGCAGCATAGGCAAGATACAGTAGATGGTATCGAGTACAGTATATACATATGAGATGAGTATGTAAACAAAGTGGCATAGTTAAAGTGGCTAGTGATACATGTATTACATAAGGATGCAGTCGATGACATAGAGTACAGTATATACGTATGCATATGAGATGAATAATGTAGGGTAAGTAACATTATATAAGGTAGCATTGTTTAAAGTGGCTAGTGATATATTTACATCATTTCCCATAAATTCCCATTATTAAAGTGGCTGGAGTTGAGTCAGTGTCAGTGTGTTGGCAGCAGCCACTCAATGTTAGTGGTGGCTGTTTAACAGTCTGATGGCCTTGAGATAGAAGCTGTTTTTCAGTCTCTCGGTCCCAGCTTTGATGCACCTGTACTGACCTTGCCTTCTGGATGATAGCGGGGTGAACAGGCAGTGGCTCGGGTGGTTGATGTCCTTGATGATCTTTATGGCCTTCCTGTAACATCGGGTGGTGTAGGTGTCCTGGAGGGCAGGTAGTTTGCCCCCGGTGATGCGTTGTGCACACCTCACTACCCTCTGGAGAGCCTTATGGTTGAGGGCGGAGCAATTGCCGTACCAGGCGGTGATACAGCCCGCCAGGATGCTCTCGATTGTGCATCTGTAGAAGTTTGTGAGTGCTTTTGGTGAAAAGCCGAATTTCTTCAGCCTCCTGAGGTTGAAGAGGCGCTGCTGCGCCTTCTTCACGATGCTGTCTGTGTGAGTGGACCAATTCAGTTTGTCTGTGATGTGTATGCCGAGGAACTTAAAACTTGCTACTCTCTCCACTACTGTTCCATCGATGTGGATAGGGGGGTGTTCCCTCTGCTGTTTCCTGAAGTCCACAATCATCTCCTTAGTTTTGTTGACGTTGAGTGTGAGGTTATTTTCCTGACACCACACTCCGAGGGCCCTCACCTCCTCCCTGTAGACCGTCTCGTCGTTGTTGGTAATCAAGCCTACCACTGTTGTGTCGTCCGCAAACTTGATGATTGAGTTGGAGGCGTGCGTGGCCACGCAGTCGTGGGTGAACAGGGAGTACAGGAGAGGGCTCAGAACGCACCCTTGTGGGGCCCCAGTGTTGAGGATCAGCGGGGAGGAGATGTTGTTACCTACCCTCATCACCTGGGGGCGGCCCGTCAGGAAGTCCAGTACCCAGTTGCACAGGGCGGGGTCGAGACCCAGGGTCTCGAGCTTGATGACAACCTTGGAGGGTACTATGGTGTTGAATGCCAAGCTGTAGTCGATGAACAGCATTCTCACATAGGTATTCCTCTTGTCCAGATGGGTTAGGGCAGTGTGCAGTGTGGTTGAGATTGCATCGTCTGTGGATTTGGGCGGTAAGCAAATTGGAGTGGGTCTAGGGTGTCAGGTAGGGTGGAGGTGATATGGTCCTTGACTAGTCTCTCAAAGCACTTCATGATGACGGAAGTGAGTGCTACGGGGCGGTAGTCGTTTAGCTCAGTTACCTTAGCTTTCTTGGGAACAGGAACAATGGTGGCCCTCTTGAAGCATGTGGGAATAGCAGACTGGTATAGGGATTCATTGAATATGTCCGTAAACACACCAGCCAGCTGGTCTGCGCATGCTCGGAGGGCGGGGCTGGGGATGCCGTCTGGGCCTGCAGCCTTGCGAGGGTTAACACGTTTAAATGTTTTACTCACCTCGGCTGCAGTGAAGGAGAGACCGCATGTTTCCGTTGCAGGCCGTGTCAGTGGCACTGTATTGTCCTCAAAGCGGGCAAAAAAGTTATTTAGTCTGCCTGGGAGCAAGACATCCTGGTCCGTGACTGGGCTGGATTTCTTCCTGTAGTCCGTGATTGACTGTAGACCCTGCCACATGCCTCTTGTGTCTGAGCCGTTGAATTGAGATTCTACTTTGTCTCTGTACTGACGCTTAGCTTGTTTGATAGCCTTGCGGAGGGAATAGCTGGACTGTTTGTATTCAGTCATGTTACCAGACACCTTGCCCTGATTGAAAGCAGTGGTTCGCGCTTTCAGTTTCACGCGAATGCTGCCATCAATCCACGGTTTCTGGTTAGGGAATGTTTTAATCGTTGCTATGGGAACGATGTCTTCAACACACATTCTTATGAACTCGCACACCGAATCAGCGTATTCGTCAATGTTGTTATCTGACGCAATACGAAACATGTCCCAGTCCACGTGATGGAAGCAGTCTTGGAGTGTGGAGTCAGCTTGGTCGGACCAGCGTTGGACAGACCTCAGCGTGGGAGCTTATTTTTTTTGTTTCTGCCTGTAGGCAGGTATCAGCAAAATGGAGTCGTGGTATGCTTTTCCGAAAGGGGGGCGGGGCAGGGCCTTATATGCGTCGCGGAAGTTAGAGTAACAGTGATCCAAGGTTTTTCCGCCCCTGGTTGCACAATCAATATGCTGATAAAATTTAGGGAGTCTTGTTTTCAGATTAGCCTTGTTAAAATCCCCAGCAACAATGAATGCAGCCTCCGGATAAATGGTTTCCAGTTTGCAAAGAGTTAAATAAAGTTCGTTCAGAGCCATCGATGTGTCTGCTTGGGGGGGGGTATATACGGCTGTGATTATAATCGAAGAGAATTCTCTTGGTAGATAATGCGGTCTACATTTGATTGTGAGGAATTCTAAATCAGGTGAACAGAAGGATTTGAGTTCCTGTATGTTTCTTTCATCGCACCATGCCTCGTTAGCCATAAGGCATACACCCCCACCCCTCTTCTTATCAGAAAGGTGTTTGTTTCTGTCGGCGCGATGCGTGGAGAAACCCGTTGGCTGCATCGCTTCGGATAGCGTCTCTCCAGTGAGCCATGTTTCCGTGAAGCACAGAACGTTACAGTCTCTGATGTCCCTCTGGAATGCTACCCTTGCTCGGATTTCATCAACCTTGTTGTCAAGAGACTGGACATTGGCAAGAAGAATGCTAGGAAGTGGGGCACGATGTGCCCGTCTCCGTAGTCTGACCAGAAGACCGCCTCGTTTCCCTCTTTTCCGGAGTCGTTTTTTTAGGTCGCTGCATGCGATCCATTCCGTTGTCCTGTTTGTAAGGCAGAACACAGGATCCGCATCGCGAAAAACATATTCTTCGTACTGATGGTGAGTTGACGCTGATCTTATATACAGTAGTTCTTCTCGACTGTATGTAATGAAACCTAAGATGACCTGGGGTACTAATGTAAGAAATAACACGTAAAAAAACAAAAAACTGCATAGTTTCCTAGGAACGCGAAGCGAGGCGGCCATCTCTGTCGGCGCCGGAAGTAGAAAATAATAAGTGTACGCCCTCGTCATCAGGCTATTTAACAGTCTGATGGCCTTGAGATACATGCTGTTTTTCAGGCTCTCAGTCCCATCTTTGATACACCTGTACTGACTTTGCCTTCTGGATGATAGTGGGGTGAACAGGCCGTGGCTCAGGTGGTTGATGTCCTTAATGATCTTTTTGGCCTTCCTGTGACATTGGGTGCTGTAGGTAGAGGGCAGGCAGTGTGGCCCCGGTCATGCGTTGGGCAGGCCACACCACCCACTGGAGAGCCCTGTGGTTGCATGCGATGCAGTTGCCTTAACAGGCGGTGGTACAGCCAAACAGGATGCCCTCAATGGTGCATCTGTAAAAGTTTGTGAGGGTCTTAGGTGCCACGCCAAATTTCTTCAGTCTCCTGAGGTTGAAGAGGAGCTGTTGCGCCTTCTTCACCACACTCTCTGGTGGGTGGACAACTTCAGACAGTCAGTGATATGTACGACGAGGAATTTGAAGCTTTTCACCTTCTCCACTGCGGTCCCGACGATGTGGATAGGGGCATGCTCCCTCTGCTGTTTCCTGAAGTCCACAATCAGATCCTACAATTTATTGAGGGAGAGGTTATTTTCCTGGCACCACTCCGCCAGGGCGCTCACCTCCTACCTGTAGGCTGTCTTGTCATTGTTGGTATTCAGGCCTAATACTGTGGTTTCATCTGCAAATGTGATGATTGAGTTGGGGGTGTGCTTGGCCACCCGGTCATGGGAGAAAAAGAGTGCAGGAGGGTGAAGAGCTTTGAGGGCACAATGGTGTTGAACGCTGAGCTATAGTCAATGAATAGCATTCTCACGTAGGTGTTCCTTTTATTCATGTGGGAAAGGGCAGTGTGAAGTGCAATAGAGCCTTTCAAAGCACTTTCAAAGTACTTTATGACTACATACATGAGTGCTATGGGTCAGTAGTCATTTAGGCAGGTTACCTTGGTGTTCTTGAGCACAGGGACTGTGGTGGTCTGTTTGAAACATGTTGGTATTACAGACTCTGTCAGGGACAGGTTGAAAATGTCAGTGAAGACACTTGCCAGTTGGTCAGCGCATGCTCGGAGTACACGTCCTGGTAATCCGTCTGGCCCCGCGGCCTTGTGAATGTTGACCTGTTTAAAGGTCTTACTCACATCGGCTGCGGAGAGCGTGATCACACAGTCGCCTGGAACAGCTGGGGCTCTCATGCATAATTCAGTGTTGCTTGCCTCGAAGCGTGCATAGAATTAATTTATCTCTGGTAGACTCGGCTCACTGGGCAGCTCACGGCTGTGCTTACCTTTGTAGTCTGTAATAGTTTGCAAGCCCCACCACATCCGACAAGCATCGGAGCCGATGTAGTAGGATTCAATCTTAGTCCTGTATTGAAGCTTTGCCTGTTTGATGGTTGGTTGGAGGGCATAGCAGGAGTCCCGCTCCTTGAATGTAGCAGCTCTACCCTTTTGCTCAATGCGGATGTTGCCTGTAATCCAAGGCTTCTGGTTGAGGTATGTATGTACGGTCACTGTGGGGATGACATCATCGATGAAGCCAGTGACTGATGTGGTGTACTCCTCAATGCCATCCAAAGAATCCTGGAACATATTCCAGTATGTGCTAGCAAAACAGTTCTGTAGCTTAGCATCTGTGTCATCTGACCATTTCCGTATTGAGCGAGTCACTGGTACTCCCTGCTTTAGTTTTTGCTTGTAAGCAGGAATCAGGAGGATAGAGTTATGGTCAGATTTGCCAAATGGAGGGTGATGGAGAGCTTTGTATGCGTCTCTGTGTGTAGATTAAATGTGATCTAGTTTTTTCCCCCATTTGGTTGCACATGTAACATGTAACATTCTGGTAGAAATGAGGTAAAACAAATTTAAGTTTTCCTGCTTTAAAGTCCCCGGCCGCTAGGAGCGCCACCTCTCGATGAGCATTGAGTGCGGTTGAGTGCGATCTTAGTGCCAGCATCGTTTTGTGGTGGTAAATAGACAGCTATGAAAAATATCATGAGATGCTCTACCTAAGGCGATCAAAACCTTGAGACTTCATTAATTTTGTGCACCAGCTGTTATTGAAAAATAGACACAGACCACCACCCATTGTCTTACTGGAGGCAGCTGTTCTATCTTGCCGGTGCACGGAGATTCCAGCCAGTGTCACGTTGTGTATGTAGGTGGCAGGGAAGTCAAGCGCAGGAGAATTAAACTTGGTATAATTGGATTATTTTAATAACTTAAAACATAAACTCCAAAACCAAGTCCATAATAAAATAAATGTGGGTACAAGATCCCGTCTCACACCAAACCATAAAACATGAACATAACAATAAACAATCTCTGACAAGGACATGAGGGGAAACAGAGGGTTAAATACACAACAATTAACAAATGGAATTGGAAACAGGTGTGTAAGAAAACCAGACAAAACCAATGGAAAATTAAACATAGATCTATGATGGCTAGAAGACTGGTGAAGTTGACCACCAAGCACCGCCTGAACAAGCAGAGTTATTGACAGCCAGCTGTATGTTATCGATGTTGTCGTTCAGCCACGACTAGGTGAAACACAAGATATTACATTTTTTAATGTCCCGTTGGTAGGATATTCTTGATCGGAGCTCATCCAGTTTATTATTCCATGATTGCATGTTGGCTAATAGGACTTTTATTTATTTTTACCTTTATTTAACTAGGCAAGTCAGTTAAGAACAAAGTCTTATTTTCAATGACAGCCTAGGAACAGTTGGTTAACTGCCTGTTCAGGGGCAGAATGACAGATCTGCACCTTGTCAGCTTGGGGGTTTGAGCTTGCAACCTTGCGGTTGCTAGTCCAACGCTCTAACCACTAGGCTACCCTGCCGCCCTGATATTACATTTTTTAATGTCCCGTTGGTAGGATATTCTTAATCGGAGCTCATCCAGTTTATTATTCCATGATTGCACGTTGGCTAATAGGACTTTTATTTATTTTTACCTTTATTTAACTAGGCAAGTCAGTTAAGAACAAATTCTTATTTTCAATGACAGCCTAGGAACAGTTGGTTAACTGCCTGTTCAGGGGCAGAATGACAGATCTGCACCTTGTCAGCTCGGGGGTTTGAACTTGCAACTTTGCGGTTACTAGTCCAACGCTCTAACCACTAGGCTACCCTGCCGCCCCGACTGATGGTAGAGGCACCCACTTGCCGTCGGATTCTTACATGGCACCCCAACCTACGATGCCTATATCTCCTTCTCTTTTTCATGCGAATGACAGGGATTTAGGCCTTGTCCGGTGTCTGAAGTAAATCCTTAGCGCCCGACTCGTTAAAGAACAAATCTTTGTCCCGTAAACGCTGTTCTGATATCCAGAAGCTCTTTTCGGTCATACAGGACGGTGGCTGAAACATTATGTTCAAAATAAGTTGCAAATAATGTGAATAAACACACAAAATAGCACAATTGGCTCAGAGCGTCAGCCATCTCCTCCTGTGCCATTATATCAAATAGTTATATGAATAGTGTTTTTCAATTATGATATATTTAGCAAAACTGTCTAAATTAGTTTTTTTTTAATCATGAATTGTTGTGGCAATGTCAGACGAATCCAATTAAAACAAATGGAGCTGTTTGGTGGCCATATTGGGAAATGTGTATCCTATGGTTAAATCAGCAGTAGCTAGGCATCATTGTTTAGACTTTTTTGTAGCTTTATGTAAAGTTTGGTGCACTGCATGAAGGTATTTTGCAAAAATGGGTTACCTGTACCTCTTTGCTGGACATAATGTATTACTATGGGATTTCATATACGGTGCGATGTACAGAGCAGGTTTCACATCACGTCTTGATGTTAAGCAGGGGGACACGTCTGGCACTGCAGGATTTGAGTCCCTGGCGGCGTAGTGTGTTACTGATGGTAGGCTTTGTTACTTTGGTCCCAGCTCTCTGCAGGTCATTCACTAGGTCCCTCCGTGTGGTTCTGAAATTTTTGCTCACCGTTCTTGTGATCATTTTGACCCCACGGGGTGAGATCTTGCGTGGAGCCCCAGATCGAGGGAGATTACCAGTGGTCTTGTATGTCTTCCATTTCCTAATAATTGCTCCCGCAGTTGATTTCTTCAAACCAAGCTGCTTACCTATTGCAGATTCAGTCTTCCCAGCCTGGTGCAGGTCTACAATTTTGTTTCTGGTGTCCTTTGACAGCTCTTTGGTCTTGGCCATAGTGGAGTTTGGAGTGTGACTGTTTGAGGTTGTGGACAGGTGTCTTTTATACTGATAACAAGTTCAAACAGGTGCCATTAATACAGGGGAGGAGAGGAGCCTCTTAGAGAAGATGTTACAGGTCTGTGAGAGCCAGAAATCTTGTTTGTTTGTAGGTGACCAAATACTTATTTTCCACCATAATTTGCAAATAAATTCATGAAAAATCCTACAATGTGATTTTCTGGATTTTTTTTACTCATTTTGTCTGTCATAGTTGAAGTGTACCTATGAAGAAAATTACAGGCCTCTCTCATCTTTTGAAGTGGGAGAACTTGCACAATTGGTGGCTGACTAAATACTTTTTGGCCCCACTGTATATATATACATATATATACAGTGGGGCCAAAAAAAACAAAGTTGCGCCCTTGCTTTTGTCACCCCAAGGTGGATAAATATGTGAATCTTGGCCCGCTGGCCCATGGACTTTTGTGGTTGACTCATTGGCTCATTAATTTACTTTTACACAATTGTACATTTCATTACAAAGTCATATTGATTAGATCAAATTTCAGCGTCAGTGTGCAGTATTTCAACAGCTCAGCTATGGGTAGGATATATTTCTGTGTATGTTTGTGTGCCTAACGTCACAGGTAGGGTTTGGTATATTACTGGAATCTTTTCGAAGTTAAAAAGTAAACTACCAGAATTTTCCAGTTTTTATTTTTTTAGAAAAAGTGGCATTTTAGGGTGCTTCAGATTATCACAGGTGTCTGTAATTAACTCTGGGCCTCTGAGTGATTTTTAAATATAAATATAAACCATAAACTTGAATACCTTTGGTGTTTGATATGAGGGTTTCAGCATGAAATATCCTTTATTTTTCTTTTACGCTCTTATTTATTCTAATGTCAATATGTCTGCTGCAAATATTTTGATGCCAAACTGGTGTCAGTTGGAATAAAAGTCAATAGTTGGAGGAGTTGCAGAGTTAATTGAAAATAATGCCATTGTTGATTAGACGCTTTCTTAATTAATTTGCCTATTTTCTCTTGAACTGTATGGTCTATCCACTAGAAACACATGGACAAAATGGACACAGCTATAAAAAAAGGTACACTATGAATACATTTAAAAAAAAGTTATTCAAGTATAAATGACCATAATTACCATAGATTACCTGTTAATTACCAAAATCAATGACGATTCTGGTAACTTGGTAAATTACCGGTAGCTTTGTAGCCCTAGTCATGGGTCAGTGCCGCCCAGGCACTTGCTAGCACAGCTACTTTCTCCCTCCTTTTTGTCTGTTGCTGTTGATCAGAGTGAGATTAATCGAGGGGGGCTTGGCATCCATCTTCTCATATACTTCTCCAGTCATGAAGCCCTGAGGTTTTAGTGAGAGTCATAAAGCACAGGTGGGAGTGCTTTTCTGGGTCTCACTGTCATTTAGCCCCTGTATCTACCCCAGTAGGACCATATATGAAAAGGGCCAACAACTGCACTGAGTTACGAGGCCAGACTTAATCCGTGCCATATTTATGACACAGCGCGGGAAACCATTTTCCGCTGAAATGCCTCTTGCTGCAGATTACTGTGGTAGTATTTCCTGAACTGAAACTCTGTGGTTGTGACTTTGGAGGCAATCTACCTGACACAGCTTTAGTTGACAGACTCTGCACAGCTATAACTGGCTGAATAGCTGGCCAGCCCCTGACATTGACTGGTAAAAATGGCCCACTTTATCAAACAATGGTGGAGAGGTGCTTTTTATTGATGACGATAAAATACAACCTAACAAGACAAGCCTGTGGTACCAACCAACCCAAGCCTCTAGAAGCCTATCTATCACTTTTTTAAAAAAGAAATCAGGCCTATAAGGCCATTTTCCCAGACCCAAAATAAACCTTGTCCAGGACTAAAACACACTTTCAATGAATAATCTCCATTGGCTCTTTTAGTCCAGGACTAAGGCTTAATCTGGGTACAGAGAACCAACCCTTACTATAGACTTGAGGAGCAACAATCATAGATGTTATAAAATGCACACACATGATATGCCTCGTTAAGTACCTACATGAGTCAAATTCAGTTGACTATCTTTGATGTGGTTTCCTATATTTGATCCTGGTAAACAACGGGGACGTGCTGCTTTGGGGTGCCATGTTGGTATAAATCTTCTTTGCCACCATGCTGTTGTTACTGAGAGTTCTTGTCACTAGCAACCCGGCGGGCTCCCCGCGGCTCCCCATCTCTCCTGGAGGCCAGACAGAAAGGGAGGATGAGCGAAGAGTTTTATATTTTGGCTCATTAGCCACCTGTAACCCTATCTAACAACGGCCCATGGACTTTTCATTCCTTTTAATTGTGTTAACGCATTAGAAAGGCAAGTGCCATCGCTCATTTCCTCCCAGGCCGGTTGTCCTAGCCAAGTCTCTATCTCCCCCTCCTTCGATCGATGCAAGCAGGGAGGCTCCGCCAAACCATCTCCATCAGAGGTGGGAATTCGACCACTTAAATATCCATTGACAAAGTACCTGCTACACTTTGCCAGAAAAGAGTAGATCAAGATTTTATACTTGACCTTTATTTAAGCCCCACTGTCTGCAATGAAAAAATAAAGATGTAGAGTACAGTGACAGTGACAGGTGTGTGTGTGTGTGTGTGTGTGTGTGTGTGTGTGTGTGTGTGTGTGTGTGTGTGTGTGTGTGATGTAAATGGAGACATTATGATACAACCTATGAAATATCTGTTTTATTTGGATCTATCCAAATGCTGGGATTGAAAATAACTCACACATACTACTCGACACATCCGTCAAGGAATAGATTGTGGAGAAGGACCTATGGGTCATTGGTTTTCAGCCTGAGGTCTGGAGCCTCTTAGAGATCAATGAGAGGAATACATGGAGTCATTGAACACTACACTCTTTGAAGTTCATGTGCCATTTGGGTTGCTACACCGGCAGAAACTTTCCAGTTTTATTTCCTGTTTTACTTTCTGGCTGCTGGTCCACCCATCATGGCACATTGACTTGAATGGGTAGTCACATTCTAATAATTATATTTAGATGGTCACAAGACAAGACAGCTTGTGACTGTTCTGTCTTCCTTATCTTATTTCAAAGTTCCACTGTGCAATAATTACTTATTTGTAATTGAGATAAACAATTCAAACAACGGACTAAATTAGATTTTTTCCCCTGAATTTCCCCCCCTTAATTATCTGTTATTTGCAATATTGGTGATATTCATCAAAGCCATAAGGGCTATCTGCAGTATTGGATTAATGGTATAAAAACACACTGTATGAATTAGCAAATGAGTGTGCCAGGTACAGTGTAGGTACAGTGCATTCAGAAAGTATTCATACCCCATACCCATTGATATTTTGTTGTATTATAGCCTGAATTCAAAATTAATTTAATATATTTTTTCTTTCTCACCCATCTACACACAATAGCCCATAATGACAAAGTAAAAACATGTTTTTAGAAATGTTTTAAAATTTATTGCAAATGAAATACAGAAATATCTAATTTACATAAGTATTCACTCCCCTGAGTCAATACTTTAGTCTTTTTGGATACGTCTCTAAGAGATTTGCACACCTGGATTGTACACTATTTGGACATTATTATTAAAAAAAATATTTAAGCTCTGTCAAGTTGATTGTTGATCATTGCTAGATGGCCATTTTCAAGTCTTGCCATACACTTTTTACTTCAATCTACTTGAAAATGTAACTAGGCCACTCAGGACCATTCAGTGCCATCTTGGTAAGCAACTCCAGTGTAGATTTGGCCTTGTGTTTTCTGTTATTGTACAGCTGAAAGGTGAATTTGTCTCACAGTTTCTGTTGGAAAGCAGACTGTAACAGGTTTTCCCATAGGATTTTCCTGTGCCTATATCTGTATTCTGTTCCTAGCTCTATTCCGTTTCCTTAAACAAAAGTCCTTGATGATTACAAGCATACCCATAACATGATGCAGCCACCACCATGCTTGAAAATATGAAGAGTGGTACTCAGTGAATTGCCCCCAATTTCTTTTTCTTTTTTTTTGGGGGGGGGGAGTATTATTTAAGTGCCTTGTTGCAAACAGCATGCATGTTTTGGAATATTTGTATTCTGTACAGGCTTCCTTCTTTTCACTCTGTCATTTAGGTTAGTATTGTGTAGTAACTACAATGATTTTGATCCAACCTCAGTTTCCTCCTATCACATTCATTCAACTCTGTATCTATTTTAAAATCACTATTGGCCTAATGGTGAAATCCCTGAGCAGTTGCCTTCCGCTCTGGCAACTGAGTTAGGAAGGATGCCTGTATCTTTGTAATGATTGTATTGATGCACCATCCAAAGCTTAATTAATAACTTCACTATGCTCAAAGGGATATTCAATGTCTGCTTTTGTTATCCATCTACCAATAGGTGCCCTTCTTTGTGAGGTATTGGAAAACCTCCTTGGTCTTTGTGGTTGAATCTGTGATTGACATTCACAACTCAATTGATGGACCTTAATGGCACCTGTTTGAACTTGCTATCAGTATAAAAGACACCTGTCCACAACCTCAAACAGTCACACTCCAAACTCCACTATGGTCAAGACCAAAGAGCTGTCAAAGGACACCAGAAACAAAATTGTACACCTGCACCAGGCCGGGAAGACTGAATCTGCAATAGGTAAGCAGCTTGGTTGGAAGAAATCAACTGTGGGAGAAATTATTAGGAAATGGAAGACATACAAGACCACTGATAATCTCCCTCGATCTGGGGCTCCACGCAAGATCTCACCCCGTGGGGTCAAAATGATCACAAGAACGATGAGCAAAAATCCCAGAATCCCACGGGGGGGACCTAGTGAATGACCTGCAGAGAGCTGGGATCAAAGTAACAAAGCCTACCATTAGTAACACACTACGCTGCCAGGGACTCAAATCCTGCAGTGCCAGACGTGTCCCCCTGCTTAAGCCAGTACATGTCCAGGCCCGTCTGAAGTTTGCTAGAGAGCATTTGGATGATCCAGAAGAAGATTGGGGGGAATGTCATATGGTCAGATGAAACCAAAATATAACTTTTTGGTAAAACCTCAACTCGTCGTGTTTGGAGGACAGAGACTGCTGAGTTGCATCCAAAGAACACCATACCTACTGTGAAGCATGGGGGTGGAAACATCATGCATTAGGTCTGTTTTTCTGCAAAGGGACCAGGACGACTGATCCGTGTAAAGGAAAGAATGAATGGGGCCATGTATCGTGAGATTTTGAGTGAAAACCTCCTTCCATCAGCAAGGGCATTGAAGATGAAACGTGGCTGGGTCTTTCAGCATGACAATGATCCCAAACACACCGCCCAGGCAACGAAGGAGTGGCTTCATAAGAAGCATTTCAAAGTCCTGGAGTGGCCTAAGCCAGTCTCCAGATCTCAACCCCATAGAAAATCTTTGGGGGGAGTTGAAAGTCCTTGTTGCCCAGCAACAGCCCCAAAACATCACTGCTCTAGGGGAGATCTGCATGGAGGAATGGGCCAAAATACCAGCTACAGTGTGTGCAAACCTTGTGAAGACTTACAGAAAATGTTTGACCTCTGTCATTGCCAACAAAGGGTATATAACAAAGTATTGAGATAAACTTTTGTTATTGACTAAATACTTATTTTCCACCATAATTTGCTAATAAATTCATAAAAAAATCCTACAATGTGATTTTCTGGATTTTTTTTCTCATTTTGTCTGTCATAGTTGATGAATATTACAGGCCTCTCTCATCTTTTTAAGTGGGAGAACTTGCACAATTGGTGGCTGACTAAATACTTTTTTGCCCCACTGTATGTACTGAATGTGACCAGTTTATTTTTGGATGCAATGTTTAGACATTCACAGAAGTAGCATCAACATAACACAATCATCCAAACCAGAAAATGTAGACTACATCAGTCCTTGTGCTAACTGAGTAAATATTGATATAACACAAGCGGTCATACTTAGCTAACTCTTGCTGGACAGAAACCACAATATGAATTAGCTAATAGCAATTTACAATTCATAGCAATTTACAAGCTAATTACTATTTACAATTCATCACATCATGGGTGAGCTCACCATTGATCGAAATAATTTATTAAAACACTTTCTAAAAATGTAAAGTAATCCGACGATGGGTAGTTTGTGCGCGCCACCATGTTTGTTTTTTCATGTCAACCTAAGATAAGAAGAGGAGACAAGATGAGTTTGGACTGTTTGTAGAAGGTATGTCACTTCCCTTCATTCACTACCAGAAGTTTACTCAAAAGATGAGTGAACCATTCCCTCACCTCATTTTGTTATAACATCTTTGGTCTGACAAACATTTACTTGACACCCAGAATGCATTGTATAATGTCAACAAACATACCGTCACACATAGCTGGCAAATAGCTTATCATTAGCTCATCATAATCAGTACAAACTTCAAAAAAGTTTTTTACACACATCATAGGTGTCCATTACCATCTGTGCAATAATCAAAATGCATGATTTGTCATCAGTATTTGAAAACAAAACTGTAAGTACATTATGCACCATACATACTGTACATACATACTGTATGGTTCAGTAGATCCGAGAACACAATATATAAAAAATAAGGCACTTACTTTGATAGGAACGCACACATGTCCAAAGTTATTATTTGTAAGGAGAAGAACAATGAAGGCAATGCGAGCGCCAGCCAGAAAATGTCCCAGGTGAAGAAGTTAGTGCAAGACTGTGCAAATGTCTGCATACTTGGTCTGCTCCTGTGGAAACACTGGGAAAGTGCTTGGGCTTTCCTCAAAGAGAGAGAAGTTTGTCAGAAAACTCTCAAACATAAATTGTCTGCAACAGTGAAATGGGTTATTTCTATGTGAATTTATGAAGGGAGGTGGAATACACCTCAAATAAAACTGTTCTTAGAAAATAAACTTGTTAGAAAATAATTAGAAATGTACAAATTGAAACACAGCCTTTAGATAACTAGCAGGCAGAGTGTCTTGGTTTGAGGGCAGTTCGGGTTAACTGTCCTGTTGCGTAACAATAACATTTTGGAACAGTGAGTGAGTGCATTCTGACATCATGTGCATGAAAAAACTCACACTGGGGCAACCGTAAAAAAAAGACCAAATTGAAAGCTGAAATGTCTTTTGTCAGTAAGTATTCAAACCCTTTGTTATTTCAAGGCTAAACAAGTTCAGGAGTAAAAATGTGATTACCGAATCACATAATCATTTCAAGGGACTCATTCTGTGTTCAATAATAGGGGTTAACATAATTTTTGAATGACTACCACATCTCTGTACCACACACATACAATTATCTGTTAACAAGGTCCTTTGCTGTTGCTCTGGGATTGATTTGCACTTTTTGCACCAATGTACGTTTGTCTCTTTCCTGAGCGGTATGACAGCTGCGTGATCTCATGGTGTTAATACTTGCGTACTATTGTTTGTACCGATGAACGTGGCACCTTCAGGCGTTTGGAAATTGCTCCCAAGTATGAACCAGTCTTGTGAAGGTCCACAATTTTCTTCTGAGGTCTTGGCTGATCTCTTTTGATTTTCCCATGATGTCAAGCAAAGAGGCACTGAGTTTGAAGGTAGGCCTTGAATTACATCCACAGGTACACCTCCAATTGACTCAAAAGATGTCAATTAGCCTTCAGAACCTTCTAAAGCCATGACATCATTTTCTGGAATGTTTCAAGATGTTTAAAGGCACAGTCAACTTAGTGTATGTAAACTTATGACCCATTGGAATTGTGAGACAATGAATTACAAGTGAAATAATCTGTCTGTAAACAATTGTTGGAAAAATTGCTTAAATGTTAGAAGTAGATGTTCTAACCTACTAGCCAAAACTATAGTTTGTTAACAAGACATTTGTGGAGTGGTTAGAAAATTAGTTTCAATGACTCCAACCTAAGTGTATGTAAACTTCTGACTTCTGACAACTGAGCCCTATATTAAAGGCATGAGGCCAAGCCCCCCAAAAAAACAAATGATTGTGCTATTATTCAACACACATATGATATAGGTTACTGCACATTACAAGTGATGGGAAAAACATAAAACCCATAGATGTATCCATCTATTGTGCATTTGGAAAGTATTCAGACACCTTTATTTTTTACACATTTTGTTACATTACAGCCTTATTCTAAAATTGCTTAAATACATGTTTTTCCTCATCAATCTATAAATAATACCCAATAATGACAAAGCAAAAACAGTTTTTTAGTAATTTTAACAAATGTATCAAAAACAGAAACAGAAATACCTTATTTAGATAATTATTCAGACCCTTTGCTATGAGACTCAAATTTAATTCAAGTGCATCCGGTTTCCATTGATCATCCTTGAGATGTTTCTACATCTTGATTGGAGTTAACCTGTGGTAAATTCAATTGATTGGCATGATTGGGAAAGGCACACACCTGTTTAAATAAGGACCCACAGTTGACAGTGCATGTCAGAGAAAAAACCAAGCCATGAGGTTGAAGGAATTGTCAGTAAAGGCACAGATCTGGGGAAGGGTACCAAACATGAACACATTTCCCCAAGAACACAGTGTCTTCCATCATTCTTAAATGGGAAGAAGTTTGGAACCACCAAGACTCTTCCTAGAGCTGGCCGCCCGGACAAAATGAGCAATTGGGGGGGCCTTGGTCAAGGAGGTGACCAAGAACCCAATGGACACTCTGACAGAGCTCCACAGTTTCTCTGTGGAGATGAGATCACCTTCCAGAAGGACAACCAGGCGAAAGCCACTCTTCAGTAAAAGGCACATGACTGCCCGCTTGGAGTTTGCCAAAAGTCACCTGAAGGACTCTCTGATCATAAGAAACAAGATCTTATCTTGTCAGATGAAACCAAGACTGAAGTCTTTGGCATCTGAATGCCATGTGTCACATCTGGAGAAAACCTGGCACCGTCAGTACGGTGAAGCATGCAAATGGCAGCATCATGCTGTGGGGATGTTTTTCAGCAGCAGGACTGGGAGACTAGTCAGGATCGAGGGAAAGATGAATGGAGAAAAGTACATTGAGATTCTTGATGAAAACCTGCTCCAGAGCGCTCAGGACCTCAGACTTAGGGGCGGAGTCTTCCAACAGGACAACGACCCTAACGCACAGCCAAGACAACACTTCGGGGACAAGTCTCTGAATGTCCTTGAACCCGATAAAAAATCTCTTGAGAGATCTGATAATAACTGTGCAACGACACTCCCCATCCAACCTGACAGAGCATGAGAGGATATGCAGAGAAGAATGGGAGAAACTCTCCAAATACAGATGTGCGAAGCTTGTAGTGTCATACCCAAAAAGACTTGAGGCTGTAATTGCCAAAGGTGCTTCAACAAAGTTCCAAAGTAAACCATCTGAATATTTATGTAAGTGTGATATTTATGTTTATTTTTTTTAATTGGTTTGCAAACATTTTTAAAAACCTGTTTTTGCTTTGTCATTTATTCAATTTTAGAATAAGGCTGTAGTAACATAACAACATTTTGAAAAAGTCAAGGGGTCTGAATACTTTTTGAATGCACTGTATATGCTCTCTTGGGTAAATAAATGAAACAAAATCTTTTTGAGCGTGAACTGCATTACTGCACTGTATTATTTATTTACTTTTCTGCTCTTTTGCACACCAGTATCTCTACCTGTACATGACCATCTGATCATTTATCACTCCAGTGTTAATCTGCAAAATTGTAATTATTCGCCTACCTCCTCATGCCTTTTGCACACCATGTATATAGACTCTCTTTTTTTTCTTTTTTTTTCTACTGTGTTATTGACTTGTTAATTGTTTACTCCATGTGTAACTCTGTGTTGTCTGTTCACACTGCTATGCTTTATCTTGGCCAGGTCGCAGTTGTAAATGAGAACTTGTTCTCAACTAGCCTACCTGGTTAAATAAAGGTGGAAAAAAAATGGTATTATATTTTATTATATGGACTGGAATCGTTCAAACCATGATAAAGCAGGTGAGAACATGCGATTCTGGTGCAGAACATACAGTCTACAAAGTGACAAGTATAGTCTAGCAAATTTAAAAATATCATAGGGCCTATTTGTATAATTAGTAGGCTGAGGCATATATACCTTTCATAACATTTCCCCTAACTTCTTTAGCCTACCTCCTCTTTCTCTATTGTTGCTTCATTCCTTCCTCACTTTCAACAGTTAAATTAAATAATTATTGTTGTTCTTATCTTCATCATTCTAATGTATAATATAGGACTAGAATTAGATGCAGAAGGTTTTTACTTGTCTTCACAAAGATTGAATTGTTAGGGTCAATGTTCCCTCTAAGGTGCATGTGTGAGCAGGCGTGCAGTAGCCCAGAGACTGCCCTGCAGCTCCCCAGGACTGCTGCACAGAAGAAATACAGTATCAGCCCACAGAGAGAAGCACGAGATTGAACTTCACGCAACTTTCTAGCTTTCCCTGTGAGTTAACACTATCAACGTTTCCCTTTACGTTTGGCAATTGTGATCGAATCAACCCAACATTAGCCACTTTGAATGCAAGATAGCAAAACAAAACAAACTATGCAAGAGATTTTGTTGTAGGCAGAACACATCGGAGTAGGATTATATTGCATTGACATGCTCTACACAGACCTGTGCGGCATAACCAATCAGAGCTGCAGTAGGCTTATATGCAAATAGGACTTTGCCATATATTGATCTGTGCCATTTACTTTCAACTGGACTGTGTTTACAGGGATTCATTTTATCTCTATTTCTGAGATTTGTAACGCTTCTGCTTGGCTGGTTACTGTTTGTAATAATTTGTCAATTGGGCTATGTTCTGGGCTAGGTATGTTCTGGGCTAGGTATGCTTTCGCCGAAAAGCATTTGATAAATATGACACTGTGGTTGGTTTAACAAGAAGTTAATCTTTAAACCTATGTAAAATATGTTATGTTTTCTGAATTTTTATATTGAGCATTTCTGTAATTGAATTTGGCGCTCTGTAATCCTACTGGATGTTGGCCAGATGGGACGCTAGCGTCCCACGTACCCTAGAGAGGTTAAAGGACGGGAAACACGACTACAAATAGGAAACACGCCAACATTTTGCTCCTCCCCACCAACAAACAAAGACTTGTGGGAAGTTCTGTTTGTTAGGTCTGTGTTGGACTGATTGACCAGTGTTGGTCTGATTGGTCAGAATCCATGCTCCAAGACTGTTTTAACTACGTAAACTGGAATATGTTCAGAGTTGCCTCTGGGGCTAACATCAATGAATATGTCGACTCAGTCACCGAATTCATAAAAAAATGCATAGATGATGTGATACCGATGGTGTCTTTCAATTCTTACACAAATCAAAAACCGTGGATTGATGGCAGCCATGTAGGAAAACTGAAAGGGAGATGCTGCTTATAAACAAGGCAAGGTGACCGGGGACAATAGTATGGTTAAACAGTACAAATACGACCTACGCAGATCAATCAAGATGGCGAGACACAAGTTTAGAAACAAACTGGAGCAGCAATTCAGCGGTTCGGACACAAGGCGTATGTGGCAGGGTCTTCTAACAATCCCAGATTTCCAAAAAAGAAAGCCAGTCACTTCGCGGAAACCATTGCCGCTCTACCAGCCAAGCTAAAAACCTTTCTCTCACGCTTCGAGCAGATTGACTCTCAGCCGTCCCTGAGGACAGTGAGGGCTACATGGTTGCGGTCTCCACGGAAGACGCAAGTTCCTTTAGAAAATATTCACACCCTTTGACTTTTCTTACATTTTGTTATTTTACAGTCTGAATTTTAAATGGATTTAAATTGAGATTTTGTGTCACTGGCCTACACGCAATAACCCATTATGTCAAAGTGGAATTATGTTTTTAAATATGCTTACAAATAATAAAAAATGAAAATGTTGAATGTTCCTGAGTAGAGCACCATGAGATTGGCTCACATCATAGTTCTAAAACCTAGAGGGGTGCAGCTATCATTTCCATTTATTGCTTTTGTGATGACACAAGGTAGCACAATGGAGGGCTGCCGCCAGAAGTCAATTCTAATTTAAGTTGCTTCTAATTAAGTTACAGTTTTGACTAAAATCGGCATGAAAATCTATGGCAAGACTTGAAAAGGTCTGTTTAGCAATGATCAACAACCAACTTGACAGAGCTTGAAGAATTTTCAAAAGAATAATGTGCAATCCAGCTTCCAGAAAGACAGCTGTAAATTGCCTATTTGACCAAGAAGGAGAGTGATGTGGAGTGCTGCATCAGATGACCTGGCCTCCACAATCACGCCAAAGGTGATTCTTCCATTTCTCTCTAACATGACTCAGGTGTGTGAATAGTTATGTAAATTAGATATTTCTTTATTTCACTTTCAATAAATGTGCAAATATTTCATGTTTTCACTTTGTCATTATGGGGTATTAACTATTTTAATCCATTTTGAATTCAGTCTGTAACACAACAACATTTTGAATAAGTGAAGAGGTAAGAATAGCTTATTTTCATAATTCTTTTTACCCCTTTTTCTCCCCAATTGGTAGTTACAGTCTTGTTCCATCGCTGCAACACCTGTATGGACTTGGGAGAGGTGAAGGTCGAGAGGTCGAAACACGTCCCCGCCAAGCCGCACTGCTTCTTGACGCAGAGGAAGCAAAGGCCAAAGTTATAGTACGCTCCTGAAATCTGTTAGCTAACAAGCTAATGATATATGACACTGTCACAGCAGCGCTAAACAGCCACTTTCTGCCAACATGGAATGTGATTTTTAAAGAGCTCAAATTAATAAACACATTCAGGAAAGTGGGTAATCAGTGGACAGGTTCATCAGCTTTGCATGAGCTCAGTGAGCAATGTGATTATGGACAAGTACGTGATGATCTAATAAAGGACAGATTAGTGGTAGGTCTTTGTGACAGCCCTGTCAGAACAAATGCAGATGGATTCAGCCCCTCCCTCAGAGAAAGCTAAAATCATGGCTCGTTAAAAATAAATAATGAAGAAACAACAATTCTTACGAACAAAGACAAGTAGAGGCTATATTAGGAACACTAAGTTGCCTTTCCTCTAGGTGACCAAGATAAGAAAGCACTGCTAGTGACCAAACAGGGCTACACAGAGAAGTGACACACAGTGGAAAAACACAAATCAACAGACAAAATCATGTTCATGGTGTGGAAAGGGCCACCATTCTTTATGGTTTATCTTCTTTTTTTATGAGAAACATGATATGCATACAAGCAGGCAAAGTCAGTATTTCTGGAATCCCCCTCATTCCTTGATCTATAAAATGCAAGGACAGGTACAGTGCCTTAGGAAAGCATTCAGACCCCTAGACGTTTTCCACATTTTGCACAGCCTTATTCTAAAATGGATAAAATAAAACAAAATCCTCAACAATCTACGCACACGAACCCATAATGACATAAAACAGGTTGCTAGATTTTTCGCAAATGCATAAAATAAAACTGAAATACCTTATTTACACAAGTATTCAAACCCTTTGCATTGAGACTTGAAATTGAGCTCAGGTGCATCCTGTTTCCATTGATCATCCTTGAGATGTTTTTACAACTTGATTGTAAAATGGAAGAAGTTTGGAACCACCAAGATTCTTCCTAGAGCTGGACGACCGGCCAACCTGAGCAATCGGGCGAGAAGAGCCTTTGTCAAGGAGACGACCAAGAACCCAATGGTCACTCTGACAGAGCTCTAGAGTTCCTCTGTGGAGATGGGAGAAACTTCCAGAAGGACAAACATCTCTCCAGCACTCCAATCAGGCATATACGGTAGAGTGGTCAAACAGAAGCCAGTCCTTAGTAAAAGGCACATGACAGCCCGTTTTGAGTGGTCTGGTGAAACCAAGATTGAACTCTTTGGCCTGAATGCCAAGAGTCACGTCTGGAGGAAACCTGGCACCATCCCTATGGGGAAGCATGGTGGTGGCAGCATCGTGCTTTGGGGATGTTTTTCAGCAGCAGGGACTGGGAGACTAGTCAGGATCGAGGCAAAGATGAACTGAGCAAGGTACAGAGAGATCCTTGATGAAAATCTGCTCCAGAGCGCTCCGGAACTGAGACTGGGGCGAAGGTTCACCTTCCAACAGGACAATGACGCTAAACACACAGCCAAGACAATACAGGAGTTTCTTTGAGACAAGTCTCTGAATGTCTTTGAGTGGCCCAGCCAGAGCCCGGACTTGAACCCGATCGAACATCTCTGGAGAGACCTAAAAATAGCTGTTCAGCAACGCTCCCCATCCAACTGGACAGAGCTTGAGGGGATCTGCAGAGAAGAAGAGGAGAAACTCTCCAAATACAGGTGTGTCAACCTTGTAGCACCATACCCAAGAAGAGTCTAGGCTGTAATCGCTGCCAAAGGTGCTTCAACAAAGTACTGAGTAAAGGGTCTGAATACTTATGTAAATGTGATATTTAAATGTTTAAAAAAATTTCAACAGTTTTTGCCTTGTTATTATGGGGTATTGTGTGTAGATTGATGAGGGAATTTAAATAATCTTTTTTTTTGTTGAATATTATGTATTCTAAGCACGGAGCTAAGTACTCCCATGTACCAAATGGGCTATGTGCATGATGTGCCAGTCTGTGGGAAGAAATATTTTGGTGGTGGAGGTCACACACTAAATACTGCTTCCTGCTTCTTTGTTGATGCATTTTTCCTCATACTTGTGTAACTATACTGAACAAAAATATAAATGCAACATGCAACAATTTCAAATATTATACTGAGTTACAGTTCATAGAAGAAAATCAGTCAATTGAAATACATTTATTAGGCCCTTAATTTATGGATTTCAGATGACTGGGCAGCCATGGGTGGGCCTTGGGGGGCATAGGCCCACCTACTGGGGAGCCAGGCCCAGCCAATCAGAATTCGTTTTTCCCCTCAAAAGTACTTTACGACAGACATAAATACTCCTCAGCAGCACCCCCCGCTCCTTAGATGATCCCGCAGGTGAAGAAGCCGAATGTGGAGGTCCTGGGCTGGCATGGTTACACATGGTCTGCGGTTGTGAGGCCGGTTGGCTGTACTGCCAAATTCTCTAAAACAACGTTGGAGGCGGCTTTATGGTAGAAAAATTAACAATAAATTATCTGGCAACAGCTAGATAGCTGTTGGACATTCCTGCAGTCAGCATGCCAATTGCATGCTCCCCCAAAACTTGAGATAGCTGTGGATGTAGCGGCTCTCGTCGAAAGGAGTGGACCAAAGTGCAGCGTGGAAAGTGTTCATCATTTTATTATCAAAAAACACTCAAACAAAATAACAAAGCGAAAACAAAAGCGAACAGTTCTGTCAGGCACAGACACTAAACAGAAAACAAGACCCCACAAAACCCAAAAGTAAAATAACAACTTATATATGATCCCCAATCAGAGACAATGATAAAGGTCAGAGCGCGACAGTAAGGTCAGAGCGTGACAGAAACCCCCCCCCCCAAAGGTGCGGACTCCGGCCGCAAACGTGAACCTATAGGGGAGGGTCCAGTGTGGGAACCTATAGGGGAGGGTCCGGGTGGGTATCTACTCTCAGTAGGAGCTCCGGTGCGAGACGCAGACCACACTGTTTAATCAGATTCTTGATATGTCACACCTGTCAGGTGGATGGATTATCTTGGCAAAGGCAAAATGCTCACTAACTGGAATGTAAATACATTTGTGCACACATTTTGAGAGAAATAAGGATTTTGTGTGTATGGAACATTTCTGTGATCTTTCATTTCAGCTCATGAAACACAGGACCAACACTTTACATGTTGTGTTTATATTTTTGTTCAGTTACATAGCACCTATACTTTCAATTAATATAAAACAATAAAGAGTGTGTAAGGTCATCAGTTACTTACTGTGTAATGATGATTAAATTGTAAAGACCAAAATAATGAGAGTAATTATGGTATAGCAGGCCGTCGTTGTTATGCCGAATTTGTTCTTAACTGATTTGCCTAGCTAAATACAGGTTAAACAAAAAATAAAAAATTGGTCGATTAGATACACAGATAAGGCCATATTTATCACAAAGAAAGCAGAAGCCATGCGGCAAATCACAAAAAGAGTCTCTCTCTCCCGCTCTCTCTCTTCAGCACTCATTTTCCTATAAGACACCTGCAAAGCTGTGGTTTCCCTGGAGATCACACAGAATTTTTTATGAGATCTGTCACTCAGTGTAAGAATTTGTCCTATTCTTCATGCTCCCATCTTCTTTCTTTCTTTCTTTCTTTCTTTCTTTCTTTCTTTCTTTCTTTCTTTCTTTCTTTCTTTCTTTCTTTCTCGCTCTCTCTCGCTCTCTCTCTCACACCACCATACATTTTCACTGTACACATAATGCATTTAATGTGCCACATATACACTCACCAGACAGTTTATTAGTCACATGGTTGTGGTTTTCTATATAAAGCAGGTAGACAGGCATTGAGTCATTCAGTTACTGTTGGATTGAAGGTTATACAATGGGCAAAACAAGTGACCTAAGTGACATTGAGGGTCATCAATGCCAGGAATGCCGGATTCAGTATCTCAGAAACGGCAGCCCTCCTGTGCTTTTCACGCACGACACTGTAGAGTTTCTTAAGAATGGGGCAACAAAACAAAAACATCCTGTCAGTGGCAGTCCTATGGGTGAAAACAGCTCATTGATGAGCGGGATCAAAGGAGAATGACAATAATTGTGCAAGCTAAAAGGCATGCCACAAACAGACAAGTAATGGTGCAGTACAACAGTGGTGTGCAGAACGGCATCTCAGAATGCACAACTCGTCGATCCTTGTCACTGATAGGCTCTTGCAGCAGACGGCCACACCGGGTTCCACAACTATCAGCTAAAAACAAGAAGAAGCGGCAACAAGGGGCACGCGATCATCAACACTGGACAATTGAGGACTGGAAAAGCGTTGCCTGGTACTACGAATCCCAGTTCCTGTTGCATCATGCTGATAGCAGAGTCAGGATTTGGCATAGGCAGCATGAATCCTTGGTCCCATCCTGCCTGGTGCCAACCTTACAGGCTGGTGGTGGTGTACCGCCGTCCAATCTGCAGCAACTGCATGATGCTATCGCGTCAGCATGGACCAACATCTCTGTGGAATGTTTCTGGCTTGTAGAATCCATGCCTGAAGAATCCAGGTTGTTCTGGAGAAAAAGGGGGGTCCGACAATGTACTAGATGGGTATACCTAATAAGACTGCCTGTGAGTGTATATTATGTATAATACTCACATGTCTGGAAAATCATATTCTTATTATACCGATTTAAGCCAGTACATGTCCAGGCCTGTCTGAAGTTTGCTAGAGAGCATTTGGATGATCCAGAAGAAGATTGGGAGAATGTCATATGGTCAGATGAAACCAAAATATTACTTTTTGGTAAAAACTTAACTCGTCGTGTTTTGAGGACAAAGAATGCTGAGTTGCATCTAAAGAACACCATACCTACTGTGAAGCATGGGGTGGAAACATCATGCTTTGGGGCTGTTTTTTTGCAAAGGGACCAGAACGACTGATCCTGTAAAGGAAAGAATGAATGTGGCCATGTATCGTGAGATTTTGAGTGAAAACCTCCTTCCATCAGCAAGGGCATTGAAGATGAAATGTGGCTGGCTCTTTCAGCATGACAATGATCCCAAACACACCGCCCGGGCAATGAAGGAGTGGCCTGGTAAGAAGTATTTCAAAGTCCTGGAGTGGCCTAGCTAGTCTCCAGATCTCAACCCCATAGAAAATCTTTGGAGGGAGTTGAAAGTCCGTGTTTTATATATATATATATTTATAATTTATTTTTCAGATAACACTACAAACAGCCTACCCGACCGCTCGGAGGCATCCACATGGTCCTAAAGCATACCGTTGACCCATTTTGTATCACATTCCAATGATTAAAATGCGGGGGACAAAAATGGCATTTCAGAATGTGGGGGGACATGTCCCCTCTGCCACCAGTGACAGTTGCGCCCCTGGGCAAAAGTTGAATGATGATTTTCATTACGGGTGGGTTATATTTTGGGGTTATATTTTGGTTTGATCGCCAAGAATGAGGAGGTAGCTAAGACAGTCTTACATTCAAAAGCTTTCATTGTGCATTCATTCCATTTGTAGACATCTTTCACCACACAACCATTGATCCAAAATATAAGTTTACTGTGAAATATAATGAGTACATTGGTTTACTCATCAAAACACAACAATATCTTCTCAATTTAGTTATTTTAACTAGTTAATGCAATAGAAAGAAATGTAAGATACATGTTGGAAAATTGCCCTTTGAATGTAGTATGTTACAGTATTGTAAATTACAGAACATTGCACTTTTTCACATTAGGCAGTAATCATTCAAATAGACTGAACATCACATTTCCATAAATTCTTCACTGATGTCTATTAATAAAAATGATATGCAATATGATTTTATAAATTGTGTTAATTAAGAACTGATTCATATCCAAAGTAGGATTGATTACATTTTCGAAAAATACAGTTTAATACACATGTTATGAATCTACGTGATGAGGATTTTAGGTAAGATTTATTTTTCACTTGCATCAAAAATCAATTTCTTATCAATATTTTTCTCCAATTAAACCCTTACTCTCAGATTTAATTTAGACCAAATATGTATTCCTTCAACGAGGCTCCTCAGAAGCCATCCATGGCCCACAGCACAGCAATATAAAGCTCATTTGACATATACAGATTTCATTACGCTACAATCATTATCATAATTTTACGAGTTTTCTGTCACATTTGTTATGGAAATCTCTTTTCAGAGGGCCCCATCTCCCGACACACCAAATCCATTTTTCCACCTTCCGTCATGATCCATCAATTTAATTTGAATGATCACAAGTCTGCTTAGCCACGAGCAATTGCAGCGTTATTCAATAAGCCGGCGATGCCTCGTCATTATCTGCCAGTGGTGCCTGCTATCGTGGAGCAGGGATGACCCGACAAACAAGGAATATGTCTTCCAACACAGGCAGCTAGCTCATGGACATGCCACTTCACATGGAAATGTATGGATACAAGTTGAAGTGGTCAAAAGATTTAAGATTAAATCTTTATAGCATTAAAGATTCAAGGTCAATTGATCTCGTTCACCAATCATGTGTCTTATGATACACCAAGAGAGACCAGAGGTTTTGCATGTGATACTCAAGCCTCAATGAGAAAGACGGAATACAAAAAAGTGTTTTTGAGTTTGCCTGAGGCTGAGTAAAGAGAGAGGGACCATTTCCACTTCCTCTCCATTATGCATCAGTTGCAAAGCTTGTACCGAATTGTTCTGTAATTTAAAAAATTCATAGGCAATCTACGGCAGTCTATGGTAACTTTAGTAATTTATACTTGAATAATATTTGTATACAGTATGTGTGTCCATATTGTCAATGAGTTTTTGGTGGATAGCCCATATGGTTCAAGAGAAAATCAATAAAAGAAAAAGCATCTAATCAACAATGGCAACTCTGCCAACTATTGACTTTTTTCAATCAATTTGGGGGCAAAACATTTACATCAAAGACATATTGAGACACATTTACAACAAAGACACATGTTAAAATAAATAAAAGTGTGTAATTTTTGAAAATATACATATAAAGGATATTTCTTGCTGAAACCCTAAAATAAACACCAATGGTATTCACTATGTTGATGGTTCATATTAAGGAAAATGTTTTACAGATATATTATTCTACTTTACATTTTTAAATAATCTTATTCTTATACACTCTTAGTGTACAAAAAGATGACGTTGTTCCAAAAAACCTTGAAAGTTACATACATTTCGGTAGTTAACTGGTAAACTTAAACATACAGTGGGGCAAAAAAGTATTTAGTCAGCCACCAATTGTGCAAGTTCTCCCACTCAAAAATATGAGAGAGGCCTGTCATTTTAATTATAGGCACACTTCAACCATGACAGACAAAATGAGAAAAAAAATCCAGAAAATCACATTGTAGGATTTTTAATGAATTTATTAAAAAACTTAAGGAGGAAAATAAGTATTTGGTCACCTACAAACAAGCACGATTTCTGGCTCTCACAGACCTGTAACTTATTATTTAAGAGGCTCCTCTGTCCACCACTCGTTACCTGTATTAATGGCACCTGTTAGAATAACCAAATGTAAGTGTAACAGTGTTTCTTCCATCCCTCTTCTTACCCTATCCTGGGATCAAGCCAGGGACCTTCGGAACACATCATGTGACACCCATGAAGTAGCATTACCAGTTGTGCCACAAAAGCTAAGGCCCTTGCTGAGCAATGGAAACAACTATTTGTAAGTCTCACATCGTGTGATGTCACCGATTGAACGCAACTAGGGTACCGCTAACTGCCTACCTATTTCACATCGGTAACATAAGGTTACACACCAAAACAGACAACTCATTTTAGGGGAAGTTAATATCTCATCTAGCATCTATAACATATTCACCACAGTATGTACACCTGCAAGGACATTTAGCTGGATAAAAGTGCTGCATTAAGTGTTTCATGATGTCAGTTGACATTTGGATTGGAGGAAAAGGCTTTCAGCTTGAGTCCATTAATAAAAGTCCAAAACAAGAAGTGGAGGCGATAACCCAGAGTTATTCCTCCAAAGGTCAAGTTGAGCCTGGGTAATTACTGAGTGACGGGCCACATACAGCCTGGGAATTTGTTAGAGACAAGATAGCTGAAGAGAGCAGTGAAAAGGTAAGGACATAGTGAGTAGGGGAGAATAAAGAGAGGAAAAGTTTGCCCTTGAGTGATCTTCAACCATCTGGAACGAACAGTGTGCGCACGGGTGCGTGCACGTATTCGCGTGTGTGAAAAAGAATTGGCTTGGACTTCGCCAAAAAGGAACATGTACATACTTGGTATTCATATCACAAAATATATAAATGAGCTCTCCACAATGAATTTCAATAGAATAATAGACAAGATCCTGCAAACATGGAGATGAAAATACCTGTCTATTTATGGGGAAATTACATTGATTAACTCCTAAGTCATCTCAGTTTACTCACTTACTTATGGTGCCCCCTACTCCTGATGATTCGTTTTCAAATCATATGAGCAAAACATATTTAGCTTTATCTGGGCTGCTAAACCAGACACGATAAAGCATGCCTATCTATACAATGAGATTATTGTGGGTTGAGATTATTAAATATAAGAGTACTAAACCTCTTTCTAAAAGCTTCATTTATACAAAAGTTTTACTTGAACCCAAAATGGTTCTCAAGTAGATGACTAAGAAAAGCTCATCCATTGTTTAAAAATGTCCTTTTTGCCTTTGTGCAGATTGCCATATTTAATTTTCGATTAATTGAAAATGAAACTTTCTCTTTTTCAAACAAGCTGGTTACAATTTCAATGTCATCCCCCTTATAAGATAGAACAAATATTGCAACAAATATTATAGTTGTACTCAAATGTGCTGGGTTATAAAATACCTGTATTTATGGAAAATCTGTTTGACAAGGATATTTTGTTTTTAAATGATATTGTAAATGAGAATGGTACAGTTATGCCTTTCATGGAGTTATCGGAAGGTCTGCTCAATCCAAGATTACAACTAACTGATTACAGCATTACCCCAAAAATGGAGGAGGTACGAAGCAGCAGGAGGAGGTAGGCAACTGGTCTGTCTGCCCAATATACTTTAAAAGATCAAAACTGGTGGAGGAACAAAAATAGCATAAATAGGAAAGTACACCAGTTTAATTTGAGGACCAGGATGTTGACAGCTGTGTTTTACAGATTACAAAATAGCTGGGAAGAGATGTTTGATGTGCCGATTCCATGGCACAGGGTGTATGAGTTGATATATAAAATGACGCAAGTTTCAATCCTTCGTGCTCTTCAGCTACAATTATTGTACAGAATTCTTGCCACCAAGTTTGAAAATTTGTGGGCATACATTCATTGCAGCATAGCAGATTTTGTTGTGAGGATACAGAATGAATAGACCATTGGTTCTGGTATTGCCCTCAGTTAGTCTGTTTTTGGTCTCAGGTTCAGGAATGGCTGACAAAGCATAAAATTAATCTAAAATTTAACCTAGAAGTAGTGTTGTTGGGAGATCTGGAGGGAACTCATCAGTCAATTGCTAATATACTAAAACTCTCAGTAAAAGTATTTATCTTCAACTTGCTCTCTTTGGATTCTATTCCATATGATAGGTTCAAATTGTATGTTAAACATCAAAACATATTTGAAAAGGGTGAACAGCAGAGATAATTGGTGTAATGGAGTGCGTAATTGGCTGCAGGGAAGTCAGGCGCAGGTGAGCAGAAATGGGTAGCAAACAGAGCCCTTTATTGAGGCAAACAAAACACGGCACTCAGAAAACTAAACACACATGGGTTACAATAACCCGGTGCAAACCAGCCTGGAGTACACATACATTTACACATAACAATTCCACACACAGACATGGAGGGAAACAGAGGGTTATATGCAAGATGAGTAATGAGGGAATGCAAACCAGGTATGCGGGAAAACAAGACAAAACAAATGGAAAATGAAAGGTGGATCGGCGATGGCTAGAAGACCGGTGACATCGACCGCCGAACGCCGCCCGAACAAGGAGAGGGACCGACCTCGGCGGAAGTCGTGACAATTGGGATGGGCTGAGGGAAGCTGAAGGTTGGGATGTGGAACTGGAGACAAGCAGGAGTGGAGTTGCTGGACAGGGAACAGAATAATGGTCAAAGATAAAAGTAAAAAATAAAGTCAAAATAAACAACAACACAAAAGTAAGTTTGAATGACACTGAGGGGCAACTCTGTTACACCCCATGCCTATTTGCCTGAGACAGATGCCGCACGGGTGCTTGTACGCATGTACACGCATATATCCACACTCGCATTCAAACGCACACATGGCCTCCCGGGCTATTTGCATTGACCCCCCCCCCCCCTTTGTTTTTACACTGCTGCTACTCGCTGTTTATTATCTATGCATAGTCACTTTACCCCTACCTACATGTACAAATTACCTTGACTAACCTGTACCCCCGCACATTGACTCGATACCGGTATCCCCTTTATATAGCCTCATTATTGTTCTTTTGTTGTGTTACTTAATTATTTAAATTTTTTGATTTTAATATATTTAGTAAATAATTATTATTTGTATTTTTTTATTTTAGTATATTTAGTAAATAATAATGTTTCGTTTTGCTTAAAATGTCATTGTTGGTTAAAGAGTGTAAGAGTAAGCATTTCACAGTAAGGTTGTATTCAGCATATTATTATTTTTTTTACCTTTATTTAACTAGGCAAGTCAGTTAAGAACAAATTCTTATTTTCAATGATGGCCTAGGAACAGTGGGTTAACTGCTTGTTCAGGGGCAGAACGACAGATTTGTACCTTAACAGCTCGGGGGTATGAACTTGGACCTTCCAGTTACTAGGCCAACACTCTAACCACTAGGCTACCCTGCCGCCCCAAATACAATTGATTTTATTTTGTTGTGATGTGCGCACAAACGAACATACACACAGTGTCATGCCCTGACCATAGAGAGCTGTTTATTCTCTATGTTGGTTGGGGCGTGACATTGACTAGGGTGGGTTACCTAGGTGATTAATGATTTATGTTGGTCTGGTATGGTTCCCAATCAGAGGCAGCTGTTTATCGTTGTCTCTGATTGGGGATCATATTTAGGCAGCCATTTCCCCATTGTGCTTTGTGGGATCTTGACTATGTTTAGTTGCCCTTGAGCACTATTGTAGCAGTTTGTTCTGTTCGTGTATTGGTTTGTTTTGTTTTGCTTATAAAGATGTGGTCAAGTTATTATGACGATCGTGACACATAGTGCCACATATGCACTGGAAAGTATACAGTTGGCCTTGATGTTTTCTTTAATTTTTCACTGGTTGTTGGTGCATTGGACAGTGGAAAATATGTAAAGGAATTACCAAAAATGTTTAACCTCTTGAAACTCCCCATCCCGGATCCGGGATCGTGACTAAAGCCTCAGGCTCATTAGCATAACGCAACGTTAACGATTTCTGAAAATCGCAAATAAAATTAAAATAATGCGTTTGCTCTCAAGCTTAGCCTTTTCTTAACAACACTGTCATCTCAGATTTTCAAAATATGCTTTTGAACCATAGAAATTGACTAATTTGTGTAAGAGTATGCAAAGCTAGCATAGCATTTTGTGTAGCATGTAGCACGCAACATTTTCACAAAAGCCAGATAACCAAATAAATAAAATCATTAACTTTGAAGAGCTTCGGATGTTTTCAATGAGGAGACTCTCAGTTACATAGCAAATGTGCAGTTTTTCAAAAAATATTATTTGTGTAGGACAAATCGCTCCGTTTTGTTCACGTTTGGCTATGAAAAAACCCTGTATACAGTTATAGCCTGAAGCTCATTAGCATAATGTAACGTTAACGATTTCTGAAAATCGCAAATAAAATGAAAATAATGCATCTGCTCTCAAGCTTAGCCTTTTCTTAACAACACTGTCATCTCAGATTTTCAAAATATGCTTTTGAACCATAGAAATTGACTAATTTGTGTAAGAGTATGCAAAGCTAGCAATGCATTTTGAATAACATGTAGCACGCAACATTTTCACAAAAACCAGATAACCAAATAAATAAAATCATTTACCTTTGAAGAGCTTCTGATGTTTTCAATGAGGAGACTCTCAGTTACACACCAAATGCGCAGTGTTTCCTGAAAGCGTCTGTGTGTAGGAGAAATCGTTCCGTTTTCTACATTGCGCCTGGCTACTGAAATGAACCGAAAATGCAGTCACCTACAACGTAAAACTTTTTCCGGATTAACTACATAATATCGACCGAAACATGGCAAACGTTGTTTGGAATCAGTCCTCAAGGTGTTTTTTCACATATCTCTTCATTGACATGCAGTTCGTGGAAGCTTGCTTTACTCTCTGTATTGTTTGGAAAAATACTGGCAGGTGACTTTTGCGCACCAATTTCGGCGCAGGACACCGGGCGGACACGTGGTAAATGTGGTCTCTTATGGTCAATCTTCCAATGATCTGCCCACAAATACGTCACAATGCTGCAGACACCTTGGGGAAACGACAGAAAGGGCAGACTCATTCCTCTTGCGTTCACAGCCATATAAGGAGATCATGACAAACAGAGCCTCAAAAATCCTTGTCATTTCCTGGATGCCATCTCATCTTGGTTTTGCCTGAAGCTCACGTTAAAGGGCACGCACAGAGAAGATCTTTGTATTTCTGGACACGTCAGAGTGTTTTCTTTCGAACAGTAGCAATTATATGCATAGTCGAGCATCTTTTTGTGACAAAATATCTTGTTTAAAACGGGAACGTTTTTCATCCAAAAATGAAATTGCGCCCCTAGAGTTCCAAGAGTTTAAAAGAAATTACTGCAATTGAATTGGCTACAATGGGAAATCATAGTAGTCACAACCACAGTTGGGTCACCTGCTACTGTCCTCCCTTCCACTGGCATACTGTTATGTTCAGATCATAACAGTTTTTTTCTCTTTCTGGCGTCTGGTGGTTAAAGCAAGACCGTAAAAACATTATTTTATTATTTAACCTTTATTTAACCAGGAAAAGCCCATTGAGACTGTCACATTCTGACCATAGTTCTTTTGTGTTTTCTTTGTTTTAGTGTTGATCAGGACGTGAGCTGAGTGGGCATTCTATGTTGTATGTCTAGTTTGTCTATTTCTATGTGGCCTGATATGGTTCTCAATCAGTTAGTCATTGTCTCTGATTGGGAACCATATTTAGGTAGCCTGTTTTGTGTTGGGTTTTGTGGGTGGTTGTCTTCTGTCTTTGTGTTTATGCACCAGATAGGACTGTTTCTTTTTTTCACATTTGTTGTTTTGTATTTTGTAGTGTTCGCGTTTATTGTCCTTATTAAACATGTTGAACACTAACCACGCTGCATTTTGGTCCTACTCTCCTTCAACGGAAGAAAACCAATACAGAGACCCAGTCTCTTTTTCAAGGGAGACCTGACCAAGGCAGCAGCAACCATCAATACATTACAGAATTAAAACATACAACAACATGATCCAGCCTAAAAAAAGCATTTTACACTCCTCTGTTACCAAGTCTCCCATCAAAATTTTAAATTCATTCATTGGTACTAAGAAATCTAGATGAAGCACGGATTGTAGACTATTCCATGCCTGCAAGAAGAGAAGGCAGTCTTGCCTAATACTGTGAATGTCCTGGGGATTTTAAGTAGCAACCACCTAGCAGACCAGGTATGGTAACTGGTGGTGGTGAAGGAGACCAGACTACAGAGGTAAAGAGGGAGTTTACCCAAAAGGGCTTTGTAGATAAATACATACAAATGTAGCTTTCTGCGCACATAAAGAGAGGTCTAACCTATCATTTGGTACAAGGTGCAATGGTGGGTGATTGACTTGGCATTTGTAATAAAGTGCAAGGATGCATGATAAACAGTCCAGACTCTGTAAAACTGAGGAGGTTGCATGTATATACAACATGTTACCGTAATCAATTACAGTATGAAAAGTAGCCTGAACAAGCTTCTTTCTAGCCAATTTAAGCTTCCACACAATATTATCCATATGAACTTTAAAAGGACAACTTGTCATCAAACCATATACTTAGGTATTGGTAGGATGACACTTTTTCAATGCATAAGCCACCAGATGTTTCAATGCTAACCTTCTCTGGCAGAGTTCGAGCTCCTGTAAAATTAATGAATTTTGAAACGAGGCCTGCAGTGACTGAAAAGCAGTCTGGAGCTCTTAAACAGCCCGAACCAGAGAAGGAGCACATGAATATATGATTGTATCATCTGTATATAGATGTAACTTTGCTGGTTGCATCCAATTTCCCAAATCATTAATACAACTTGAGAACACACTCTCCTTCACACTCCTTCACACTCCTCTTCTTTCTTCTTTCTGTCCTGTCATTCTTCATGCTCCCATCTTCTTTCTTTCTTTCTTTCTCTCTCTCTCTCTCTCTCTCTCTCTCCTCATTAATGTCACCTAGCTCTTACTGACACCTACTACCTACACTCTTTCCATTTACTGTTAAAATAATCCTCACCCACTGAGCCCCAAATGACACCGGATTTCCATTGACGTTAAAAAATGAGTTGACATTTGATCAGTCCGCCCTGGCCAGACCAAATCTGATCCAGTCATAGATGTCTATACTTCACACATTTGGACAGCACAGTACAGTACAGCACAGTAAAGAAAAGTAGAGTACGGTAAAGAAAAGTTCAGTACAGTACAGTAGAGCACACTTGAATAGAGGACAGTATAATGTACTTTACTGTACTGAACTTTACTGTGCTGTACTTTACTGTGCTGTCCAAACTTACTTGTGAAACATTGATGTCTATGATTGTTTCAGATTTGGTCTTGTCCGGACTAACCAAATGCAGTCTTGTTTGGGGGGGGAGCTCATTACAATAATAGCCTGTGTGTAGAATAATACCCAAATATACAAAAGAAGGATATTGTATATTTCTACCTTTGTGTACCTATTCGGGATACATCTCCATTTATTTATTTTAATTTTTTTTACCTTTATTTTACTATGCAAGTCAGTTAAGAACAAATTCTTATTTTCAATACCGGCCTAGGAATAGTGGGTTAACTGCCTGTTCAGGGGCAGAACGCCAGATTTGTACCTTGTCAGCTTGGGGATTCAAACTTGCAGCCTTTTGGTTACTAGTCCAACCCTCTAACCACAAGGCTACCCTGCCGCCCCGACCATGAAGAGAATGATATTCATATCCATAATTATGCATTTCTGTATAGTACAGCTCAGAGACCCATGATGTCATTCTGTTACCGTAATTCTGTTACCGGATGTAAATTCACTTCACCTACTGTAGTTCAAAAAGCATAATAGTTTTGTTCAGACTCAAGGTTTCGTGTCATAGCTGACATCACCTTCTTTCTGCAGACATTTTTGAATCTTAATTCGAAGCAGATATTTAATTGTTAATTTGAAACAGAGTTTTTGGAGAAATTGGTCACATAAAAAACTAAGGGATATTTTAATTTGATATCAATGGTTTTTGTTTGGCATACATTTTAAAGTGATAAAAAAACACTATGTCACAGACGTGCAGGAAGTGCAAGAAGTTAATAAAATACCAGTCCTCCTTGTGACACAGGGTGGAACTAATAATTACCTCATATACCCACATTTACTCAAGGAACTGATGAGACATACCTTCTTTCCTCACACAGATTTAATGTGACACCCTCTCAGAAACACATCGGAGCAACTTTGCAAGTCTCACAAGCTTTAAATAAAGGTCCTTGCTCAGCCAGTCACTCACCCACTCAAAACACTTTGACTTCCCGCTAAGGAATTCACACAGAACTCAACACATCACTCTACTAGTCTGGTTATAATAAGAATATTTTTAAGATTGTGTCATTGTGTGTGATGTTGTTCCCCAAGATTATGCACCAAGTTGCATACAAGGACAAAATCAAATATTATATTTATTTAATTACAGCTGCATAGCTAATGTTATTCTTTGGTGTACAAACACTTTTTCATATCAATATTGTACATACATGTGATTGTAAAAGTTTTGTATATTTTGGTTTGGCCCATCGCGGGTTATCTGTATTTCCGTACCCCCCCTTTTGTTCTCTTTTGCCTGACCTTCGGCATAGCAAGGTGCCTGAGAGCTATGACTGCGCCAAGGGCTAACATATTGTGTATTGTCTCTTTGTGTGCAGGTCAAATAAAAATAATTGAACTAGCAGACCTCAAGTTGTGGCAGCGTCCTAATTAAAAGTACACAATGCAGAACGAACCACGCTACATTATGACATGACTATCATTAATGTGATGACATGCTATTTATCAAATATGTTTAATTATTACGTGATTAAATTAATCATGTAACAATTAACTCATTAGTAATTTGGGGCACCACAGGAAAAGTTTGTTTAATGAGTTACCATTTCTCAATTTAACTCAAGAATATATCAGACTATCTTGATATCATAACAGTCAATAATCAATAATTTCCTCATATCAGGCTCATTCTGAACGTTGCATAATCCCTAAATCTGCAGAAACCTGGGTCCCACTGATTATACCGTACCACACAAATTGATTTGACAAGCTAAATGATTTATTTAAGATAAACATACACGGTAAAGGTTATTGATTAGAAACTTAATACGATGACAACAGGTCCCAAGCGGACCAACACAATATGACACGTGTTACATAAGATGGAGATTTAAAGAGAAGAGAGCAAGAGAGAAAGCGAAACAGAACTTGGATACATTTGTAAACTACTCTTAATTTAGCCCTATTACCCCGAACTGGCCCCGAACTGCCACTCTTATGGGTAAGAAGTGCAATGCATGTATTTTCGTGTTGAAGATCTTCGTTGGGTATCTCTGTTGGGCCCTCTTCGAATGGCCTGTTCTTTCATTCTCAGGTGTAAGTCTCTGATTGTCCACAAGATGTGACAATGTCCATTCTCTTAGTTGTCTGTTTACTTGTACTAGTTCTGGAGGAGTCGTCTTCTGAGGACGGCTAATCAGCTGTGGATGATCCCAGCGTGGGAATGAAAGCAGTGTAGACAAACGATAACTTGAAGAGAATAACCAGATGGTTCTGCTTAAATTCACCTTCTTAGATACAGTGCTTTAGAACAGCTACTCAATCATAGCATTGATTGTTAAGAGGTTTCTTTGTCTTCTTCAACCTCGTGTTGCATTTCGGGTTTACGACTGTCCGTAGACCTTGGCAGCAGCGAGTGGTCATCCTAGTCTGATATGTTAATTCTTAACTCACATAACTCAACTCACCCTCTGGTAGAAAGGGGTCTTTATGTCTTCTGTCTTTATGACACATTCTGAGTTCCCAGGGGCATAGCTCGTTATGAGGCAAGGTATCACAATTTACTATAATCACAGTCTCATCATCACAAAAACATTATCTTTAATCTGGATATTTGCTCCACAATGTAAAGTATGTAAACATCATATACACATTATGAAATCTCTTCAAGTTACAATATTTTCATCAGAATGTCTTCATTTAACCTCTCTGTGCACGGAACCCACTAGCGGGCTGAAATTCCACAACATACGGTGATCGCTACATAAATAGTCATATTAAACATTCATGAAAATAGAAGTGTCTCACATGTATCGAAAGCCTAGAGTCTTGCTAATCCAACTGCGTTGTCAGATTGAAAAAAGGATTTACTGCGAAAGAATACGATGCTATTATCTGAGCATAGAGCCCCATAAAAAAATGTTTTTTAACCAGCACAGGCGTAACATAATCACAAACTGCATTAAAATAAATTGTTTACCTTTGACAATCTTCGTCTGTTTGCAATTCCAATGCTCATTGTTACACAATGAATGATCTTTTGTTTGATAAAATCCGTTTTTATAAGCCTAACACAAAACATTTTGTGAAACGCTTGTGTCATGAATTCCGTTTCATTCCATTTTCAACGACACATTCCAGGTAAATAACCCACACAGAACATGACTTTTCCAGTCATGTTTGGTTTCACTGCAATCAACTGGTTTGTTTGTAACACAATCAAACGTGATGGGCCATGACGTGGGACGTATTGACTGAAAGAAACCGATTTGAAGACAACAAGTCATGACATCATTGTGCACCAATGATTTGCCCACTCTTTCGTTGATTGACTGTCTTTTAACCCAATGACCACTGATTGTCTTGAAATCTAGCTGGGTAGATAGCCAATGAGCTGAGCTAAACAGCAATACGCCATGTTTATGTGTTGCAAGACCAACCCATGTAGTAAGCTCCAGCGTAACGAGAGTCATTCGCTATTGAAGTTTCATACCGGAAGGAGAAGCACATATTACGCACTGCATTGTTTGGAGAACGCGCAGATTCAGCTGTTTATATATGAATCATTATGGCGACTAAGTCAGGGAAAGCTAAATCTAAGTCAAGATATACAGATGTACACACAATTTTAGAATAAATTGATTGGGAAGGTGAGACAGAGATTGTTGTAAGACGCTTCATTTAGCGATTGTGGAGGAATTTTTTTTGAATGGGAGAGGACATCATTTGGACTGGTAAGTTCTTATCATGCTAATGCCCTTGTTTGAAATTTTGAATATAAAATATTATGTGATTTTTTAATTTATTTTCTAAGCAATATATTAACATGTAATTTCATGAAATGTGAGATGCGTGTGTCTGCCTCCCCACCCCAACCCACATGAAATAGCCTATTTGAGGCTGTTGAGGAGAGGGCACGTCCACATCAATGGCCAAAGTGAAATGGAGACAGTAGATACAGCTGGCCTGTTGTAATATAATAAAGACAGTAGATCTGGCTGGTCTGTCATAATATAATAGAGACAGTAGATCTAGCAGGTAATAATATATTCAACCTAATATATTCAACCTTCAACCTTCAACTCTCTATATATATCTGTTTATTATACCTGTTGATACCTGTTGATACAGGGCTCATATGTGAAACTATTCTAACTGAACATCTAACTGAATGGGAGTCTAATCCGGTGTCCTGTGCGAATTTAAGTATGCTCTCTCTAATTCTCTCTTTCTCCCTGTCGGAGGACCTGAGCCCAAGGACCATGCATCAAGACTACCTGGCATGATGACTCCTTGCTGTCCCCAGTCCACCTGGCCTTGCCGCTGTTCCAGTTTCAACTGTTCTTCCTGCGACTATGGAACCCTAAACTGTTCATTTTTACTCTTGAGGTGCTGTCCTGTTGCACCCTCTACAACCACTGTGATCTCCACCCAGCACAGCCCGAAGAGGACTGGCCACCCCTCATAGCCTGGTTCTTCTCTAGGTTTCTTCCTAGGTTTTTGCCATTTTAGGGAGTTTTTCCTAGCCACCGTGCTTCTACACCTGCATATTGCTTGCTGTTTGGGGTTTATGAATAGATTTGATTTGATAGAGGACTGAGGGTCTTCCAAATATTGAAAGTGTGTAAATAGTTACCCGTGTTATTTTGTAAATGTATATATATATATTTTTTCCATATATTTTTTAATTAATAATTTATTTATTTTTTTTTCCAAATTTGTTTTGGGGGGGGTTGTGTGTTAGAATACCATTTTGGTATTTTGTATATAGTTATTTGTTTCAAAATGTATACCTTCACCAATTTGTCCACTTGGGTACATTTGGGCAACTTGTGTGGGACACTTGGGTGACTTCACGATAAATGTCATGTAGCACACTCATTTTGGAAGTTATCATTCTGAAACTTTGCACAAGTACTGTTGCCCTCCTATATTTTTCACTGAAATTGTCCGCATCATCCTATCTGAATGTTTGTTTTATCTTGTTCATTTTAAAGATGATACAAAAATTAAAATAAAAAACGTATGTTTTTTTCATTGTTTTATCTAAACCAGATCTATTGTGTTATATTCTCCTACATTCAATTCACATGTACATAAACTTCAGAGTGTTTTCTTTCAAATGGTACCAAGAATATGCATATCCCTGGTTCTGTGCCTGAGCTATAGGCTGTTAGATTTGGGTATGTCTTCAGGTGGAAATTGCACAAAGTAGGGGGGAGCTGTAAGAGGTCATTAAAGATATCAACATTCATAAGGCCACAGGGCCAGACGGATGACCAGGCATGTACTCTCCAAGCATGTGCTGACCAACTGACAAGTGTCTCCACTGACATTTTCAACCTGTCCCTGACTGAGTCTGTAATACCAACATGTTTCAAGCAGACCACTATAGTCCCTGTGCCCAAGAACACTAAGGTAACCTGCCTAAATGACTACCGAACCATAGCACTCACGTAGGTACCCATGAAGTGCTTTGAAAGGCTGGTCATGGCTCACGTCAACACCATTATCCCAGAAACCCTAGACCCACTCCAATTTTCATACCATCCCAACAGATCCACAGATGATGCAATCTCGATTCCACTCCACACTGCCCTTTCCCACCTGGATAAAAGGAATACCTACATGAGGATGCTATTCATTGACTCCAGCTGACTACAGCTCAGTGTTCAACACCATAGAGCCCTCAAAGCTCATCACTAAGCTTAGGACCCTGGGACTAAACACCTCCCTCTGCAATTGGATCCTGGACTTCCTGATGCGCAGCCCCAGGTGGTTAGGGTAGGTAACAACACATCTGCCATGCTGATCCTCATCACGGGGCCCCTCAGGGGTGCATGCTCAGTCCCGTCCTGTACTCCCTGTTCACTCATGACTGCATGGCCAAGCACGACTCCAACACCATCATTAAGTTTGCAAACGACAAAAATGAGACCTGGCCGTGTGGTGCCAGGATAACAACATGTCCCTCAACGTGATCAAGACAAAGGAGATGATTGTGGACTACAGGAAAATGAGGACCGAGCAGTCCTGATGAGTCCTGTCTCTGCCAGTTCTGTGAAGAGTGGTTCAGACCATGAGTCAGATGATTACAATCCTTTTGAGCGAGGATGGAAGCCCCTCACAAAAGCGTCAAAGATGATAATGCAAAAAATGTACATTCATAATTCATTCTTCAATTCACTTGCCATCAAATAGATTTTTCACTGCTGTTTTTTTTAAATATTATTATTTTTACAGCTAATAGAGAGCATACTGAATAAAAAGGCTGTTGTAGAGGTTGTCATCAAGGAATACTCCAAAATATGATCAACATTCTTGTTTTGGTGATGACAGAGACACACAGGTAAGTTAACAGGAAGGATTCGTAATGACAATGGTCGAGCATTACTTGCCCCCATATCTGCTGAATGTTAAAACAACTTCTGTATCAGTATTTCAGTCACGTAATTGGTTCGGCTACTACTGACCATCCACTGCTACTGGTAGAAGATGTGTCTTCCATCATACTCGATGGGCATGATACTGCTTCATAAATCACTTCTGAAATTTAGCTGACTGGGAACCAATGCTGCTTGTGGAGATTCTGATTGCCGCTGTAGAGGCCAATCAATTCAAACATGACACGACAAAGAACTTTGAATTTAATGATAGACTTTTAATACACCCGTATCACAAGTCGGAGAGCCCCACGGGACCCACGACCTCTAGAGCTCTCCCTCTCCCTTTTATCTCCATGCATACATCTTTAGTTCATCCCCCAATGCAAATACAGTTACATCCAATCCGTGCGTCTTCTTTGTTCAGACCAGTAACGCCCACATCTGCTTTCGGCAGATTACAAGACCCTTGCTGTTCCTAAAACTAATATACGTCCCTCTAACCTATGACCTATGCTTTGACCCTGTAATTAGCTCCATGTGTTCTTTTGTATGTGTGTCTTTATCTCGGATCAGCAGACTGTGTGTTTTCTCTAGTTTTTGGTGTGTCCAGCCGTCTTGGCGCCTACATGTCTCCTTCTCTTCATGTGGTCTGTTTAGTGTTCAACTATTCTATACATCTATGGCCTCCTCTGGTCACCTCTCCTATACAATGGACAATGTATTTTACCAGAATGGCAAATGCACTCTATAAGTGTATCTCTTTCTTGTGTTACTATATTTATGCTCCTCCATATATGTCTATTTCCCAAATAACCCTCCTCTGGTGCTTAATAAGCACCAAAAACATATATGGAGCATAATTCCAACAGTTGATTAACAAAAATAAAGCTTCCTAATTAACTTAAACCAAACATCTCTAGTATTACATAAGAGTAAAATATCTAGTTAGAAACAATAAAAGAAATACATAACATTTTGTTGAAGCATGAGCATGTAGGTACAAAAGGTACTGTCTTTTTACCTCGTTCGACAGGTTCCTCTCTTCTCTTCCTGCTTTTATCATTTATCTTGATTGTGAGTGCGTGCATTATCTTCCTATTGTCCTCAGTTGCTCTTAGTCTGTCATTGTCACTGTTCTTTCGTGGTCCTAATTCCAATGGTTCATTATGGAGATCAGGTAAGAGCTGAAAAGTCAATTGTGGGGAAATCCTTTCTTTCATCTTGTAGGATTTCTGTTCTTCCTTGCACGATTTCTCCCTCTGCTCTTGGTTGGTGCTCCTCCTCCACTTTCTTCGCCTGTTGTTCCTCCCTCAGGCCGAACTGAGCCTCCACCTGGGAAGGCTTCCATTTCCGGGAAGAGATGTTCCCATTCTTTAGGTGATACCTCGGGGTCCCACTGTAGAGGGCTTCCGTCAACAGAGTCTGCCCCAACAAGTATATCATCAGAAGTAACAGACATGTTACCCCCCCCCACTTCTGGGCTTTCTGACCATACTGGAGGAGGCTTTGGTTGTTTGTCTCTTTTCTTTTCAGGCTCTTTTCCCCTGGTGCTTCTTCTGGGTGCGTTAGTTGGTGCACTCATCGTATCTTGGCTTGTAGCTGGTCTGCCATTTTCTTGATTCCTCTCTGGCGTTTTGATTGTCTCCGCTGCTCCTGCTCCCTCCAGGATCCCCTCTGGTGAATCAGCATCCTCTGTGTCCCCATCTCTGTATGGTTGTGTCCTTCTCTCCGTCGGGACTCGGATACAGTGGTTTAGATGACACCACGTCTTGCTTCCTTTCTCTTGGACGGCCATGTTTTTGGCTGCTGCCACCTCGTAGGGTCCTTCCCTCCTCGGCTGATCCCACTTCCTTCGGAATACTCTCGAACGTAGACTGGATCTCCTGGTATCACTGGGAGAGGTCCTTCTGGTCCCCTTGGATCATCAGATGTGGAACCTCTCGTCCTGGTTCAGGTTTCTGCCTTCTTTCTGTGGGGCATTCATACTTAAAGACTGTTCTATGATTACACCATACATTCTCTCACTTCCATCACTCATCACACAAACTGACATTCCAGCTGAAGCTGGAGAACCATTCTCCATCTGGTTTCCTAAACAAAAGACAAAACAAAAAACACAACATAACAGTATTGACAATGTTATGTGTTATGCATGACTGTATTCATAAATACTGAAATCTAAGACCATGACAATTCCCACTCTCTCTTCAGCTGACTCTATGCTTCCAGGATGTGTTTCTGCTGGACTCTACAAAAACGGAGGCCCTAATTAGCTTCCTCATGCTTTTATCCAGTCTTCCCCTTTCAGCCACAGGTTCTGAGAGGTGTTCCCAAATCATGTCATTTTTTACTTTTTTTTAAAACTCTATATCAACTGATAAGCCTGTGCATAACCTTAATCAACATCATTTCTTCTTGAATTAATTCAACACTGAATACAAATACCATCTATCCTTATTCACATGATACATTATCAAATAAAACAAATAACCCCCAAACTCAACCCATTATGTCTAGAGTGGAATCTAGTTTCTCTCTCTCTCTCTTTTGTTTTGTTTCACGTTCTCTGTCATGGTGTTTTCAAGCTCACCCATTATTCAGCTGGACCTTACTTCTTGTGAAACTTATGCACCCATCAAAGAGAGACATGACGATCTTTACCACTGCAGGTGCTGTGAGAGGTATATCCCCAGCCTGGTGTATGTTGATGTACACTCAGTCTCCAGAATTCAGCCCATGCCCTTCCATCTGACGTTTTATGTGCTGTCTTTTCCTGGGGGCATACATACTAACACATGGGTTATTTCCTGACAACAGACTTTCTTCTTATAGCAGGATCACTAAATCTTAATTTTTAAATAACAGCCCTATGTAAACATTCTGTTATGTAAACATTCTGTCTCAAATACCTGGCCTCTTGCCACAAAAATATTCATAATAATAGCCAAATTATGGTCCCTACAACACCTGCTGTAAGAATAATCAGTCAAGTGTCTTCCAGTTGAAAGAACATCCAATCCTAACAAAACTAAGTCCTAAGCTTCTCCAACTTTTGCTCTAGTGTTCAAAATGCCACTACTTATTATTTTTACCATAATCTAGGTGTGTGTAATGTTCTATTTACTTTTAGAATTGTCCCTATATTTTAATTGTCCCTACAAGACCAACTGTCCTTCCTTATCTGTTAATTATCCCGTAGGTCACATCCTATCCTAGAACACCATTTACCCACCCCCCCTTTGTTACCTGGCTCTGCCCAGGCAACAACCTTGCCTACTCTTAAACAATGACTTAGGTAAGATTAGTAAATTATCCTTATATCTGACATCATCATGTAGGAGCCCCTTTTAATTTTCCACATGTCCAATTCTCCCTTTAATCGTCAAGTTCTATGCTACATTAGACATATTAAAGAACCCTTTATCCTTAAAATCAAAATTCACTTGTGTAATTTAAAACTCATAAAATAAAAACTCATAAAATTCCATATTTGAGTGTGCCTCTTTAAAATACCTTTGCACCAAAACAAATAGTCCTAACAATGGTTTTAGGTGTATATACTTGCAGACCTGTTTTAATTTGGTCGTTTATGGCCTCATTCTCCCCAAGATTATAATCACAGGAAACATCTAAAATTGAGACACCTAAACATCAATATTCCCAGAAGAACACAACACTCCTAACTAGCATTCACTATGCTAATTCCGATTCAGAAACTCAAAAGTGAACTATAAACTAAACCTAAAGATGATTCCCCTTTAACTCAAATCATTAATCATAAGTTTTAAACAATGTCAATGTATATGATTACTTAAATGAACATGCTATCCTTAGATACAATTAACCCGATAACGTTATTGTATTACTTCTTCACCTCTGCCGCAAATGTCGTACATTTCTCAGTGTAAGAAATCCTAATCCCAGATATTTAATAAAAATATAAACGCGTTTTTCCTTGGCTCCTTCAACTCACATATTTTAGATAACTTCCATCCGTCCTGGTATGAAGAATCCTACTTAAACACACCAGAACTAATGCTTAATTAAGTTGAATCAACTCCTAGAATAACCAGTCTCATAGGAATCAAACAAGTAGGTATATGGACTTCTGAAAAGTGACTCAAAACAATAATGCACACATTTTCCTTCTAAAAGACACAAACAATTTTCTCCGGTACCCCCAGTCCGTGGCGACAACAGTGCCTTGCGAGTGATGTCATCAACAAGCGCTCAACCTTGGCTCAATCCGTAACAACTTTCAATGAATTGTTGGCTGTCTACAGCAACAGTATTTCGGGTTCGATGAACCAACCCTAATTTATCACATCTGTTGAATCCTGAATTAGAGTTTACAACATCAATCAACATTTCTCATCTTCCAATTCGCTAAATTTATTTCGATGGGCACAAATCTATCGTAATTATTTCCCCGTTATTATTCAGAGCATTTTAATTACGACTCTATTCCCAATATATTATTCCCAACAGATAATTTAGTGAACAGGCATCACTTCACCCTTATTTTAAGTTGAATGAGTTAGTCTTTCAATTTGAACCAAACAAACTATTTAATACGTTCAGTTTATATCTTATACCAATACTAGTGACTATAACTTTCTCTGCAAAAAATGTAATTACCACCAAGAACTCAGATATATATATTTTTAATTAACGCCTCGGCTGGGAACCGAACCCTTGATCGCAGTTTGTAAGACTGCTCCGCTCACCACTATAACAGCAATGCTATGAACCTGACTGAGATTCTCCGCAAATAGACCCATTTTACAGTTATCTATAGTTGTTTATCCAGCATCTGGACAACAGAAAATAGTCCTAATTTAAACGCTCAAACTTTTCCCTCAGTTGGGATTTACCCAAAGACCATAACCCCAAGGAACTGATAATTTCTCCTATGAACCCATGTTAAAATTAAAATAAACCAATTTGAATAACTAGTCAATTCAAAAAATAATAGAATTTCAAAGTGATGGTACACTTTGAATAGAGACTGGTGTTTCTCAATCATTTTATAATTAACTCCCACCTGTTCCAACAATTTCTAGTGAAGTTGATCAGTCTTCATGGGAAATTCTTAGGATCCAGGGCATTTGACACCATTAAAATGTTTCCACTCTCCTTTCTTTAGAAACAACTTAAATATATTTTCAAAAACATTTCCATCCTTCTGCATACCCAATTTGAAACCGAACTGAAAACCCATTGAAAATGTAACCCCTTCTTTCTGGAAAAGAAATGTACATTTCGTTAACATTCACCATGCCACCCTCTAAATCAGCAAGCCAACAGTAACACACATACTAAAATCCCCTCACTTTTCCCGAGCATGCGACAAAAGCTCCAGCCATGCACAGAACGCACAATTCCTCCCTGCTCGGCCATATGTATCCTACCCTTAGAAATTGAAAACACCCATACACTACAATTTGCTCTTCTTCTTAACTAATTCTACCACTTTTGTGATTTCTCATATACGTTTATTTTCCGTATTTTGACGCCAATAACAACTTCTCCACGCATTCAATCACCATTAAAACCCTAGTAAAACCTACTCTATAATGTCTACAACTGTATTACTGAATATTACAGAAGCCTTAATGTCTTATTCTAGTACAGCACCTCAAATATCACTGTGTTTTTATCTTTGCTTATACTAATACTTTAACTTTATTCAGTGTATTAAATCCCATTTCTTATTTATAATATAATGCACTTTCTTATCTCTTTATTTATCCTCTTGCTATTTTCTCTTTTAGCCTATTTTACTATTTAATTCCTGAGACTGTTTTTAAATTGCAGCTTCCTATTTCGTTTACAGGGCTCGTGATACTTTTTTAATACGTGTTCTAGACTTCTATTTTCATGCACTTTTCTCACTTTATTCTTGACCTCCTAGATTTATTTTAACCAGTATATTTTTTTAAAGTTATTTCTTCCTACTTCGCATTGAGAGTTAAATGCGCTCTCTTTCTCAAATTACACTTAGTTAACTGTCAGAGAGGCCAGCGCATTCCCAGTTGGTCACAGACACACAGCCTGTTCTTCCTCTTCTTTCTAATCTGCTCATTCATCACAAAGAATTATATTACCGCATTCATTCAATCCCTTTGTTTTTACCTAAAAACAAAACAGTTTATTACCTAACTTAATTCACTTCCTCTACATAAGCTGGTATTATCCTATAGGATTTTTCACGCATACCCTTCGTTTTTACCTAAAATCGACCTATAGTTTATCCCCTAGCTTAACCTGTTGCGTCGCGCAATCCCGGATCCGGGATTCTATTTATAGCCTCAAGCTCATTAGCATAACGCAACGTTAGCTATTCATGAAAATCGCAAATGAAATGAAATAAATATATTTGCTCTCAAGCTTAGACTTTTGTTAACAACACTGTCATCTCAGATTTTCAAAATATGCTTTTCAACCATAGCTAAACAAGCATTTGTGTAAGAGTATTGATTGCTAACATAGCTATAAGCCTAGAATTCAGCCAGCAACATTTTCACAAAAACAAGAAAATCATTCAAATAAAATCATTTACCTTTGAAGAACTTCAGATGTTTTCAATGAGGAGACTCTCAGTTAGATAGCAATTGTTCAGTTTTTCAAAAAAATATTATTTGTGTAGGACAAATCGCTCCGTTTTGTTCACGTTTGGCTATGAAAAAAACCTGTATACAGTTATAGCCTCAAGCTCATTAGCATAATGTAACGTTAACGATTTCTGAAAATCGCAAATAAAATGAAAATAATGCGCCTGCTCTCAAGCTTAGCCTTTTCTTAACAACACTGTCATCTCAGATTTTCAAAATATGCTTTTGAACCATAGCAATTCACTAATTTGTGTAAGAGTATGCTAAGCTAGCTTAGCATTTTGAGTAGCATTTAGCACGCAACATTTTCACAAAAACCAGATAAACAAATAAATAAAATAATTTACCTTTGAAGAGCTTTGGATGTTTTCAATGAGGAGACTCTCAGTTACATAGCAAATGTTCAGTTTTTCCTGAAAGAATCTTTGTGTAGGAGAAATCGCTCCGTTTTGTACATCACATTCGGCTACCGAAATGAACCGAAAATTCAGTCACCAACAACGTCAAACTTTTTCCGAATTAACTCCATAATATCGACCGAAACATGGCAAACGTTGTTTGGAATCAATCCTCAAGGTGTTTTTTCACATATCTCTTCATTGATATATCGTTCATGGAAGCCTGCTTTCTTCTCTGAATTCCATGGAAAAATACTTGCAGCTGAGGTTTGCGCACCAATTTTGGCGCAGGACACCGGGCGGACACCTGGTAAATGTGGTCTCTTATGGTCAATCTTCCAATGATATGCCTACAAATACGTCACAATGCTGCAGACACCTTGGGGGAAACGACAGAAAGGGCAGGCTCATTCCTCTCGCATTCACAGCCATATAAGGAGACAATGGAAAACGGAGCCTCAAAAATCCTGCTGATTTCCTGGATGCCGTTTCATCTTGGTTTTGCCTGTAGCTCACGTTCTAGGGCACGCACAGAGAATATCTTTGCAGTTCTGGAAACGTCAGAGTGTTTTCTTTCCAAAGCTATCAATTATATGCATAGTCGAGCATCTTTTTGTGACAAAATATTGCGCTTAAAACGGGCACGTCTTTTTATCCAAAAATGATATAGCGCCCCTAGAGTTTCAAGAGGTTAATGTCACTGATGATGGAATTTACCATTTTAATCAGGATCTCTTCTTTGTTTAGGATGGGACAATGACCTTTCCTCCATTCTTCTCCTGCTCCAATTGATTCATCCTCCATCACAAGGCCGCAAAAGACCAGGCAAAATGTCTGCATGTTCCAAAAGGGTTTGTATTGGCATTCTTATTTTTGGACAGTGCTGCAGCCGTTATGATGAACTAATGGTGCTTACTTCATCATCCTGGATTAGCAAGCCTTGCCATGCAAGTCAATGAGTGCTCTTGGTGCCTTCGATGAGCTTTTCAAGGCTCACTCTGTTTGTGGTACTGCTTTCAATACAATGCTGCGTAACATGTACACCTTCATACAAACAACTGTGTACAGCATAGACATTGGGAAGGTTAAGGAGACTCCAAGGGTTGCTGAGCTCAGAGCAAGACCCCTGCACTAATGTTGATTAACTTCTTATGGTATAGGCGACGCTTGCGTCCCACTTGGCCAAAAGCCAGGGAAAATGCAGCGCGGCAAATTCAAATAAAATTATAGAAAAATCTAACTTTCATTAAATAACACATGTAAGATACTAAATTAAAGCTGCACTTGTGAATCCAGCCAACATGTCTTATTTTAAAAAGGCTTTTCGGCGAAAGAAGCTATTATCTGACGATAGCACAACAGTAAACAAAGAGGGTAGCATATTTCAACCCTGCAGGCACTACACAAAAAGCAGAAATAAATTATAAAACATGCCTTACCTTTGACGAGCTTCTTTTGTTGGCACTCCAATATGTCCCAAAAACATCACAATTGGTCTTTTTGTTCAATGAATTCCGTCCATTTATATCCAGAATGTCCATTTATTTGGTGCGTTTGATCCAGAAAAAAACAGCTTCCAAATTGCGCAACGTCACTTCAAAAGTTGCCTGTAGTAAACTTTGCCAAAACATTTCAAACCACTTTTGTAATAAAACTTTAGGTATTTTTAAATGTTAATAATCGATCAAATTGAAGACGGGTCTATCTGTGTTCAATAGAGGAAGACTACAAACCAAGCTACTTTTCAAGTCTTGCGCAACTCTCAACAGTGTTACGCAGTTCCTAGATGGCCGTACTTCTTCATTTCACAAATTAACAACCTCAACCAAATTCCAAAGACTGGTGACATCCAGTGGAAGCGGTAGGAACTGAAAACAAGTTCCTATGAAATATCGTTTCCCAGTGAGACTCACTGAACAGAGACCTCAAAAAAAAAATCTGAACGGTCAGTCCTCAGGGTTTTGCCTGGTACATAAGTTCTGTTATACTCACAGACATGCTTCAAACAGTTTTAGAAACTTCAGAGTGTTTTCTATCAAAATCTACTTATAATATGCATATCTTATATTCTTGGCTTGAGTAGCAGGAAGTTGAAATTGGGTATGCTATTTATCCAAAAGTGAAAATGCTGCCCCCTATACCATAGGAAGTTAAGTTATGATGATGTGTTTTGTTTGCCATGTTAGTCATGGAAGTACCAACTTGCTCGTGAGGCATTTCAAGTTGATGCATGGAATGTGCCCTGGTAGAACTCTTAGACTAAAATGTGGTCAAGCAGATTGTTGTTGTGTATTTAGTGCATTTTCAGGCTTTAGGAAGCATTTCAAATTTTGTTAAATGCTAACTTGGATGCTAATAATCAGCCCAAAAGAATGCTGATTTTCCTTCAAATTGTAGTTGTAACCGTGTTGTATCAATATCTAACAAGAACACACTTGATATGTGTGCATCTGCTATTGCACACCTGCAGGCTGCAGGTGTATGTCAGACAACTGTAAATCATTTTGTATCTTCCATGGAAGAAGCAGTTCAAGAGATACAGGGTCAAGCTAAAGCGATATACAATATATCTTCAAAAGACACAGAAACTGTCAAGATATTGAAAATCCCTTCACATTGTTGAATTCGGTATCAAAAGAAACTGTTTATTTCATACAAAAATGGGGAACAGTTCAACCAGTTGAGAAAGTCCTTGGTGTTAGATTTGACAATAGAAAAAACAAAACTACTGGAACTCATGATCAAATAGTCATAACTGATACATTTTCTTACGTTCCAATTCAAGGCCATGCAGTCAATATTTAAGAACCCAAACACAAGTGGCATGTTTAACTCAGGGCACAATTTTAAAGATGGAGTTTACTTTGATTTGGAAGTTGGACTATATATGAAGAGACATCTCCTCTTTTCTAAAGAGAAACGGCATTGCAAAATCAACTATTTTATGACCACTTTGAGACTGCTGATCCATTGGGATCAAAAAAGGGTATTCAGGTAGGGAGGTATATATTTTACTTTGAGAAATATTCCCCCAAAGTTTAATTCAATTTTGGTAAATAATCACTTATGTACACTCTTCCGTACCCAGGACCTTAAAACCTTAAGGATTTGATTCCATTCTTGAGCCAATAGTAAGTGATTTGAAAGTTGAGACTGAAGGTATTGAAGTTCCCTTCTTCAGTGGTCATATACATGGCACTGTTGTCCAAGTAACTGGAGATAATCTTGGTATACAATACCTGTTTGGTTTTGTGGACTCATTTAGTGCTTGTTATTGTTGCCATTTTTGCCCCATTGAGAAAGTGGATTTTCATACTGTGTTCTCTGAGTATTTTTAATTTTACCTTTATTTAACTAGGCAAGTCAGTTAAGAACAAATTCTTATTTTCAATGACAGCCTAGGAACAGTGGGTTAACTGCCTGTTCAGGGGCAGAATGGCAGATTTGTACCTTGTCAGCTCGGGGATTTGGACTTGCAACCTTCCGGTTACTAGTACAACACTCTAACCACTAGGCTACCCTGCTGCCCTTTGACCCAAGAGTGACTTCATGAACAAAACACATGCACTCAGACCATTGTCAAACTATTCAGTCAAAACCAACACTACCTCATGTGTACGGTGTGAAGCATGCTTGCTTATTGAGCCCTCTGCAGTTCTGCAATAATACAAAAATGTTTCTCTTGATATAATGCATGGCATTTTAGAAGTAGTTGCACAATTGAAGCAAAACACAATTTATTTAAAAAGCAACCGAAGAGTTTTAAGAATGTCACTATGACCTTAGCCAAGAAACGCCAAAATTACATGGCATATAATTGGGAAACGTTCAGCCAGGATAGACTAGCTATAGGTCCAGGAAAGATGTCAAGGCTCAATGAGCTGAAAGAAAGCCACGAGATTGCTGACAAGTTGAATGTCTCAGTGCACACAAATGTTTTGTCAGTTAAAAATGGGTAATGTACCATGGTAGAGAATTGCGTCTCGATTTGGTCATATATGGTGAAGTAGTCATTGAAATGCCTCTATTTTACAACATTAAGGCTATTTTTCTGAAAGACGATTTTTTTGGGGGGGGATGGGTCAGCTCTTGAAACCTTATGATGATCATTTGCAATGATTTAAAGATGTTTTGTTGAGAAGTCCAACATGCAAGGTATTTCATGTAAATGACAGGTACCACAAACCTTTTGATTTGCTCATATCATATGGAGCAATGGATTGTTTTGACTACATTGTCCACTACTGTCACTTGATAACAGTTTAAGCCAGAGCTGAGACTTGTGTTTAAGGTTGTGAGAAACATATTTGTTTTTAATGTAAATGTCATAATTTTCCAACAAACAAATTGATTTGCTCATCTCATATGGAACAAGGGATTATTTTGACTACATTGTACTGTCACTTGATAACAGTTTAAGCCAGGGCTGAGACTAATGGTTTGGTAATAATAAACATATTTGAATGTTGAAACAGCTCTGCTTGAGTTTGTGAAATTCCAAGTGTTTCTACAAAATATAATTTCCATTTACATGGGGGAGGACTAAATTAATTAACACTGAAAAGAGTAAACACATTTTTATTCTAATAGGAGTCACCCTAGATCAACACTAGTGAGTGTCACTATAACACTCAGTGTTGATTACCTCTTAGTGTTACATTTGATCAACACCGGCCAGCGTAGTGCAGTGTTAACTTTTTGCACTCCCTCAGTGTTAAATCAACACTAGAAATGTAACACTTTCATGAGTGTACCTTTTAACTGTGTAGAGTGGGATCATATGTACTCGCTGACAGTGCTACATTTAACACTTAAAGTGTTGATTTAACACTTTCAAATTTACTGTGTACAGTTGAAGTCGGAAGTTTACATACACTTAGGTTGGAGTCATTAAAACTCGTTTTTGAACCAGCCCACACATTTCTTGTAAGCAAACTATAGTTTTGGCAAATCGTTTAGGACATCTACTTTGTGCATGACACAAGTAATTTTTCCAACAATTGTTTACAGACAGATTATTTCCTGTATCACAATTTCAGGAGGTCAGAAGTGTACATACACTAAGTTGACTGTGCCTTTAAACAGCTTGGACAATTCCAGAAAATGATGTCATGGCTTTAGAAGCTTCAGATATGCTAATTGACATCATTTGAGTCAATTGGAGGTGTACCTTTCGGTGTATTTCAAGGCCTACCTTCAAACTCAGTGCCTCTTTGCTTGACATCATGGGAAAATCACAAGCAATAAGCCAAGACCTCATAAAAAAAAGGTAAAATCCAGAAGTCTGGTTCATCCTTGGGAGGAATTTCCAAATGCCTGAAGGTACCATGTTCATCTGTACAAACAATAGTACGCAAGTATAAACAGCAGCCGTCCACGCCGCCATCACACCGCTCAGGATGGCGATGCGTTCTGTCTCCTAGAGATGAACGTACATTGGTGCGAAAAGTGCAAATCAATCCCAATGAATTATAAGTGAAATAATATGTCTGTAAACAATTGTTGGGAAAATGACTTGTGTCATGAACAAATTAGATGTCCAAACCGACTTGCCAAACTATAGTTTATTAACAAGAAATTTGTGGAGTGGTTGAAAAATGAGTTTTAATGACTCCAACCTAAGTATGTAAACTTCCGACTTCTCAAGTCGTTCAAAGTGAAAACACTACACAAGAAGTGGGGCAGCATAGGGTCACCCACAACCTGCAGATTTCTGCTTTAAAAAGGTCCAATGCACTCGTTTTTATCTCAATATCAAATAATTTCTGGGTAACAATTAAGTACCTTACCGTGATTGTTTTCGATTAAGAAAATTGTAAAAAAAATCTACAAAAATGAATACTTAGCAAACAGCAATTACTCAAGCAAGAATTTTGCTAGGACTTCTGGGAATGATCTCAGTGGGGAGGGAAAAACTGTAAATGAGCTGTTGGCGGAGATAGGGTTTATACAAAGGTAAGGGACACCCCTTCAAATTAGTGGATTTGGCTATTTCAGCCACATCCACCAATGACAGGTGTATACAATCGAGCACATGCGATCTCCATAGACAAACATTGGCAGTAGAATGGCCTTATTGAAGACCTCAGTGACTTTCAACGTGGCACCATAATAGAATGCCCTCCTCTCTGCCCTCCGGTGGATAATCGGAGACCCCTGAACAGAGCCATGAACCCCTCATAGGAACCCAACTCCTCTCCCAGACTGTCTTAGGGTCAGCAGGGAAATATTTGTCCGGGAGGGACAAACGGGCATCGCTGACATGGGTGGACTGTTGGATGGTCTGGGGTGCTGGCTCGACTTGTGATAAGAAAATCCTCCACACTTCCATAGAAGAAAACAAAAGTGTTAAAACAAATCAAAATATATTTTACATTTGAGATTCTTAAAACTTCTTGAAACTCCCCATCCCGGATCCGGGTTTGTGACTAAAGCCTCAGGCTCATTAGCATAACGCAACGTTAACGATTTCTGAAAATCGCAAATAAAATGAAAATAATGCGTCTGCTCTCAAGCTTAGCCTTTTCTTAACAACACTGTCATCTCAGATTTTCAAAATATGCTTTTGAACCATAGAAATTGACTAATTTGTGTAAGAGTATGCAAAGCTAGCATAGCATTTTGAGTAGCATTTAGCACGCAACATTTTCACAAAAACCAGATAACCAAATAAATAAAATCATTTACCTTTGAAGAGCTTCTGATGTTTTCAATGAGGAGACTCTCAGTTACATACCAAATGCGCAGTTTTTCCTGAAAGCGTCTGTGTGTAGGAGAAATCGTTCCGTTTTCTACATTGCGTCTGGCTACCAAAACGAACCGAAAATTCAGTCACCTACAACGTAAAACTTTTTCCGGATTAACTACATAATATCGACCGAAACATGGCAAACGTTGTTTGGAATCAATCCTCAAGGTGTTTTTTCACATATCTCTTCATTGATATGCAGTTCGTGGAAGCTTGCTTTCCTCTCTGTATCGCATGGAAAAATACTGGCAGGTGACTTTTGCGCACCAATTTCGGCGCAGGACACCGGGCGGACACCTGGTAAATGTGGTCTCTTATGGTCAATCTTCCAATGATCTGCCCACAAATACGTCACAATGCTGCAGACACCTTGGGGAAACGACAGAAAGGGTTGACTCACTCCTCTCGCATTCACAGCCATATAAGGAGACAATGGAAAACAGAGCCTCAAAAATCCTTGTAATTTCCTGGATGCCATATCATCTTGGTTTTGCCTGAAGCTCACGTTCTAGGGCACGCACAGAGAATATCTTGGTATTTCTGGACACGTCAGAGTGTTTTCTTTCGAATGGTATCAATTAGTCGAGCATCTTTTTGTGACAAAATATCTTGTTTAAAACGGGAATGTTTTTCATCCAAAAATGAAATAGCGCCCCCATAGATGTAAGAGGTTAAATGTAACCACCCTTTGCAAACTCTTGGCATTCTCTCAACCAGCTTCATGAGGTAGTCACCTGGAATGCATTTCAGTTAACAGTTGTGCCTTGTTAGAAAGATATTCAACAAATTAACTTTTTTCTTAATGTGTTTGAGCCAATAAGTAATACGCTGTGTTGTGACAAGGGAGGATTTAGTATACAGAAGATATTGTTGTGGAAATATTCGCTCAATCATATTTCTCAGATACCGGAACTTGTGAATTCAAATAGACTTTATTACAAAGTAACAAGCCGAGCTGGCCCATGGACCAAATCCCGGACTCATTCTCAGTCCACTCTTTTTATACAGTTTCATAGTCCCTCCACTTTATGATAATAACCATGTCTCCTCGGCTTTAGTCCACCAATGTTTCCAAATCTAAATGATTTCCTCTAGGCGGCGTTTCCCCTCCCCTCTAGTTCTTTGGATCAATGATATTGGTGGCACGCCAATACAATATTTCCAGAAAATAATAAGCACATATTACTATAGGAAATTATAAGATTGCTACATGCCATTATTGGACCATAATATTATTACAGGCCATTATAGGATTACATATAACTATAGTCCATTATAGAATTATACCAATAAGTACACTCGATCCCAGGATTACACATAGTGCCTTTGCTTACTCCCTTTAGTGCTATTTAGCCTTTTAACAAGAAACACATTATCATAACAGAAAACACCCATAATATCCCTATTTGGTAAAAGACCAAGTCTATACAATGGAAGGAACAGCTCAAATAGGCAAAGAGAAACAACAGTCCATCATTACTTTCAATACGGACATTTTCAAGAACTTTGAACATTTCTTCAAGCATCAAGCGTTAAGACGAAACTGGCTATCATGAGGACTGCCACAGGAATGGAAGACCCAGAGTTCCCAAAGTTCATTAGAGTTACTAGCCTCAGAAATTGCAGCCCAAATAAATGCTTCACAGAGTTCAAATAACAGACACATCTCAACATCAATTGCTCAGAGGAGACAGTGTGAATCAAGCCTTCATGGTCAAATTTCTGCAAAGAAAACAAAACTAAAGGACACCAATAAGATGAAGAGACTTGCTTGAACCAAGAAACACAGCAATGGACATTAGACCATTGAAAGTTTGTCCTTTGGTCTGGAGTCCAAGTTGGAGATTTTTGGTTCCAACCAATGTGTCTTTGTCAGACGTGGTGTGGGTGAACGGATGATCTCCACATGTGTATTTCCCACCATAAAGCATAGAGGAGGTGTTATGGTGGGGGGGGGGGGGTGCTTTGCTGGTGACACTATCTGTGATTTATTTAGACCTCAAAAGGCACACATAATCAGCATGATGTTGTGTCTTTGGCATCATTAAGGATTAATCTTTATCAAATGACTCTGTAATTATTATTACACGATTAAACTGATTAATCATGTAACTGTGATTAACTAGGAAGTCGGGGCACCAAGGAAAATATACAGATTACGAAGTTATAATTTTCCTAATATAACTTTTCAGATATTTTCATATCTGACCAATAGTCTTCTGATTAATGAATTCCTCTTTACCTCACGTTTACCTAGTCTCATTCCAAACGTAGTAAAAAATGTTGGTTATCTGCATGAACCCAGTCTTCACTATGAGCCATCCATACATCAATTGTCTTAAATAATTTATTTATTAACTAACTAAACAATCACAGAAGTGCACACACAAACAAACAAAGTAAATATGGTTACAAGAAATGATAGGCGAATGTGCCCTAGTGGGCTAAACCGGCATGGCGGCTTGTAAGACAAAAGGGGAGTGGGGGTCAGCTGAGAAGTCACTACAGAGTTGATAATTCTAAAAATTGAAATGCTAAACCTTTGCACATGAAAGCTCACTCATTCGGGAACAATTTCAATCAATATATATATTTACGCTCAGTGTGTCATCTGGCTTGCAGTACCCAAAAAGGGCAACGTCATGACAACGACAACCACAGCACTCTGCAGCAATATGCCATCCCATCTGGTGTTGGCTTAGTGTAACAATAATTTGTTTTTCAACATGACAATGACGCAACACAACTCCAGGCTGTGTAAGGGCTATTTTACTAAGAAGGAGAGTGATGGAGTGCTGCATCAGATGAATTGGCCTCCACAATTCCCCAACCTCAACCCAATTGAGATGGTTTGGGATGAGTCCGACTACAGAGTGAAGAAAAAGCAGCCAACAAGTGCTCAGCATATGTGGGAACTCCTTCAAGAATGTTGGAAAAGCATTACTGAAGCTGGTTGAGAGAATGCCAAGAGTGTGCAAAGCTGTCATCAAGGCAAAGAGTGGCTTCTTTGAAGAATCTCAAATATGAAATATATTTTGATTTGTTTAACACTTTTTCAATTACTACATGATTCCATGTGTGTTATTTCATATTTTTGATGTCTTTACTATTATTCTACAATGTCGAAAATAGTAAAAATAAAGAAAAACCCTTCAATGAGTAGATGTGTCCAAACTTTTGACTGATTCTGTATATTATGCCAAGTGATCATGTATAATGCTCCAGTTAGCAGAACAACCCATGATTGCAGTTCATATGAGAATGTGAGTACACCCTAAATAAATCACACACACAGTTAAAGATTGCCCGGTAGCTTGTTTACTAACAAAACAGTATGAAGCAGTAGAAAGGGCATGGGCATTTTATCATGATCTCGTTATGCAGCGATGCTGACTAGTGAGTCAGTGATCATTGATCCCTAATGGTGACATCCATTATGCTTAGAACGAGTACTGACAAAAGAGAGAAAGGAAACCAATTAAGCCATTGATGAAAGTTAAGTTTGCACAAAAAGTTTGCATACAATCATACTCGAAACTCAACACACTATGCAAAAAAGGTGTAAAAGCATAGCAAGTTCAGTATATTTACTGAAAATACAAGGAACTTTAACTCAAAATAAAGCCTCAATATTGAACAATTTATTTGAAGACAGTTGGCAACCTGCCAATAACATTTGGCCATAGAAATAACTAATAATTTCACCTCACTATACCTCTCCTGTTTTTAACACAGCTGAAGTGCCTGAGCAGGAGATCATGAAAATCCTAACTAACTAGTCCAAGGCACAGGATGTGTATGGAAATAATTCCGCACTTCCGAAGAAAAACTCCAGCACCTTGTGCTCTCCAGTCACTAATCTGGTAAATCTGTCAATTAAAGAAGTGTTCCCTGATGACTCGAAATATGCTGTCATAACACAAATCTTCAAGGCTGGAGATCCAACTGATGTGGCCAATTATAGGCCCTTCAGCATTCTCACAATTATATCCAGAAAATGTGGTGGCCAACCAACTCATAGCCCACCTAAACTCAGGTCACTCTCCTCTCCATCCAATGCAATTTGGTTTCAGGACACATCATTCAACTGAAACGGCAAAACTGTTTCTTTGTTGAGGAAATAAAGTCCAAACTTGCCAAAGGAAGAGTTGTGCGAGCTATTTTCCTGGATTTAAAGAATACATTTGACACTGTCAACCACAATGTGCTTGTTACAGGTTTTGTTTTTTCCATTTTTGGGAACAATAACTGACACTGACAGAGGGAACAGAGGGCACATATGTAACATACTAATCAGTGGAAATGGGAACCAGATGTGTTTAATCAAACAAGACAGTGACGATAACGAATCCCATTCAGTGAAGCCATTCAGTGACCTCCGGAACTGGTGAACAGAATGAGCAGCAGTACCTGGGGGGGATATGTGACACAACCCCATGACGCGCTGCACTAGCAGCGGGACGACACCGGCCTCAGGGACGACCACAGGGGCACAGTGCAGGTCGGTCCCCAAATACAGGTCTGGGCGTCGAAGGTGAAAATCCCTGGTCAGCGAAGCGTCCAGGATGTCCGCAGCAGGAACCAGGCACCGCTCCTCTGGTCTTACCCTGCCCAGTCGATGGGGTATTAGCGATGCGCAACCCCCCCCCGATGCCTCAAATCCAGAACCTCCTGGATTGAGTACGCCAGACCTCCCTCGATGTCCAGAGGAGGAGGCGGGGCATCACTGGGTCCAGCCTCAGCAAGGGGACCAGCCACCACCGGCCTAAGGAGAGACACATGAAAGGTTGCGTTAATGAGGTAATCAACACGGAGTTGTTGAAGGAACCCCTTGCATCTTACTGGTGTGCCATCGATGTTCTCCGGGAGGGACAGGGTTATTCCATGGACCGGCTCCGATGGAAAGGAGGTAGGTTGTGGTGTGGGAGCTGGTATCGGGATCGGTGCTGGAGACTGGAGGGACTGCACACTCCCCTCCAATCGCAGGATGGTTGCCAGCACACTGTCCATGGCGATACCAAGTCGATAGACCGTCCTTGTGGTGCTGTACAGTCCCTACAATGGTCGCCAGCTCGGCGTTTCCTGCTGTCTCCATTTTGCGGGTTGATTATTCTGTCACGCTGGTATAACGGATTTGGAGACAGGAGCAAGAATACACAATATGGGTTTTTGATACACCCAAAACAAACACATATACAAAAACACTGGGCTGTACCCCAAAAAAAAGAGTGAGGGTAAACCTCTTTGAACGATACAAGACGATACCCGTAATACACAATATCTAGCATGCAGGAAAACAGCTGCACCAATGCATAGGTACTCACACGACCAACCGACATGGGAACAATAACCAACAAATACAGAGGGCACATAGATAACATACTAATCAGGGGAAATGAGAACCAGGTGTGTATAATCAGGCAAGACAGTCCCGAGGTTGATGATAATGTGTCCCATTCAGTGAAGCCTAGAAAGCTGGTGACATAGACCTCCAGGAACTGGTGAACAGAATGAGCAGCAGTTCCGGGGGATCCGTGACAGATTGTTTAAAAAAATCTGACAAATCCGAGAGAGTTCCTCTGTGGAGATGGGAGAACCTTCCAAAAGGACAACCCTCTCTGCAGCACTCCAACAATCAGGCCTTTATGGTAGAGGGGCCAGAGAAGCCACTCCTCAGTAAAAGGCACATGACAGCCCGTTTGGAGTTTGCCAAGAGGCACCTAAAAGACTCTCAGACCATTAGAAACAAGATTCTCTGGTCTGATGCAACCAAGATTGAAGTCTTTCGCCTGAATGCCAAGCGTCACATCTGGAGGAAACCTGGCACCATCCCTATGGTGAAGCATGGTTGTGTCTCCCCATCCAACCTGACAGAGCTTGAGAGGAGCTGCAGAGAAGAAATACAGGTGTGCCAAGCTTATAGTGTCATACCCAAGAAGACTTGAGGCTGTAATCGCTGCCAAAGGTACCAGGATGACAAGAGCTTCAACAAGAGGGGATTGCTAAGGAGGCGGTTAGGGTGGGGTTGGTACAACCCTGGGAAGGACGAAGTTTGGTGGGAGGGAGGCGGGTAGGGTGGGGTTGGTACAACCCTGCGAAGGACGAAGTTGGGTGGGTGGGTCTCATTATATGTGCTGGTGGTCATACTGCAAATTAACTTGCAGCCTTGACTCACTCCCATATTGTGATGCTGAATTAAATCAAAATGAATATTGAACTGTTTCCGATCAACAAAAATGTTGTTGTATTGTACAGGAACAAATGACGACAAACATTTTAATGGGTTCAATTAATACATTTCTAATAGGATTCTGATTGGGGTGAATAAATACTACAAGTCTTATCAAAAACCTATACAAACCAATAGGATTACTTTTGATTTCCAATAGTTAAAAGGTAGTTTTATAGGATTCTGATAGAGGGGACACAAAATCCTATAATATTGCGAGAATCCAACAGGATTACTTTAGATTTCCAATGACAAATACGTCCAATAGGATTCTGATAGGAGTGACACGAAATCCTATAGGGTTGCGAGAATCCCATAGGATACCTTTTGTAGTCCAATAAGATTTCGATACAATTCTGATAGAGGTGACACAAGATCCTATTGATAGTGAGAATCCTATAGGATTCTATTGGCAAAATCACTGATCCTATAAGATGCTTTTACTAGGGTAAACAATAGGGCTGTAACAATACCAGTATTGCAATGTTTTTTTCCATGGCAAAAATTTAAAAATTAAGCAGATTGTCCTTTAAAAATCTGCTGTATGTACAATGTTGTGTGCTATAGCGTGGAACATAAATAAACATGACTCTGCTTGACAACATAATGATCTTTGTTTCTAACATTAGTGCTGTTTTTCTAAAGAAGTTAAATTCGCTTAAATACTAACAAGTATCGCAAAACTGGTATCGTCCAGGCACTAGTAAACAAGTAGTTTTGCGTCATACCCGTGGTATATTGTCTGATATACCACGACTTTCAGCCAACCAGCATCCAGGAGCCAAACTACCCAGTTTATAATTTGCAATATAGCCTAAGTCATTAGCTTGGCTTTTATTTCATATAATGCTTAGGCAGACAGTCAAAGAACAAGAAGAAGCACATAATGACAGCAGAGAAGATGCTGAGACAGACAGTACAACAGGGGGGCAAACATAATGGCTAGAGCAGGGGCACAGTTATAGCTATAGTGGTGAGTTGTATTTCCAGTGCTGAGTTGACGCCTGGCTCAGTGATGTAGGCTGGTAAAAAGACTGAATCTGACATAGTGTGGGAAGGCCGAGTCAAAAAACCTTTAGGATTAGTATTTTTCCATGATTCTACTGGAAATATACTAATTCTAAAGTTTTTTTGACTAGGGTAAAGGCCTTCCCACACTATGCAGTGGTGTAAAGTACTTAAGTAAAAATACTTAAGTAGTTTTTGGGGGTATCTGTACTTTACTTTAATATGAATATTTGTTGACCACTTTTACTTGACTACATTCCAAAATAAATTATGTACTTTTTACTCCATACATTTTCCCTGACAGCCAAAAGTACTCGTTACATTTTGAATGCTTAGCAGGACAGGGAAATGGTCTAATTCACACACTTATCTGTTATGTACTTGAGTGAAGACCCAAAAGCGGTTTAACAGAAACAGAGTTCTTTTAATGAAAAAACAGGAATGGCATAGATCCTCTTCCGACGTTGTCAATGGCACAATAGACTACCCGCAGAGAGGGCGACAAATGAAACATAAAGTCCCTCTGATGAATAGCTGGGTAGCGGCGACAGGCTGCAGGTCGCTCTGGGTCGGTGCGGGTCACAGAGGAATGGTAGTAGCTGATCACACGGAGCATATGATGAACTGGACACGGTGCAAACAAAAGATAGTTAATAGTGTACAGGATGCACCTGCCAGGCAGACTCCGACAGGATAGGACTAGGAGGAAGCAAACGAGACGATAGCTTGCTTCTGGCATGAGAAACACAAACGAGAATCTGACACCGAAAGTAGCAGGAACAGAGAGAGAAATAGAGACCTAATCAGAGGGAAAAAAGGGAACAGGTGGGGAAAGGGTGAACGAGCTAGTTAGGGGAGATGAGGAACAGCTGGAGAAGGAGAGAAAGAGAAGGTAACCTAATAAGACCAGCAGAGAGAGACAGAGTGAAGAGAAAGGACAGGAACAGACATAATAAGACATGACAGTACCCCCCCCACTCACCGAGCGCCTCCTGGCGCACTCGAGGAAGAAACCTGGCGGCAACGGAGGAAATCATCGATCAGCGAACGGTCCAGCACGTCCCGAGAGGGAACCCAACTCCTCTCCTCAGGACCGTACCCCTTCCAATCCACTAGGTACTGATGACCACGGCCCCGAGGACGCATGTCCAAAATCTTACGAACCCTGTAGATAGGTGCGCCCTCGACAAGGATGGGGGGGGAGGGACGAGCGGGGGCGCGAAGAACGGGCTTAACACAGGAGACATGGAAGACCGGGTGAACGCGACGAAGATATCGCGGGAGAAGAAGTCGCACTGCGACAGGATTAATGACTTGAGAAATACGGAACGGACCAATGAACCGCGGGGTCAACTTGCGAGAAGCTGTCTTAAGGGGAAGGTTCTGAGTGGAGAGCCATACTCTCTGACCGCAACAATATCTAGGACTCTTGGTTCTACGCTTATTAGCGGCCCTCACAGTCTGCGCCCTATAACGGCAAAGTGCCGACCTGACCCCCTTCCAGGTGCGCTCGCAACGCTGGACAAAAGCCTGAGCGGAGGGGACGCAGGACTCGGCGAGCTGAGATGAGAACAGCGGAGGTTGGTACCCGAGGCTACTCTGAAAAGGAGATAGACCGGTAGCAGACGAAGGAAGCGAGTTGTGGGCGTACTCTGCCCAGGGGAGCTGTTCTGACCAAGACGCAGGGTTACGAAAAGAAAGACTGCGTAAGATGCGACCAACAGTCTGATTGGCCCGTTCGGCTTGACCGTTAGACTGGGGATGGAAGCCGGACGAGAGACTGACGGAAGCCCCAATCAAACGGCAAAACTCCCTCCAAAATTGAGACGTGAACTGCGGGCCTCTGTCCGAAACGACGTCTGACGGAAGGCCATGAATTCGGAAAACATTCTCGATAATGATCTGAGCCGTCTCCTTAGCAGAAGGGAGCTTAGCGAGAGGAACAAAATGAGCCGCCTTAGAGAATCTATCGACAACCGTAAGAATAACTGTCTTCCCCGCTGATGAAGGCAGTCCGGTAATAAAATCTAAGGCGATGTGAGACCACGGTCGAGAGGGAATGGGAAGCGGTCTGAGACGGCCGGCAGGAGGAGAGTTCCCAGATTTAGTCTGCGCACAGACCGAACAAGCAGCGACAAATCGACGCGTGTCACGTTCCCGAGTGGGCCACCAGAAACGCTGGCGAATGGAAGCGAGCGTACCCCGAACGTCGGGGTGGCCGGCTAACTTGGCAGAGTGGGCCCACTGAAGAACGGCCAGACGAGTAGGAACGGGAACGAACAGAAGGTTCCTAGGACAAGCTCGCGGCGACGGAGTGTGAGTGAGTGCTTGCTTTACCTGCCTCTCAATTCCCCAGACAGTCAACCCGACAACACGCCCCTCAGGGAGAATCCCTCGGGGTCGGTGGAGACCTCAGAAGAACTGAAGAGACGAGATAAAGCATCAGGCTTGGTGTTCTTTGAGCCCGGACGATAAGAAATAACGAACTCGAAACGAGCGAAAAACAGAGCCCAACGAGCCTGACGCGCATTAAGTCGTTTGGCTGAACGGATGTACTCAAGGTTCCTATGGTCAGTCCAAACGACAAAAGGAACGGTCGCCCCCTCCAACCACTGTCGCCATTCGCCTAGGGCTAAGCGGATGGCGAGCAGTTCGCGATTACCAACATCATAGTTACGTTCCGACGGCGATAAGCGATGAGAAAAAACGCGCAAGGATGGACCTTGCCGTCAGAGAGGGAGCGCTGAGAAAGAATGGCTCCCACGCCCACCTCTGACGCGTCAACCTCAACAACAAACTGTCTAGAGATGTCAGGTGTAACAAGAATAGGTGCGGATGTAAAACGATTCTTGAGAAGATCAAAAGCTCCCTGGGCGGAAACGGACCACTTAAAGCACGTCTTAACAGAAGTAAGGGCTGTGAGGGGAGCTACCACCTGACCGAAATTACGGATGAAACGACGATAGAAATTCGCGAAGCCAAGAAAGCGCTGCAGCTCGACGCGTGACTTAGGAACGGGCCAATCAATGACAGCCTGGACCTTAGCGGGATCCATCTTAATGCCCTCAGCGGAAATAACGGAACCGAGAAAAGGGACAGAGGAGGCATGAAAAGTGCACTTCTCAGCCTTCACATAAAGACAGTTCTCTAAAAGGCGCTGGAGGACGCGTCGCACGTGCTGAACATGAATCGGGAGAGACGGTGAAAAAATCAGGATATCGTCCATGTAAACGAAAACAAAAATGTTCAGCATGTCTCTCAGGACGTCGTTAACTAGTGCCTGAAAGACAGCTGGAGCGTTAACGAGGCCGAAAGGAAGAACCCGGTATTCAAAGTGCCCTAACGGAGTGTTAAACGCCGTCTTCCACTCGTCCCCCTCCCTGATGCGCACGAGATGGTAGGCGTTACGAAGGTCCAATTTGGTGAAAAACCTGGCTCCCTGCAGGATCTCGAAGGCTGAAGACATAAGAGGAAGCGGATAACGATTCTTAACTGTTATGTCATTCAGCCCTCGATAATCCACGCATGGGCGCAGGGACCCGTCCTTCTTCTGAACAAAAAAAAACCCCGCTCCGGCGGGAGAGGAGGAGGAGACTATGGTACCGGCGTCGAGCGATACAGACAAATAATCCTCGAGAGCCTTACGTTCGGGAGCCGACAGAGAGTATAATCTACCCCGGGGGAGTAGTTCCCGGAAGGAGATCAATACTACAGTCATACGACCGGTGTGGAGGGAGAGAAGTGGCCTTGGAACGACTGAACACCGTGCGCAGATCGTGATACTCCTCCGGCACCCCTGTCAAATCACCAGGCTCCTCCTGTGAAGAAGAGACAGAGGAAACAGGAGGGATAGCAGACATTAAACAGGTCACATGACAAGAGACATTCCAGGATAGGATAGTATTACTAGACCAATTAATAGAAGGGTTATGGCGAACTAGCCAGGGATGACCCAAAACAACAGGTGTAAAAGGTGAACGAAAAATTAAAAAGGAAATGGTTTCGCTATGATTACCAGAGACAGTGAGGGTTAAAGGCAGCGTTTCACGCTGAATCTTGGGGAGAGAACTACCATCTAAAGCGAACAAGGCCGTGGGATCCCTTAACTGTCTGAGAGGAATGTCATGTTCCCGAGCCCAGGTCTCGTCCATAAAACAGCCCTCCGCCCCAGAGTCTATCAAGGCACTGCAGGAAGCAGATGAACCGGTCCAGCGGAGATGGACCGGAAAGGTAGTGCAGGATCTTGAAGGAGAGACCTGAGTAGTTGCGCTCACCAGTAGCCCTCCTCTTACTGATGAGCTCTGGCTTTTACTGGGCATGTGGTGACAAAATGACCAGCGGAGCCGCAGTAGAGACAGAGGCGGTTGGTGATTCTCCGTTCCTTCTCTTTGGCCGAGATGCGGATACCCCCCAGCTGCATAGGCTCAGCACCCGAACTGGCGGAGGAGGGTGGCAGTGATGTGGCAGGTGGCAGTGATGCGGAGAGGGGGGCAACGGAGAACGCGAGCTCCTTTCCACGAGCTCGGCGACGAAGATCAAACCGTCGCTCTATGCGAATAGCGAGAGCTATTAAGGAGTCCAGGCTGGAAGGAACCTCCCGGGAGAGAATCTCATCCTTAACCTCGGCGAGGAGACCCTCCAGAAAACGAGCGAGCAAAGCCGGCTCGTTCCAGTCACTAGAGGCAGCGAGAGTGCGAAACTCAATAGAATAATCCATTATGGATCGATTCCCCTGACATAGGGAAGACAGGGCCCTGGAAGCCTCTTCCCCAAAAACAGAACGGTCAAAAACCCGTATCATCTCCTCCTTAAAGTCCTGATACTGGTTAATACACTCAGCCCTCGCCTCCCAGATTGCCGTGCCCCACTCACGCGCCCGTCCGGTAAGGAGAGAAATGACGTAGGCGATGCGAGCTGTGCTCCTGGAGTAAGTGTTGGGCTGGAGAGAAAACACCACATCACACTGAGTGAGGAATGAGCGGCACTCAGTGGGCTCCCCAGAGTAACACGGTGGGTTATTGATCCTGGGCTCCGGAGACTCGGAAACCCTGGAAGTGGGCGGTGGATCGAGGTGGAGTTGGTGAACCTGTCTTGTGAGGTCGGAGACTTGGGCGGCCAGGGTCTCAACGGCATGTCGAGCAGCAGACAATTCCTCCTGGTGTCTGCCTAGCATCGCTCCCTGGATCTCGACGGCGGAGTGAAAAGGGTCCGGAGCCGCTGGGTCCATTCTTGGTCAGATTCTTCTGTTATGTACTTGAGTGAAGACCCAAAAGCGGTTTAACAGAAACAGAGTTCTTTTAATGAAAAAACAGGAATGGCATAGATCCTCTTCTGACGTTGTCAATGGCACAATAGACTACCCGCAGAGAGGGCGACAAATGAAACATAAAGTCCCTCTGATGAATAGCTGGGTAGCGGCGACAGGCTGCAGGTCGCTCTGGGTCGGTGCGGGTCACAGAGGAACGGTGGTAGCTGATCACACGGAGCATATGATGAACTGGACACGGTGCAAACAAAAGATAGTTAATAGTGTACAGGATGCACCTACCAGGCAGACTCCGACAGGATAGGACTAGGAGGAAGCAAACGAGACGATAGCTTGCTTCTGGCATGAGAAACACAAACGAGAATCTGACACCGAAAGTAGCAGGAACAGAGAGAGAAATAGAGGCCTAATCAGAGGGAAAAAAGGGAACAGGTGGGGAAAGGGTGAACGAGCTAGTTAGGGGAGATGAGGAACAGCTGGAGAAGGAGAGAAAGAGAAGGTAACCTAATAAGACCAGCAGAGAGAGACAGAGTGAAGAGAAAGGACAGGAACAGACATAATAAGACATGACACTTATCAATGTCATCCCTACTGCCTCAGTTCTGGCGGACTCACTAAACACATGCTTTATTTTTTAATTATATCTGAGAGTTGGAGCGTGCCCCTGTTTATCTGTAAATTAAACAAAAAAACTAGAAAATGTGGCCGTCTGCTTTGCTTAATATAATGAATTTGAAATGATTTATACTTGTACTTTTCCATTTGATATATGAGCACATTTTAGCAATTACATTTACTTTTGGTACTTAAGTAGTATTTACTCAAGTAGTATTTTACTGGTTGACTTTCACTTTTACTTGAGTCATTTTCTGTGAAGGTATCTTTACTTTTACTCAAGTACTTTTTCAACCACTGACTATGTCAGATTCAGTCTTTTACAATTATTACATGTCACACTGTGCGACATGACCTAATTAAAATCTTGACATCAACCTGGCCAGATTGTAAAATTTATTAGGAATAGGAGTTATTCATTCCCATGCACCACATAATGTCCGTATTTCCTACAGGGGAGACATTCAGCTCATTAAGTTCTCCTGGAGATCTGTAAGGTGCTGTATCATGTTCCCAAGGATGAGTACATGAAGGTAAGACATGCATGGCTGTTAATCACCACTTGGTATGTTGTATAACACATGGTAAACAGTCAACATTATGTACCCATTTGATGCTTTGACATTGCTGGCATTATGCCACTTGTTCTGACAGATTAAACTGAATTACTATAGGATGTGGAGGCTGCTGAGGGGATAATGGCTCATAATATTGGCTGGAATGGAGTGTAATGGCTGGAATAGAGTGAATGGAATGCTTATAATTTTTTTGGACCTTTATTTAACTAAACAGGTTAGTTAAGAACTAATTCTTATTTACAATGACGGCCTACCAAAAGGCAAAAGGCCTCCTGCGGTGGAGGGGGCTGGGATTAAAAATAAAAATAAATAAAAAATATAGGACAAAACACACATCACGACAAGAGAGACGACACACATAAAGATAGACCTAAGACAACATAGCATGGTAGCAACACAACAACATGGTAGCAACACAACATGGAAGCAGCACAACATGGTAGCAGCACAAAACAGGGTACAAAGATTGGGGATCAATCGCATGAAACCATGTGTTTAACACCATTCCATTCACTCTATTCCAGCCATTATTATGAGCTGTCCTCCCATCAGGAGCCTCCACTGGTATGTATGTGTAAAGGGAGAAAGAGAGAGAGACTATGAAGCACATTTGACATATTGTCTTCTTTCTAGACACCGACAACAGAGACGGAGTGGAGAGAAGTGGCAAAAGGTTTCCAAGACAAATGGCAGTTACCTCATTGACTCGACGTTATGGATGGAAAACACATCACTATTCTGACCCCTGACAAAAGTGGAAGCACATTCCATAATGCAGGCCTCTCTGCCGTACGTCCCCCCAGCGGAGTGCAAAATTGCTTAACAGCTGTAAACATTCACAGTATGGAGTTCTTCCATAGATTAAAAATTGAACATTTGTTATAGAATTTTTTTAGAAAAATAGAGTGACATTTGGTTTCACATTTTACAAAAATAACATATTTGGCCTGCCAATATAAGTACTGTATGTTGGCATTCAGGATTCTCAACTTAGAATTTCTTCTGTCTCATTAACTACTGCCAGTTGACAATCCAGCAAATGAACTTGCTCTGAGTCCACTGAATGGTCAGCACCCCCAAAAAAGAACACATTAGTTCTCTAAGTAACAGTCCCTCTCTGGATTTTAAGGCTCATTGCGCAAGCTTGTGAAGGTCATAGGCGGAGGAGGAGGTGGAGGCCGATTGAAATATTGAGGATGAAAGAAAGGTGTGTGTGTGTTTCTGTGCGCTCTCTATAGGGCCTGTACATTGGCTGTGCAGTGGGAGGATATGCCATGTAACGTTCCTGTTTATCATACAACATGGTTGTTATGTCTTGTCGAAGTTGCATCTTCAATGCTGGATCCTTTATTAGATGTATCTCACTGGCCACCTGTTTCCCACATATTTCCTCGCTACCTGCATTGTAACAGAACACGTTATCAGCTACTTGATTTAAAATGGCAACTTTCTCCAGCTCTAGCTTATTGTCATGATCCATTTTTGCCCTTTGGTTTTGGATTGCTTCTCTGAAAAGTTGTGCGGAGATGTGTCCTTTCCTCTGACCTGCTTGTAGATGATAGATCAGAAGCAACTTTTGTGGTGATCTCAGGAGTTAAAGGGCGTGAGGCAGGGTGGTGATGATCTATGCAGAGAGAATGTTGGTGATGCATGTTCTTCTGTCTTCTCTTCCTCTTAGTCCAGCTCGTCTTGATTATCAGCTGTAGGCTTGGTGGTGTGTGTAAGCAATAGTGCATCCAGCTGGAAGAAAATGTTGCTGCATTTGACCAACAATTCAATGCTGCATGATCGGTACAGGACATAGGGGAGAGTGGGGTAAGTTTAGCCAACGGGGAAAGTTGATCAAACTAAGTAGAGAATCAATCTTCAGGATGTTATTATCATATATACCCAATAACGTTCCAACCGGAGCATTAGTTTTTGTGTACAGAGTAATGGAACGCATGACGATATAATGAGTACTGCGCATAACCAGGAACTGGCATTCTGCCAGACCAGTGACTCATTCCCCTCCCATCCGGCCCCACATCACACTAGAGGCTTCATTCCACGTTCTACTGACTGTTGACATTTAGTGGAAGGCATAGGAAGTGCGAACAGATTCATATCTTACTTGATTGTAAATAGGCGATGAGCTGAAAATCAACCAGCCCCAGAATTTCCACTTCCTGTTTGGAAGTTTGCCTGCCCTATAAGTTCTGTTATACTCACAGACATAATTCAAACAGTTTTAGAAACTTCAGAGTGTTTTCTATCCAATAGTAATAATACTATGCATATATTAGTATCTGGGACAGAGTAGGAAACGCAATTCATCCAAAGTGAAAATTCTTCCCCCTATCCTTAAATGGTTTTAAACCCTTTACAATGAATATCTGTGAAGTTATTTGGATTTTTACGAATTACCTTTGAAAGACTGGACGTTTGTTTTTTTGCAGAGTTTATATACACTACCGGTCAAAAATTTTAGAACATCTACTCATTCAAGGGTTATTGTTTATATTTACTATTTTCTACATTGTAGAATAATAAACTATGAAATTACATATGTGGAATCATGTAGTAACTCAAAAAGTGTTAAACAAATCAACATATATTTTAGATTTGAGATTTTTCAAAGTAGCCTCCCTTTGCCTTGATGACAGCTTTGCACACACGTTGCGCATTCTCTCAACCTGCTTCACCTGGAATGCTTTTCCAACAGTCTTGATGGAGTTCCCACATATGCTGATCGCTTGGCTGCTTTTTCTTCACTCCACGGTCCGATTCATCCCAAACCAACTCCATTTGGTTGAGGTCGGGGCATTGTGGAGGCCAGGTCATCTGATGCAGCACTCCATCACTCTCCTTCTTGATAAAATAGCCCTTACACAGCCTGGCTCATTGTTATGTTGAAAAACAAACAATAGTTCCACTAAACCCAATCCAGATGGCTGCAGAATGCTGTGGTAGCGGTGCTGGTTAAGTGTGCCTTTTGAGGTCTAAATAAATCACAGACAGTGTCACCAGCAAAGACCCCCACACTACAACACCTCCTCCTCCATGCTTTACGGTGGGAAATACACATGCTGAGATCATCTGTTCACCCACACCGCATCTGAGGTTGGACCCAAAAATCTCCAACTGGACTCCAGACCAAAGGACACATTTCCACCGGTCTAATGTCCATTCCTGTGTTTCTTGGGTCAAGCAAGTCTCATCTTATTTGTGTCCTTTAGTAGTGGTCTCTTTGCAGCAATTCAACCATGAAGGCTTGCTTCATGCAGTATCCTCTGAACATTTATTTGGGTTTCAATTTCTGAGGCTGCTAACTCTAATGAATTTATCCTCTGCAGCAGAGGTACCTCGGGGTCTTCCATTCTTTTGGCGGGCCTCATGAGAGCCAGGTTCATCATAACGCTTGATGCTTTTTGCAACTGCACTTGAAGAATCTTTAAAAGTTCTTGAAAATGCACATATTGACTGACCATCATGTCTGCAAGTAATGATGGACTGATGTTTATCTTTGCTTTTTTGAGCTGATCTTGCCATTATATGGACTTGGTCTTTTACCAAATATGGCTATCTTCTGTATAACACCCTACCTTGTCACATCACAACTGATTGGCTCAAACACTTTAAGAGGGAAAGACATTCCACAAATTATCTTTTAAAAAGGCACACCTGTTACTTTAAATGCCTTCCAGGTGACTACCTCATGCAGCTGGTTGAGAGAATGCCAGGTGTGTGCAAAGCTGTCATCAAGGCAAAGGGTGGCTATTTGAAGAATCTAAAATCTAAAATATGTTTTGATTTGTTTTACACTTGATTTTGTTACCACATAATTCCATATGTGTTATTTCATAGTTTCATACAATGTAGAAAATAGTAAAAATAAAGAAAAGCCCTTGAATGAGTAGGTGTTCTAATACTTTTGACCGGAAGTGTAGATACTTTTCAGATTGTTCTATACAAAATGTGGGGTCTCTGTGAGGTCCTAAACCAAGCATAAGTGAAAATGATTGCCTTGGGGTAAGTTGAGCCAATGGCTATGGGTTAAGCTGAGTCAATGTTTGAGCAAATGTATGTGTTTTCTTCCAAGCCGTTATGTAAGGCATTATCCTTGGGATATGAGGTTAAATGTGTAAAAAAAGTGTTTGTTAGGTGTGATGCCTGTGTTAACAATAAATAAATATACTTTATATACATTGAGTATACCAAACATAAACATAAGGAACACGTTCCTAATATTGAGTTGCCCCCACCCCCCTTGCCCTCAGAACAGCTTAAATTTGTTGGGGGATTGACTCTACAAGGTGTCGAAAGCGTTCTACAGGAATGCTGGCCCATGTTAATTCCAATGCTTCCCACAGTTGTCAGGTTGGCTGGATGTCCTTTGAGTGGCGGATCATTCTAGATACACACGGTACACTGTTGAGCTTGGAAAACCCAGCGGTGTTGCAGTTCTTGACACAAACCTGTCCACCTGTCACCTAATAACGTAACCCGTTCAAAGGCACATACATTTTTTGTGTTGCCCAAACTACCTGCCCTCCAGTACACCTACAGCACCCGATGTCACCCGATGAAAACAACCAACCGAGCCACTGCCTGTTCACCCCACTACCATCCAGAAGGCGAGGTCAGTACAGGTGCATCAAAGCTGGGACCGAGAGACTGAAAAACAACTTATATCTCAAGGCCATCTGACTGCTAAACAGCCATCATTAGCACAGAGAGGCTGCTGCCTATATACAGACTATTCACTTTTATAATGCCACTTTAATAATGTTTACATATCTTGTATTACTCATCTCCTATGTATATATTGTATTCTATACTATATATTGCATCTTAGCCTATGCACTCTGACATTGCTTATCCATATATTTATATGTTATTATTCCATTCCTTTACTTAGATTTATGTGTATTAGGTATTTCTTGTGAAATTGTCAGATATTACTTGTTAGGTAGTGCTGCACTGTCAGACCTAGAAGCACAAGCATTTCGCTACACTAACAATAACATTTGCTATCCATGTGTATGTGACCAATACATTTTTATTTGAATTGTCTGAAGGCTTAAAAATCCTTATTTAACCTGTCTCCCCATCTACACTGATTGAAATTGATTTAGCATGTGACATCAATAAGGGATCATCATCATCCATGATCACCTGGTCAGTCTATCATGGAAAGAACATGAGAATTTCGCACTCAAGACATTCGGCACTCGTTTACAACCTAAGAATTTTCCCACGACATGGAGATTTTGTCTGCGATGACACAATTGTGGCTTGAGACGGTTAAAATCATACATGGTCTTGAGGTAAAACGTATCAAGGCTTGAATCCTAAATTAAAGTAACACTAAATACAAAGAGGAAATGACTGAATCGGGCACCTTGAGGAAACCACACATCAACACAACCAGACAAGCTTTAACCCGGAACCAACAGGGGAAAAGGAAACTGGGAAGATCCAGGAACAGCTGCAGAAGGTCTGTTGAGGCAGAACTTAAAGAAGCAGGAACATCTTTAAAAGAAGTGGAGAAAACCGCCCAACAACAAGCACACTGGGAAGAAAGAGCCATCGCAGAGCCATCACTCGAGCTGCACAGGTAACTTGCTTGGCAGATGAGACCACAGAACATTGTCAGAGGGGCTGGGTAGGGTGGAGGGGCGGAGTGGTTTTTATTCACAAACCTCATTAATAGTCCAAAGCAAAAGCTCCATCTAATTATGAACCTCGTTCATCAACCACAACAAGGGCCTGTCATTGATATTTAGCCCTGCAGTTTAAAAAAAAGTCTGCTTTATATGCTAAGCGAGTAGCCACAATGTATTGGCAAGTTCCCAATCTTGACACTAATGGTTTTCCATAATCTAATGAATGATGTATTAAGCTGGAGAAAACGAGGAGGAAGAGGCAAACAAAAGTAATTTAGTCAAACTCTTTGGTGGAGCGAGTGATAGAGTGAGAGGGTGAGAGAGAGTGGGTCATGTGACCTCTGGATGAGTCCAGCTAGCAGGAAGTAGGGTATTGTGATTGTAAATGAAAAATGTAGTAAAATGTTATTTGTCACATGCGTCGAATACAACTGGTGTAGACTTTACAGTGAAATGCTTGCTTACGAACCCTTTCCAACGGTGGAGATTTAAAAATTATGATAGTAAAAAAATAGTAACACACGAGGAATAAAATACACAAGAGTGGAGCTATAAAAAGAGAGTACAAGTAACAGATAATTTTGCAGCGGTATGAGGTATTTGCTGTAGATATGTACATGAAGGCAGGGTAAAGTGACTTGGCATCAAAACATATAATAAGTGTAAAATAAATAACAGAGTAGCAGCATTATTTGCTAAGTGTAAAAGTGTGTGTGTCAAATAAAATGTAATTACATGTCACTTGCATCGTAAAGAAGAGGTGTGGACTAACAGTGCATACTAACAGTCCTTTTCCAACAATGCAGTGTTACGTTACCCAATTTCTGTGTTATAGCTTGTGTATTTGAGTGTGTTTCAGGAGATGGCTTCCTGAATTCTCCCCAAGCAGCTGATTGGTCGACTTCATGGCTAATTGGAGAGCTGACCCCGCCCCCTTGTCAGGACGCAGCTCTCTCCAATTACCCATTTCTTCTGAAGCTATATAAAAGCCAGTGTTCTGTTCAGGAGGGAGATCATTGCTGAGAGATTGAATGTGATATAGATCATTGCTGAGAGAGGAGGTTGATGGCTGAGGTTTATAGCATGTTGGTATGTACTATGTTAGTTGTTGTTTTTTCTCAGTTTTGTCGTAAAGTGGAATGTTTTTTTCTGTTTCACTTGTTCCCAGGGGGGGAAGGGGAAGGCACCTAGGGAGTGATTAGGCAAGAGGCCCGCGGGTATACATATACCCGTAGTATATTCACTGTCTAGGCACACTAGGTAAGACCGGGGCGGACCACCCCTTGTACTTTGATTAGCGCACCAGGTGATGCTAAGTTAGATAGGTAGTGGTTAGGTAGGACAGGGGGCTTTGAGATTTACTTGCTTTGGTTCCGTCCAGCCCCTTTTCCCCATATTACCGTGTGAAGGAATAAATTCCTAGTAAACGGTAAATTCTCTGCCTTTTGTCATCCTTACTCACACCTACAGTCCATATCTCTTTCACTTCATGGAGAGTTGAGTTGTAGCAGGGTGTTGCGTTCCCTCTTCACAGAGGCGTGCGTAACACAGAAAGATAAAACATTTAATAAAAAAATATAAACATGAGGAATAGCAAGTAAAAATAACGTGGTTATTTACAGGGCGTGCGAGTCGATGTGAAGGGGTACGAAGTAATTGAGGTAACTACAGTGAGGGGGAGAAAGTATTTGATCCCCTGCTGATTTTGTATGTTTGCCCACTGACAAATAAATGATCAGTCTATAATTTTAATGGTAGGTTTATTTGAACAGAGACAGAATAACAAAAAGATCCAGAAAAAAGCATGTCAAAAATTTTATAAATTGATTAACATTTTAAATAGAGATAAGTATTTGACCCCTCTGCAAAACATGACTTAGTACTTGGTGGCAAAACCCTTGTTAGCAATCACAGAGGTCAGACGTTTCTTGTAGTTGACCACCAGGTTTGCACACATCTCAGGAGGGATTTTGTCCCACTCCTCTTTGCAGATCTTCTCCAAGTCATTAAGGTTTCAAGGCTGACGTTTGGCAACTCGAACCTACAGCTCCCTCCACAGATTTTCTATGGGATTAAGGTCTGGAGACTGCTAGGCCACTCCAGGACCTTAATGTGCTTCTTCTTGAGCCACTCCTTTGTTGCCTTAGCCGTGTGCTTTGGGTCATTGTCATGCTGGAATACCCATCCACAACCCATTTTCAATGCCCTGGCAGAGGGAAGGAGGTTCTCACCCAAGATTTGACGGTACATGGCCCCGTCCATCGTCCCTTTGATGCGGTGAAGTTGTCATGTCCCCTTAGCAGAAAAACACCCCCAAAGCATAATGTTTCCACCTCCATGTGCTGCCTTGGGGTCATAGGCAGCATTCCTACTCCAAACAAGGCGAGTTGAGTTGATGCAAAAGAGCTCCATTTTGGTCTCATCTGACCACAACACTTTCACCCAGTTGTCCTCTGAATCATTCAGATGTTAATTGACGAACTTCAGACGGGCATGTATATGTGCTTTCTTGAGCAGGGGGACCTTGTGGTCGCTGTAGGATTTTAGTTCTTCATGGCGTAGTGTGTTACCAATTGTTTTCTTGGTGACTATGGTCCCAGCTGCCTTGAGATAATTGACAAGATCCTCCTGTGTAGTTCTGGGCTGATTCTTCACCGTTCTCATTACCATTGCAACTCCACGAGGTGAGAACTTGCATGGAGCCCCAGGCCGAGGGAGATTGACAGTTTGTTTGTGTTTCTTCTATTTGCAAATAATCGCACCAACTGTTGTCACCTAACCAAGTTGCTTGGCGATGGTCTTGTAGCCCATTCCAGCCTTGTGTAGGTCTACAATCTTGTCCCTGACATCCTTGGAGAGCTCTTGGTCTTGGCCATGGTGGAGAGTTTGGAATCTGATTGATTGATTTATTCTGTGGACATGTATCTTTTATACAGGTAACAAACTGAGATTAGGAGCACTCCCTTTAAGAGTGTGCTCCTAATCTCAGCTCGTTACTTGCATAAAAGACACCTGGGAGCCAGAAATCTTTCTGATTGAGAGGGGGTCCTTATATAGGTAACGGTAAAGTCCTTATATAGTCCTTATATAGGTAACGGTAAAGTGAGTTAGTGCAAAAAAGGGTCATTGCAGATTTTTTTATTTAACTCGGCAAGTCATTTAAGAACAAATTCTTATTTACAATGACGGTCTACCCGGGCCGAACCCTAATGACTTTAGGTCAATTGTGCACCGCCTTATGGGACTCTCAATCATGGCCTGTTGTGATACAGCCTGGAATTGAACCAGGATCTGGAGTGATGCCTCTAGCACAGAGATGCAGTGCCTTAGACCACTGTGCCACTCGGGAGCACAAATAGTCTGGGTAGCCATTTGATTAGCTATATAGCAGTCTTAAATCTTTGAAGTAGAAGCTGTTCAAGGTCCTGTTGGTTCCAGACTTGGTGCACTGGTACCATTGCCATATGGTAGCAGAGATAAGTCTATGGCTTGAGTGGCTGGAGTCTTTGACAATTTTGGAGGGCCTTCCTCTGACACCCATTGCATAGAGGTCCTGGATGGCAGGGAGCTCGGCCCTAGTGATGTGCTGGGCCGTACTCAGCACCCTCTGTAGCGCATTGTGGTGTGTTTGTGTTGTGTCAGTATGCGTATGTGAGTATATATATATATATATATATATATATATATAAGTCTTGTGAGTGTGCATAGAGTCAGTCAAGATGCTCTAGATGGTGCAGCTGAAGAACGTAGGGCCCATGCCAAATATTTTCAGCCTCCTGAGGGGGAAGAGGCACTGGTGTGTCCTCTTCTCAGCTACGCGTTTTGTGTGGACCATGTTAATGTAACGACAGCCAAACGGACTGTGACAGAACACAGGAGGGCTCTATTTCTCAAAAGAGGACACACACACATACAGTGTATTGGTGTAATACTGTATCTTGGCAACAGCAGTTCTTTAAAGGATCTCTAGCAATGATAAAATAAACTCCTTCCACTTTTGCCTTTTTGCCCAAATTCGTGGGGCATGGACAATGTCGTGACGTTGTATTAGTTAACGTGACAACTGCTGCTCATCGAATGATTAACGGTTTATAATTGCGTGATTAAATGAATCAGGCAATTATTAACTCATAAACCAGTGGCACCACGTGAAAATTTGTTTGAGTTTCTATTTCCCAAATTAATTCAAAGAATATCAGAATATCGATTTTACAACAGTCGCTAATTAACTTCTTGCGACGAGCAATCCTGTATCCGGGAGCGTAATCATAGTCTCAAGCTCATTAGCATAACGCAACATTAACTATTCATGAAAATCGCAAATTAAATAAAATAAATCTATTTACTCAAGAGCTTAGCCTTTTGTTAACAACACTGTCATCTCAGATTTTCAAAATATGCTTTTCAACCATAGCTAGACAAGCATTTGTGTAAGAGTATTGATAGCTAGCATAGCATTAAGCCTAGCATTCAACAGGCAACATTTTCACAAAAACAAGAAAAGCATTCAGATAAAATAATTTACCTTTGAAGAACTTTGGAGGTTTTCAATGAGGAGATTCTCAGTTAGATAGCAAATGTTCATTTTTTTCCAAAAGATTATTTGTGTAGGAGAAATCGCTCCGTTTTGTTCATCACGTTTGGCTAAGAAAAACCCCCCGAAAATTCAGTCAATACAACGCCAAACTTTTTTCCAAATTAACTCCATAATATCGACAGAAACATGGCAAACGTTGTTTAGAATCAATCCTCAAGGTGTTTTTCACATATCTATTCGATGATAAATCATTCGTGGCAGTTGACTTTCTCCTCTGAATCAAATGGTAAAATGCGAGCATCTTTTCATGACAAAATATCTTGTTTAAAACGGGAACGTTTTTTTTATCCAAAATTTAAAAGAGCGCCCCCTATATCGAAGAGGTTAATCAATTTCCTCTACAGTCTCATTCTGAACATCACATAATCCGGGAATCTGTACAAACCCGGGTCCACCAATGAGTTCGTATTACACCAATTTTAGTTGATTTATTTACTAGAAAGCTAAAATGATAAAAGATACACAAAAACACAGTCTAGGCTATTGATTAGACCTTAGTATAAAGGGCCAACACACTATGAAGGGCTGTTGCCCAAAATGGGGATTTCAAAAAAAGAGAAAGTACACGAGAGAAACATACATTTGGGTGTGTGCTTATTTTACGCCTAACATTGCCCCGAACTGCCTCTCTTATGGGTCAGAAAATCACGTGTTGAAGGTCTCCGTGGATCACCGCGTGGACCGTTTAGGCTTCTCAAAGACACTTCTCTGGTGCAACTCTCTGGTTGTCCTCACGATGTCAGTGTCCTTTTGGCTTAGTGGCCTGATTCCTCACCCTTGTTCTGAAAGGGATCTTCAGAGGACAGCCAGCTCTGTAGCTCAGTAGGAATGGAAATAGTGTAGATACCACGATTCGATGGGCAGTAGAGGCCGGGTGGTCTGGTTGGAATTCACCCGCTTAATTTCTTAAGGCTAGGGTGCAGTATTTTGGAACACTCAAAAGTTTCCAAAACGGTTAAAATAATGTTGGTGAGTATAACAGAACTGATGTAGCAGGCGAAACCCTGGAGAATCCATCCGGAATTTTGTTGTTGTTGAGGTGACACCGTTTAAAATGCCTGTCTATGGGAAAATCAAAGGACGACCTCCCAGATTGCAGGTCCTAGAGCTTCCACTAGATGCCAACAGTCTTTAGAGTTTCAGGCTTGTTTTTTGAAAAATGAGCTAGAATTTTTAGTTTTTTTCTAGGTGGCTCCCATTTTGGCTGCAGTATTGTGGTGCATGTGGATGAGAGTGTGCATTTCGTTATTTATCTCCGGTAATGAACATACTATTCTCCGTCTTACATTTGATAGTTTATTTACATATTAGGGTTCCCGAGGATTGATTAGAAACGTTGTTTGACTTGTTTGGACAAAGTTTATTGGTAACTTCTGGGATTCATTTATATGCATTCTGAACGAGGGAAACCGGTGGATTACTGAGTCAAGACTTTTTTGGGATATAAAGAAGGACTTTATCGAACAAAAGGACCATTTGTTATGTAGCTGGGACCCTTGGGATTGCAACCAGAGGAAGATCTCCAAAGGTAAGTGATCTATTTTGTCGCTATTTCTGACTTTTGTGATGCCTCTGCTTGTTTGGAAAATGTTTAATGCTTTTGTATGCGGGGCACTGTCCGCATGGTATGCTTTCGCCGTAAAGCCTTTTTGAAATCTGACAAAGCAGCTGGATTAACAAGAAGTTAAGCTTTTAAGGTAAGACGTTTGTATTTTCATGAATGTTTAATATTACGAATTTTGAATTTCGCGCTTTGCAATTTCATCCGATGTTGGCCAGGTGGGTGGGACCTAGCCCAAATTAATGACAAAACAAAAGCTACAATTTAATATAGCTACATGTTACAATGTGACTAAGGCAAAATGCTAAATGTCCATTAAGTTACATGTCCTTGACAGAAGTCCACAAAAACATCACAATTCATGCTAACACGTAAAACTCTTATGTATTATAATAGTTGTCCAACTTAGAACAAGGTATTTATCAAATAAATATTCAAATACAGGGGACAGCTTGGTGCACAATACTTACAGTGCCTTCAGAGTGTATTCATACCCTTTTACTTTTTCCCAATTTAGTTGTATTAAAGCCTGAATTTAAAATTAACTCAATTGAGATTGTATGTCACTGGCCTACACGCAATAACCCACAATGTCAAAGTGGAATGATGTTTTTCAAAATCTTTACACATTAAAGAAAATGAGAAGCTAAAATGTTGAGTCAATAAGTATTCAACCCCTTTTGTTATGGCAAGCCTAAATAAGTACAAATTTGCATGGACTTACTCTGTGTGCAATAATAGTGATAAAATACAATTATTTAGAAGATCCGTCAGGTGAGCAATGAATTTCATACACAGATTCAAAAAACCAGGGAGGTTTTCCAACACCTCTCAAAGAAGGGCACCTATTGGTAGATGGGTAAAAAAAAAGACACTGAATGTCCCTTTGAGTTATTAATTACACTTTGGATGGTGTATCAATACAGTCAATCACTACAAAGACACAGGCGACCTTCCTAACTCAGTTACTGGAGAGGAAGGAAACTACTCAGGGATTTCACCACGAGGCCAATAGTGACTTTAAAACAGAGTTTAATAGCTGTGATAGGAGAAAACTGAGGATGTATCAACAACATTGTGGTTACTTCACAATACTAACCTAAATGACAGAGGGGAAAGAGGGAAGCCTGTACGGAATACAAATATCACAACTTGCATCCTCTTTGCAATGAGGCACAAAAATAAATCTGCAAACAATGTTTAAAATAAATACATTTAATGTTCTGAATACAAAGCGTTATGTTTAGGGCAAATCCAACACAATACATCAGTAAGTATCATCCTTCATATTTTCAAGCATGATGGTGGCTGCATCATGTTATGGGTACAGTATGCTGCATATCATCGGCAAGGACAAGGGAATTTTTTTTTTGATAAAAAGAAACAGAATAGAGCTAAGCACAGGCAAAATTCTATAGGAAAACCTGGCTTTCCAATAGACACTGGAAGACAAATTCACCTTTCAGCAAGACAATAACCTAAAGCACAAGGCCATATACACACTGGAGTTGCTTACCCAGATGACATTGAATGTTCCTGAGTGGCCTAGTTACAGTTTTGACTTAAATCGTCTTGAAAATCTATGGCAAGACTAGCAATGATGAACAACCAACTTGATAAAAAAAATAATGTGCAAATATGTACAACCCAGGTGTGCAAAGCTCACCCAGGAAGACTCACAGCTGTAATCGCTGCCAAAGGTGATTCTAACATTCTCATGAATGAGAATACTTATGTAAATTAGATATTATATTTTCAATAAATGAGCAAATATTTCTAAACATGTTTTCACTTTGTCATTATGAAGTATTGTGTGTAGATGAATGAGAGAACATCTATGTAATTCATTGTGTGTTCAGGCTGTAACACACGTGGAATAAGTCAATGGGTGTGAATATTTTCTGAAGGTACTGTACCTCCAGCAATGATAAAATGAACTAAACTTGAGGGCGCGAAGAACAGGATGTAACCACAGAACTGCAGCACCACATTATGCCAGTAAATATCACTCTTAACACATGCATAACATGACAAATTAATCATTTTGTAGAAAGTGACAACTCAACAGGGATATTTCTAATTATTTCACATGAAGTCCTTAGTGATGTGGACACTAAGGAACTTGAAGCTCTCGAACCACTCCACTACAGCCCCATTGATGTGGATAGGCGAGTGCTCTCCCCTCTTTCTCTTGTAGTTCACGATCAACTCCTTGGTCTTAGTGGTGTTGAAGGAGAGGTTGTTGTCCTGGCACTACACTGCCAGGTCTCTGACCACCTCCTTGTAGGCTGTCTCATCGCCATCGGTAATCAGGCCTACCACCATTGTGTCGTCAGTAAACTTGATGATGGTGTTGGAGTCATGCATGGGCATGCAGTTGTGGGTGAACAGGGAGAACAGGAGGGGACTAAGCACACACCCATGAGGGGCCCCTGTGTTAAGGGTCAGTGTAACGGAGGTGTTGTTGCCTACCCTCACCACCTGGGGCCTGCCCGTCAGGAAGTCCAGGATCCAGTTGCAGAGGGAGGTAGCTTCAGGGTCACTCGCTTCGTGAGGAGTATGGTGGGGACTATTGTGTTGAATGCTGAGCTGTAAGTATGAACAGCATTCTCACATAGTTATTTCCCTTCTTGTCCAGGCGGGAGAGGGCAGTGTGAAGTGCAATTGAGATTGCATCATGTCACGTAGAGTAGACCAGAAGGCTATACTGGAAAACCTAACCTCTATCAAAAATAAAAAGATGGCGGAGCCACAAAAGTTCTTCTGTGGAAGGGTGTTTATTTACATAGTGATTCCGGAACAAAAACAACAGTACTGCCATCAAACCTATACCTTATGGGACAACTAAAAACAATGCTGCCCCATTCACAGCTCAATCCAAAATGGCCTCCCCATGAATTGAAAGAGAGGCTGCGAAAGTATTCGGCCCCCTTGAACTTTGCGACCTTTTGTCACATTTCAGGCTTCAAACATAAAGATATAAAACTATTTTTTTGTGAAGAATCAACAACAAGTGGGACACAATCATGAAGTGGAACGACATTTATTGGATATTTCAAACTTTTAACAAATCAAAAACTGAAAAATTGGGCGTGCAAAATTGGTGGTCTCTTCAACTCTCTCTCTCTCTCTATATATATATATATATATATATATCTGTTTATTATACCTGTTGATACAGGGCTCATATATGAGACTATTCTAACTGAACATTTTCTTAACTGACATTGACTCCGAATGGGAGTCTTATCCGGTGTCCTGTGTGCATTTAACCTGTTGAAACTCTGGGGGCGCTATATCATTTTTGGATAAAAAGACGTGCCCGTTTTAAGCGCAATATTTTGTCACAAAAAGATGCTCGACTATGCATATAATTGATAGCTTTGGAAAGAAAACACTCTGACGTTTCCAGAACTGCAAAGATATTCTCTGTGCGTGCCCTAGAACGTGAGCTACAGGCAAAACCAAGATGAAACGGCATCTAGGAAATCTGCAGGATTTTTGAGGCTCCGTTTTCCATTGTCTCCTTATATGGCTGTGAATGCGAGAGGAATGAGCCTGCCCTTTCTGTCGTTTCCCCAAGGTGTCTGCAGCATTGTGACGTATTTGTAGGCATATCATTGGAAGATTGACCATAAGAGACCACATTTACCAGGTGTCCGCCCGGTGTCCTGCGCCGAAATTGGTGCGCAAACCTCAGCTGCAAGTATTTTTCCATGGAATTCATAGAAGAAAGCAGGCTTCCACGAACGATATATCAATGTAGAGATATGTGAAAAAACACCTTGAGGATTGATTCCAAACAACGTTTGCCATGTTTCGGTCGATATTATGGAGTTAATTCGGAAAAAGTTTGACGTTGTTGGTGACTGAATTTTCGGTTCGTTTCGGTAGCCAAATGTGATGTACAAAACGGAGCGATTTCTCCTACACAAAGATTCTTTCAGGAAAAACTGAACATTTGCTATGTAACTGAGAGTCTCCTCATTGCAAACATCCGAAGCTCTTCAAAGGTAAATGATTTTATTTATTTGGTTATCTGGTTTTTGTGTAAATGTTGCGTGCTAAATGCTACTCAAAATGCTAAGCTAGCTTAGCATACTCTTACATACCTTAAGGGAACATTTCGACATTTACCGTATGGTTAGTGAGAAAGTCCATATTGCAAATGTACCGTCCCTTACTAGACGTCCGAAAACATTTTTAAAATTCGGGGACGGCGTCGGGCCGAGCGGCAGGGCCAGACCTACCGGGAAGTCATCAAATGAACTTTGTCGGACATTCGGTTTTCGTTTTATAAAATAATCAAATTTTGGTCCATTTTTCCGATAAGCCGGAAAATCCCACGAGGGCATAAGCAATCATATTGCAATTTGACAAAACATCACGAATCACGACGGGCCATATCTCGAAAACTGAAAATATTTCGAAGCCGAAACTTGGTGAGCATAGGTTTGGCATAATGGGCAGTTGGCCCCGAACAAGATGGCGTCTAGGCCTCAACGGTTTTTGAGTTATGGCCATATTTCTGGGATTAAAGGTCCAAAATGAAAATAGAGAAATTATTTTTTCACTTCACGTCAAAGTCAAGGAGCCTCCGGTGTCAATAAAAAAAAATCAGCCATTTATCTATCGTCATTTAGGAGAAATCGTACGATGACAGATTTGTGATGTTCAAATATAGGTTTTTTTTTTTCAACAGTTACAGATCCAGTTGCAGGGTGTTCATACGAATATTTTTAAAGTGTGCTGCGGAGCTCTGCGACATTTCTGTGATTTTCTATGATTTTCTGAAATAACACACACTCACTAAACCCTCCGTATATAACTCAGTTCTTAACGTAAAGACTTAAAACTCAGGATTCTGTAAAGGCATACCCCAATGAGGATATGCGTTTATTTATAGCTTCCTGTGCCAACAGGAAGTGCCTTAAATGGTGTCATAGTGGCTGTATCCAAGGGTTATTCAAAACTTCATATGTGATTAGGCAACCCTCCTGAACTGTAAAATCACTCATTTCTCCCAACAGATGTCAAAGAAAAGCTCTCACACACACAGCAAGGATGGAGTGACAAAGCGCGGTGTTTAAAGACACAGAGAGCAGGCAATGGCATAAACATAATCCCAAGGCCGTGCCGAGTTCAACGAGATATCCCGCTTGACCGTAGCTCGCTCGGTCTAAGCGCAGCGACCATGAGAAAAGTAGGCCCAATATGAAGCCTGCACCAGAATGTCATTTGATTTTGGGTGACAGCGGCGGAACCGTTAGGTTTAGAAGGACAATTCAAACACAGGACTGTTCCTAAGGTCCTCCCGATCTGTGCAAGCCTAACCTTGACCGTGTGACATTAACCCTTCACAGGTAAAAGAAGGTGTTTACATAAAAACAGTTTGCATTGACTTCTCTACCCATAGGAATACATTGCCTGCTCCCCTAAATACAACCTGGAGTCTATATGGGTTATGAATGCTGTATGAACCTGTCTTCGGTACCAGTCCATCAGGCCACTATAAGGTCTACCTGTGTCGATTCTAGGCTTCCTGGGCCAACCGGAAGTGCTTAAAACCACCCTAAAAGTGTATATCCATACCCTGCCTGCAATTTGATGGACATAGTGCATTGAACCCTGTGTAAATCAGTCAATTCTTAACGTAAAGACTTAAAACTCAGGATTCTGTAAAAGCATAGCCCAATGAGGATATGTGTTGACTTATAGCTTCCTGTGTCAACCGGAAGTGCCATAATTGGTGTCTCAGGGGCTGTTTGGAAGGGTTAAAAAAATCAGATCTGTCCAAAACTTCATATGTGTGATTAGGCAACCCCCATGAACTGTAAATCAGTCATTTTTCCCATAAAAATTCAAAGGAAAACTAAATCACACAGATTCACAACTTGGATGGAGGGACTTATTGGGGTGCGTAGAGACTGACAGTGCCTCCAATAGTTAGCTTTGTTCGAGCTAAAAAAGAACCGTCAGACCTAGAGTTTCGAAACTTTAGAAACCTGTTCTAGACCTCAGGTCGATAGTGCGTGGTGAGTTACGGCGCTCTACAAGGTTCTCGGTCCGAGGAACAGCCTCGAACATTTGCAATGACTTCAATTCATTTTGACCATTACGAAAATGGCGACATTTAGAAAAGTCTCAGAGACACAAGACTAGGTGCATTGAAACCGGCTCGGCCCATAGACACGGACCCCAACGTTTCTGTCCGATAGCTCATTCAAGGACCCCATAGCAAGGCATGGAAAAAGTGGATTTTCAGCACCAATTAGAGTTTTACTCGGACACCAAATGACCTATCGAGCCGAAACTCGGGATTCGGGGTCGCCTCACATAGGTCTACACATAATGTCCGAACTGGCCCCGCAGCTAGAAAGTAACTATGTGTTTTATGGTTTTTTTATGGTTTGTACCGAAGGCCTTGTGAATTTTGGGCCAGCTCTGAAGTATGTGATACTTGGCTCCTAAACGAGTTGGGAAAAGTGGGTTTGGTGTCAGTTTGTATCAGTTTGGTGTCAGAATGATATCAAATTGACTGATGGACGGTGACTTGCAGGTGACTCTTGTCCATTTGCAATATGTTTAAGCGGTGAGGTACCATCACCAAAAGCGACATTCTGAAATCAACCATAACGAGCGATGGAGAGGTACCAGTATCACTGCCCAGCCATCCCGAGTTCATTGGGCCAGTCAATTTGGCATTCCTGCATGATTTTTATAGCATGACAAATTGGTGATGGTGAATGCCCAGTTAACCATATTGCAAATGCACAGTGACTTTGAAAGAGTGAGAAACATCACCAAATGGACATTCTGGAATCAACCCTAACGAGCGATGGAGATGTACCAGAATCACTGCCAAGCCATCCCGAGTTCATTGGGCCAGTCAATTTGGCATTCCTGCATGATTTTTATAGCATGACAAATTGGTGATGGTGAATGCCCAGTTAACCATATTGCAAATGCACAGTGACTTTAAAAGGGTGAGAAAACATTACCAAATGGACATTCTGAAATCAACACAAAAATGGCATCACCATAGTGTCCAGACTGTTCCGAGTCCAACGAGGCACCCCACTTGACCGTAGCTCGCTCGGTCTGAGCGCAGCGAGCATGAGAAAATAGGCCCACAATGAAGCCTGCACCACAATGTCATATGATTTTGGGTGACAGCGGCGGAACCGTTAGGTTTAGAAAGACAATTCAAACACAGGACTGTTCCTAAGGTCCTCCCGATCTGTGCAAGCCTAACCTTGACTGTGTGGCATTAACCTTTCACAGTTAAAAGAAGGTGTTTACATCAAAAAGTTTGCATTGACTTCTCTCCCCATAGGAATACATTGGCTTCACCTCGAAATTCAACCTGAGGCCTATGTGGGTTATGAATGCCTTATGAACCTGTCTTCTATGACATTCCATCAGACCACTATGAGGTCTACCTGTGTCGATTCTAAGCTTCCTGGAGCAACCGGAAGTGGTTAAATTCACCCAAAAGGTATTTGGATGTACATCACCACCAAAGGTGAAAATGACTCTGCATTCAACCCTGTGTAGATCAGTCAATTCTCAACGTAAAGACTTAAAACTCAGGATTCTGTAAGTTTCTATGTCAATCAAGACATGTGTGTATTTATAGCTTCCTGTGCCAACGGGAAGTGCCATAATTGGTGTCTCGGGCTGTTTGGAAGGGTTAAAAAAATCAGATCTGTCCAAAACTTCATATGTGTGATTAGGCAACCCCCATGAACTGTAAAATCAGTCATTTTCCCCATAAAAATTCAAAGGAAAACTAAATCACACAGATTCACAACTTGGATGGAGGGACGTATTATTGGGGTGCGTAGAGACTGACAGTGCCTCCAATAGTTAGCTTTGAATGATATCAAATTGACTGATGGACGGTGAATTGCAGGTGACTCTTGTCCATTTGCAATATGTTTAAGTTGTGAGATACCATCACCAAAAGCGACATTCTGAAATCAACACTAACGAGCGATGGAGAGGTACCAGTATCACTGCCCAGCCATCCCGAGTTCATCGGGCCAGTCAATTTGGCATTCCTGCATGATTTTTATAGCATGACAAATTGGTGATGGTGAATGCCCAGTTAACCATATTGCAAATGCACAGTGACTTTGCAAGAGTGAGAAACATCACCAAATGGACATTCTGGAATCAACCCTAACGAGCGATGGAGAGGTAGCAGAATCACTGCCCAGCCATCCCGAGTTCATCGGGCCAGTCAATTTTGCATTCCTGCACGAATTTTCAGTGACTTTGCAAAAGTGAGAAAACATTTGCAATATGTTTTAACAGTGAGGTACCATCACCAAAAGTGACATTCTGAAATCAACCCAAACGAGCGATGGAGAGGTACCAGAATCACTGCCTAGCCATCCCGAGGTCATCGGGCCAGTCAATTTGGCATTCCTGCACGATTTTTATGGCATGACAAATTGGTGATGGTGAATGCCCAGTTAACCATATTGCAAATGCACAGTGACTTTGCAAAAGTGAGAAAACATAAACAAATGGACATGATGAAATCAACACCACGAGTGATTGAAAGGAACAACAATCACTGCCCGGCCATCCCGAGTTCATCAGGCCAGTCAATTTTGCATTTCTGCAGGATTTGTGAGCATGTCAAATTTCTTATGACATTTGGCCCCCACAAAACATATGCCTTATGCACAAGTAAAAAAAAAAAAAAAATTATGATAATAAAATATGACTAAAGTATGTTGATACAGTTCTTATACGTGTGTAATTGACACAAAATTCGAAAGAATTTCGAACAACGGTCCAGAAAGCACTTTTTTAGGGGTGTGTGAAGTTTTTTATGAAATTTTGCAATTATTGACTTTTGACTTCTGACTTCCTATGAAATCATATTGCAAATGGAGAAAACACATGCAATAATGCGCAAGTAAAAAAATAAAAATAATTATGATAATAAAATTGGACAAAAGTATATTCATACAGTTCTTACACATGTGTAATTGACAAAAAAAGCGAAAGAATTTCGAAAAACAGTCCAGAAAGCACTTTTTTAAGGGGTGATAAGTTTTTGACAAAAAATCAATTTTTTCAAAATTTGGCTTTTGGATGTTGACTTGGAGTCCATTTTCAATATGAAAAACCACGGTGGAGCGCACACGCCACCTGTTGGATTTTTGAAGTGTTACAACTGGCAATAGCCATATGGCATTTGAAGTACATTTTGCATGAATCAACGCCGATTTGGGTGGTATTGGCAAAAATGAATGGCAAAAATGAATGGCAAACCATTGGCATAGTACAAACCATGTACACAATGGTGTACATGGTTTGTACTATGCCAATGGTTTGCCATTCATTTTTGTCCAATACAGGGGGGTATTCCCTTACATCAAAGTTGGATCAGCCTGTAGTGTGGTTTTCCACTTTAATTTTGAGTGTGACTCCAAATCCAGACCTCCATGGGTTGATTAAATTTGATTTCCATTGATAATTTGTGTGTGATTTTGTTGTCATCACATTCAACTATGTAAAGAAAAAAGTATTTAATAAGAATATTTCCTTCATTCAGATCTAGGATGTGTTATTTTAGTCTTCCCTTTATTTTTAATCAATAATTATTTTCAATTTTTTTTCAATTTTGAGGGGGTGTGTTAGAATACCATTTTGGTATTTTGTATATAGTTATGTTTCAAAATGTATACTTTCACCAATTTGGCCACTTGGGTACGTTTGGACTACTTGTGTGGGACACCTGGGTGACTTCATGATAAATGTCATGTATCACACTCATTTTGGAAGTTATCATTCTGAAACGTTGCACAAGTACTGTTGCCCTCTTATATTTGTCAATGAAAGTGTCCCCATCATCCTATCTGAATGTTTGTTTTGTCTTGTTCACTTTAAAGATGATGATACAAAAATAAAAATAAAACATTTTTTTTCCATTGTTTTATCTAAACCAGATCTATTGTGTGTTATACTCCTACATTCAATTCACATTTACACAAACTTGTCTTTCAAATGGTACCAAGAATAGGCATATCCTTGGTTCTGTGCCTGAGCTACAGGCTGTTAGATAAGGGTATATCTTCAGGTTGAAATTGCATAAAGTGGGGGGGAGCTGCAAGAGGTTTTAACAGGTACATTACAATTTCCAATCAACGACAGGGTGTCAATCATTGCAGAAAGACTTTTACCATTCACTTTAACAGGTACCAAGCCTGACTCTTCCCTAGTCTGTCTATTCTGAACAACATCCCCCTCTCTGGGTACATAACAGTAACCTGAGAGCTTGGATTGATGTAGCGGACACATTGAAGCTTTGTGCCACTGCTGCCGGCAGTAAAAACAGGTCAGACCCCTCCCATCAGAGCGAACTGCATGATCCCTTACCTCCCTCCTCCCAGACACATAACCCCCAGAGTTACCTCCACCATCTTTGGTATCTCTGATGTCCCTTGTGTCTCTGAGACTCCTTTGAGTGGGTGCTGCAGGTCGTGGTGGTCCCCCTTTACGTGGTCCCCTTTACTGCAGTGCAAGCTTGGCCGCCATAAGCCAGTCCATGGGCTCGTGTTTTCGGACCCAGGTTTGAATGTCGTGTGGTAGAACTTGTAGAAGTTGCTCGAGGATGACGACCTCAACGATTTCGTCCTGTGTCTTCTCCTCCTCCTACCCATCGTCGGTAAAGACCCTTAAGGCGGTGGTACATCTCTGTCGGCGACTCACCCGATGGCGTCAATGCAGCTCTGAAGTGTTGACGGTAGGTCTCTGGGGAGATGTCGAACTTCACCAGCAGCGCTTCCTTCAAGCCCTTGTAGACATTGGACAGCCCCTCATCCATTGCTGTGTAAGCCTCTAAGGCCTTGCCCGTGAGCAATGGGACAAGCCTGCAGGCACACTCTACCTCCGTCCACTGCCACGTCTTGGCCATGCGCTCAAACCTCAGCAGGTAGTTTTCAATGTCCTCCCCCCCTGCTGGTATGAGGGCATCTTTGGTTCCTTCCTCAGGAATGCTGGAAGATGGATGTTAACACTACTGGACTGGTCTCCTGGTGCTGGGGCTGGCCTCATTACTGCTTGGGGATCCTGCTGTGGAGTTGAAGTCCCTGCTGCGTTGAGCCTTTGTCATCATGGTGTTGGCAGACCCAATCTTGGGCTCTCACTGACGAGTTCCACTTGGTGAGGAGCTGTGAGGATAGATTGGCGTAGGCCCCGTAAATCCTGCTTGAGGTCTTCGTCCCTCCCCTCAAGGCAGGTGAAAAGTTGCAGGAAAAGGGCTACCACTGTTGGGTGTTGTTCTGGTCCACCAACTGCTCCTTCAGTCTGCTGGTCTTTTATGGCTGTATCTGCTGGTTCAACTGGTAGCTCAAACGGTTCTGGTTGTGTTTGGCCCCTTGGTCGGGCTCCTAGTTTCTCATACTTGACCTCTTCTTCACCAGACGATTCCATGGTATTCCACCCCGGTTCAACTTCAGGTACCTTTTCTGACAGTTGATGCTGCTGCTGAGAATGCAATCCTGTACGCATTCCTTTACCTCTCTTGTTGGAATTCACTGATTTGCGGTGCGCGTTCCCACCAATGCCACCATATGTCACGTAGAGTAGGCCAGAAGGCTATACTAAACCTAGCCTCTATCAAAATAAAAAGATGACAGAGCCGCAAAAGTTTTTCTGTGCAAGGGTGTTTATTTACATAGTGATTCCGGAACAAAAGCAACAATACTGCCATCAAACCTATATCTTACTGGGCAGCTTAAAAAAACAAAAAAAACAATGCTGCCCCATTCACAGCTCAATCCAAAATGGCCTCCCCATGAACTGAAAGAGAGGCTCCTTTTGTAGGGTTAGCCCCTCCCCTCAGAACAATTAACCCAAATTAATTAAGCAATTACCTAGTCAAACCTAAATTTTCCATTAACTAAACATACAAAAGGATATACATTGCAACACGTTTTTTAAACAATATCACCACATAACATTTACAAAATGACATCACTACTGACAGTGTCTTTCAATATTACATTTACATTAATGAGCCATTTGGGACAGGCACTACAAAGTCAGCCCAATTCTCTTTGCTTGGGTCCTTATCCAGCATACCCGGAAACTACAGAGATGGAGAGAGAGAGGAACAGAACAAACAAATGCGATCATCCATAACATCGATAAGTAAAATACATATTGCTTGTATTAAATACGAACATTGACATAATTGTGAAATGTATGTACTAAGACAGAGAAGTTAACTTGTGTGTCGACCCACATTGTTACCTTATCTGATAATGGAGCAGGGAGGAGTGATGAATGTGTGCGTGTGTTAAAGAACCAAATGCTGCCCCCGGCCAGTGACGGAATTTTGCGTCACACATCATCCGTGGATCTTTTGTGGCTGTATGCAAATTGGAGTGGGTCCAGGGTGCCTGGGATGATGGTGTTGATTTGTGTCATGACCAGCCTTTCAAAGCACGTTGTAATTACAGATGTAAGTGCTACAGGGCAATGGTCATTTAGGCAGGTTGCCTTGGAGTTCTTGGGAACAGGGACACTTCGGAGAAGAACCCTCTCTGTCTTGCGTTCATTAGCACCTCTTAATTAAAATGAGTTTAGTGATCAACCATGCATTGTGGGTAACAATACAAGAGAAGAATGCAGCAGAAAACGACACTTATACTGAACTGAAACACACAGCAAAACACAGTAACTGATATTACTGTTGTCTTGCAGTGCTTTACACTATGCCGCATTGTAAAATGATGACTACGCGCAACTTTGATTTCACAGTCATTTTCATTGCGTATCTGCAAATTAATTTTAAATTTACTGTGTCTTGAAACTGGAACTTAAGTAACCCATGATGAAGCTTGTGATCGAGCTATCTGAATTTGAAAACAACAACAAAAACAATAAACACTATTGTTTCTTTTGCAACAGCTGAGGCCAGTCATAGAAACAATTTGTATCTTACCAAAACAAAATAAAATGTTTATTGGATATTATCCTGCATAATACTATTTTCTATGCTCGTATTTTTTTAGTGCATACAAAGTCTTATATTATATTATATTAAAATGTTGCTCATAGCTCCACAATTTGCCCCCTAATTCACCTATTATTTTGCCTGTATCAAGTTTGATATGGTAAGGTTAATGGTTTCATTAGGCAACAAATCGACTGCCCAGGACTGCAAACGGCTTCGCCTCTTCTGTCCCTGCTATATTTCATAATTTGCCATTTACGCTTATGAAAATATTAAATTACAGGAAACATATTAGCCTGAGCTAACAACAGAGTGCTTTTATGGCAGCCAATGATTCAAGTCCTTCTATTTATAATACTGACCCGTGTCTATGGCAATGATTTACGGGAACAGAGAGAATCATTCTCCAACCACGTTTTAGTCAGGTAATCTGGTGGATTGTCTATCCGTCTCTTTATATAACATTTACAGGAGCCACACATCTCTCCCCTCACCCCACCCCCACATTTGTTATTTATTTTAACACATCAGGCATCAGAGAATCGAATACCTAATTTGTAGCATTGCAATGTGATATCATGTGCAGTGCTCAGCAATTGCCAAGTTATGTCTATGTATCAAAATGGCAGAATTGGGCCTGTCTATCTTTGTAAATATGGACGGTACATGGTTTAGCAAGCAGACAAACTCTTGCAGCTAACTCTGTGTGTGGCCATATGTTTAATTCATATCGCTGTGCTACATTTATTTTAAGGAGATGCAAGCCTGAGTGATCACAGTAACTGTAATAGGAGTCATAGGTGTTCCATGGCAATGAGGAGAAAACAGAAATAAGATTCAAAGATGAAGAGAGGGCATATCAAGTCAAGCTGGAGGTATAATCTGTCATAAAGTACCGACTACGCTACCTGGTGGAGGGTTTGCGCACCAGGACCAGAGCAGTGTTTCCCAAACTTGGTCCTGGGGACCCCAGGGGGTGCACATTTCCCCCCTAGCGCTACACAGCTAATTCAAATAATCAAAGCTTGAAAATAAATGTTTAATTTAACTTTTTTTTACCAAGTTAGTCAAGAGAGACCTGGATCAAGACAGTGCCATCAACACATCAGTATTAGACAAACAGGCATATGACATTAACTACATATGACAGAATGCAAACAGTCTTACAGCATATTAAGAAAACAGATTACAGTGCACATGATAGACAGTTAGTTGGTGGTCAGATCACGTCTCCGGAGCCGGTGAGTCGGAGGCATATATATTATTCAGGATGTAAAATTCATTGCGGCCAGCAGGTCAAACGAATGACTAAAATGAACGAGTCACTCAGAAAAACGAAGTATGACTCTCAAGTTAGTAAAAATAGTTGTTCACAAAGAAAGAATTGTTCGTGTTCTGCACATCACTACTGGATCCCAATAGGAATTACATATCACTTTGCAAGCCATCATAACGTGATGTTGCCTGTATAAACCAGGAGATTTCTATCACCACTGTGTTAGGATATAACAAAGGATTCTACCTAGCGTCAAAAAGGGTTCCTCTATGGGGACAAACCAAAAAATATATATTTTGTTCTACTTGGCACTGAACTGGTATGGTATGTTATGTGACAAAGGAAGTGGTTTTGTATGATATGTATTGTCCCATTATTCCACCACACACTTACTCATTGGAGTGTGGGTGTGTGTGACGTCTGGACTGCCTGCTTGCTGCCTCTCATATTGCCTGCTCATTGGTTCTCTCGTTATGCCCATTCATATTCAGTAACAGCCTCTGCTTCTCTTTGATTAATGCCTCACTTCATTCTCTGCTATGACTGGGCCCCCCACAATGCATTGCAAACCACTGCCTAGAGACCCCGTTTTCCCTTCTCACTCGTTACCAGGTATGTTTGATGACGACTCCCTGCTGACCAGACCGCCAATGCAGCCAGTAATAGTGTCACAATGGTGATAAATCAAACACAATGACCCAGTGAAGCTATTTCAGCTGTTTGAAAATAGATCCTCTGTTTTTTTGTATTGGGAGGTTACAGGTACAAAATTTAAAAGTATTATTATTTTATTATTTCATACATTGTACCTGTGGCTCGGAAGAAGAAGAAGAAGAAGAAGAAGAAAAAAAAAGAAGAGAAGAGAAAATGAAAACATTTCAAAAAGGTACATAACTGCAAAGTATTGAGGCGGCGCTCAGACGTAAGCAATATTTCTGCGCTATGTTGGAGTCAACAGAAATATAAAATTACAACATAAATATTCCCTTACCTTTGATGGTCTTCGATCAGCATGCTAACAGCTTCAGCTGAAACTAAGTGCAGAATCAAGTGCAAAATCAAGCTTTAGGACGTTATTAACGTACAAAACAATTGGCGATTCAACCGAAAGAACACAACTCTTCTCAGACGAGCTGGAACAAAGAATGCCATGTGTACAATTTGCGCCAGGACGCGCAGCTAAATTCTCGTGACACTTCAGTATTTTGCTCGCCAACGGGCCAAAACTCGCTGGAGTTTCTCCATTACTCGCCCTATTGAAAGAACACATCATGCTGAAGACACAGAAACTGTTCCCAGATCCGTAGCTGGTTGGGAAGGGTGGGGGCGATGACGTCAAAGTTGGGCCAACTTTCCTGATGAGAGAAATAGTTTGGGAGAATGGCTGCCCTGTGAGTTCTGCTTTACATACAGACATAATTCGAACGGTTTTAGAAGCTTTAGAGTGTTTTCTATTCAATAATAATTATTATATGCATATATTAGCAATTTTGGACAGATTTTTTTTCTGTTTACTATGGACACGCAATTCCTCCAAAAGGGGGCAGTATTGTCCTGAGCCTTAACAGGTTATTAAGTAATAACACATTTAGAATAATCAGGAAAAATGTACAGTGGAAAAATGATTGGAACAATTTCCTTGTTTGACAGATAGTTTTAATATTATGACTTATACTGTGGTACTATATTGGGTGTCAAGTTAAATCTTAAGTCCATGCTAAGGTCATAAAACAATTACCGGAGACATTTTGTTGAGCTATTAGATTTTTTTCGAGTCGTTACAGGAAATAAATACATTTTGGCAGAAGTTACCCACAATCGCCCTTGTGGTCCTGCAATTATGTTGTTAAGCCATGGGCTTTCACCGCCCTTGGAGGAAAACAATTGAAAATAAATTAATACAAATCTAATTCTTCACCCTCACATTTGTCTATAACTTGTTTATTCTGACAAAAGTCCATGCAGCGTTGAATTAAAATACACCAAATTAGCCAGAGCTTGCGATGAATCCATTTTTGTCCACAGAGTTTGAAAATTCAGCAGAGGGCAAAAAGCTTTTCAGCTTATATATAAGGGCAGCACTTAAAATCAAGCCCATCTACGAGGCCGAGCATCCAATGTATTTTTTTAGGGGGGGAAATTAATTTAAAACATTTTGGGAAAGAGTGTTTTTATCATTTGCACTTAAAATGGCTGAATATAGAATTATTGAAATCTTGGGCATGCATCTTTGTAAGTGGCCTTTATTGCCTCCCATTTTCTTTTAAGGCCACTATAGAAAGGAATTGTGGTAATGGCAGGCATCAATATGGCTGTAATGTCATTGAGTGACGCATCCCGGTCATTACCCGGGCAGCTAGAGAGGGGTTCCCGCTCTCGGTAATAACCGAGATGTCAGGAAAACAAACATTACTACCCAGGCATTATTTATGGCAGTGATTTTTTTCAGCATAAGTCGAGGAATAGGGCCATCGGTTGCCTGTCTGAAATTTCTGTCAGAAAAGTGAATGCGAGATCATGTGGGGTTGAGATGAATGTGAATGAATGAGGCTGTCTGTTTGCTTGTCTGGCAGCTGCCATGAAGGTCCATGGCTGGCAGTCCCCACTCCCAAGAAGCAGTCACTTGGGTTAAATGCAGTTCTTAGTGGAGAATTGTGTGTGAGTGTGTGGTGGACACAGCCAGAATAGGACTGGCCGCCCCTCAGAGCCTGGTTCCTCTCTAGGTTTCATCCTAGGTTGCTCCTGTTGTAGAGGGTTTTTCCTAGCCACCGTGCTTCTACATCTGCATTACTTGCTCTTTGGAGTTTTAGGATGGGTTTCTGTATAAGCACATCTGCTGATGTAAAAAGGGCTTTGTAAATACATTGTATTGACTGGTGTATGTGTGTGTGTGTTTGTGTAAGGGATATAAGAACATAAATCAATTTCGGAGAGACAGCCTATACAAAATAATGAGTTCTCAGTTCACATGGCAGTTTGACATACAATATCTATAGTCACGGTTGGGTAGGTTACATTCTAATTGCAATCCTTAATAGTTACTAGTTACTTCTCCAAAATTCTAATCAGTAATGTAACTTTGGATTACCCAAACTCAGTAATGCAATCTGATTACTGTCAGTTACTTTTGGATTACTTTACCCTTAAGAGGCGTTAGAAGAAGACAAAAAGTATCCATCAAACGCTTTCGTTGTGTCACCATAGTGGTCTAAACTTGGGTGTCATAATGTATTTTTTCCACAAACATTCTTTACGAATGTAAAAGTAATCCAATAAGTAAAAGTATCGTCAATCCAATTACAATATATTTGTTGGTAATATAACTGATTAGCTACAGTAAATTTTTTTGTAATCAGATTACATTATGAGGCTGTGTTGTCAATGTTTTTGTTCTACAAAGCTATGCCCAATTGATAAGTCAAAATCAATGAATTTCATTAATTCTTGCCCCACACAATCAATTATCAGTTCTAAACATGTATTTTTCTTCTCTATGCTACCTACAGCATGATCTAGGTATGCGCACACATGATAGACAGTTGGAGGTCTGAGCACGTCTCTGGAGCCGGTAAGTCAGAGGAGCATGTATTAATAATTCTGTAGAATTCGTTGCGGCCAGCAGGTCAAACAAACAACTAAAATGTACTCAGAAAAACGAACCATAACTCTAGAGAGTTATGATTGCGTGGTGCAAGAATTAATGAAATTCATTGATTTTGACTTATCAATTGGGCATAGCTTTGTAGAACAAAAAAATTGACAACACTACCTCAATAATGTAATCTGATTACAATTAACTGTAGCTAATCAGTCAGTAAAAAGAGTTCTTCAAAAATAAACATGTGTTTGCAATCTTGCCACCAATATAACTAGGCCCTAAAAATAAAGGCCTTGTGATATATGTAATGTATAGTCATGAAGAGTTTAATTTTAAATCCTAAAAAGGCTTGAGGAACCATTCATAGAGTCTTCTAGGATTAAACTTTTAGATAATAAAAGGGTTATTGGTAAAACCATTTATAGAGGTATCTAGGTAGCACCAAAAGGTGTTCCCCTATGGGGACAAACCAAAGAACCCAATATGGTTATACTTAGCATTTGTTTTACACTGAACTGCTATGGTATGTTACATAGAATGTGTTTATGTGTGATATGGCTTCTGTATAGGCCCATTATTCCACCAAACACTTACTCATTAGAGTAAGCGTGTGTGTGAGGTTTGGCCTGCCTGCCTGCTGTCTCTCTCCTTGCCCGCTCGTTGGTTCTCTAGTTATGCCCAGTCGCGTTCAGTAACAGCGCTCAGGCGCCGGGCCTTGTTAAGGCTTCGACACACAGCTGACGGTCATTGCTGTGCATTATTTATGGTGCACTTTCCCCTTTGTGTAACTGGCTTTGGAGCCTCTTATTAAAATGGACGTCACCTACCTGAGAGCCGAATGGATTTGTGACAATCCCCCAAGGCTAATTACGAAGTGCCACCCCCCCCAGCAACACAGCAACAGTCATCCTACATCAAGGCACCAGTAAAGAAAGCAGCTACCATTGAGGTGACAAAGTTAGAATGGAATTAATACAGGAGACCTTAATCCGAGCACTTCCAGGGATATGGTGAAGTGGAAAAAGGAATACTGCTAGCTACCTCACCTAGGTGCATGAATAAAGGAGCAACCTGGAAATAGGAAAGATATTCAGAATCTCTTGTAGCATACTATACATGAAGAATTTTTTGCTAGTCAACTTTCATTGTCCTCCAAGAGTTGTCTACAGGTATTTCACATTCCCAGAATGATGGTGAACTCTGGAAGGAGGTGCAGTTAACTCTAATGAACTTATCCTCTGCAGCAGAGGTAACTCTGGGTCTTCCTTTCCTGTGGCTGTCGTTATGAGAGCCAGTTTCGTCATAGCTCTTGATGGGTTTTGCGACTGCACTTGAAGAAACTTTAAAAGTAATTGAAATTTTCTGCATTGACTGACCTTCATGTCTTAACCTACCCAAATCTAACTGCCTGTAACTCAGGCCCTGAAGAAAGGATATGCATATTCTTGATACCATTTGAAAGTAAACACTTTGAAGTTTGTGGAAATGTGAAAGGAATGTAGGGGAATATAACACAATAGATCTGGTGAAAGATAATACAAAGAAAAAAACAACCATTCTTTTGTATTTTTTTGTACCTTCATCTTTGAAATGCAAGAGAAAGGCAGTAATGTATTACTTCAGCCCAGCTGCAATTTACATTATATGTGCAACGTTTTAGACTGATCCAATGAACCATTGCATTTCTGTTCAAATCTTTGTATCAAGACTGCCCAAATGTGCCTAATTTGTTTATTAATCATTTTCATGTTCAAAACTGTACACTGTGCATTTCCCTGTAATAGCTACTGTAAATTGGACAATGCAGTTAGATTAACAAGAATTGAAGCTTTCTGCCAATATCAGATACTGTATGTCTATGTCCTGGGAAATGTTCTTGTTACTTACAACCTCATGCTAATCGCATTATCCTAAGTTAAAGTAATGATGGACTGTCATTTCTCGTTGCTTATTTGAGCTGTTCTTTCCATAATATGGACTTGTTATTTTACCAAATAGGGCTATCTTCTGTATACCACCCCTATCCTGTCACAACATAACTGATTGGCTCAAGCATATTGAGAAGAAAATAACCTTTTAACAAGGCACACCTGTTCATTGAAATGCATTTCAGGTGACTACTTATTGAAGCTGGTTGAGAGAATGCCAAGAGTGTGCAAAGCTAGCTGTCATCAAAGGAAAGGGTGGCTACTTAGAAGAATCTAAAATATATTTAGATTGGTTTTACACTTTTTCAGTTACTACATGATTCCATATATGATATTTCATAATTTTGATGTCTATACTATTTCTTTACCTTTATTTTACTAGGCAAGTCAGTTAAGAACAAATTCTTATTTTCAATGACAGCCTAGGAACAGTGGGTTAACTGCCTGTTCAGGGGCAGAATGACAGATTTTGTACCTTGTCAGCTCGGGGATTTGAACTTGCAACCTTTTGGTTACTAGTCCAATGCTCTAACCACTAGGCTACACTGCCGCCCCAGTATTATTCTGCAAATAGAAAATAGTACAAGTAAAGAAAAACCCTGGAATAAGTAGGTGTGTCCAAACTTTTGACTGGTACTGTACATTTTGAAACATTTTTGCTACAATGCATATAAGGTTTAAAATTCATTCCAGAGATGTATGTAGATACATTTGCATCTTTGCTCAAATGCATATAATGACTGACAATATTCCAGAGATTTACATTTACATTTAAGTCATTTAGCAGACGCTCTTATCCAGAGCGACTTACAAATTGGTGAATTCACCTTCTGACATCCAGTGGAACAGCCACTTTACAATAGTGCATCTAAATCATTAAGGGGGGTGGTGAGAAGGATTACTTATCTTATCCTAGGTATTCCTTGAAGAGGTGGGGTTTCAGGTGTCTCCGGAAGGTGGTGATTGACTCCGCTGTCCTGGCGTCGTGAGGGAGTTTGTTCCACCATTGGGGGGCCAGAGCAGCGAACAGTTTTGACTGGGCTGAGCGGGAACTGTACTTCCTCAATGGTAGGGAGGCGAGCAGGCCAGAGGTGGATGAATGCAGTGCCCTTGCTTGGGTATAGGGCCTGATCAGAGCCTGGAGGTACTGCGGTGCCGTTCCCCTCACAGCTCCGTAGGCAAGCACCATGGTCTTGTAGCGGATGCGAGCTTCAACTGGAAGCCAGTGGAGAGAGCGGAGGAGCGGGGTGACGTGAGAGAACTTGGGAAGGTTGAACACCAGACGGGCTGCGGCGTTCTGGATGAGTTGTAGGGGTTTAATGGCACAGGCAGGGAGCCCAGCCAACAGCGAGTTGCAGTAATCCAGACGGGAGATGACAAGTGCCTGGATTAGGACCTGCGCCGCTTCCTGTGTGAGGCAGGGTCGTACTCTGCGGATGTTGTAGAGCATGAACCTACAGGAACGGGCCACCGCCATGATGTTGGTTGAGAACGACAGGGTGTTGTCCAGGATCACGCCAAGGTTCTTAGCGCTCTGGGAGGAGGACACAATGGAGTTGTCAACCGTGATGGCGAGATCATGGAACGGGCAGTCCTTCCCCGGGAGGAAGAGCAGCTCCATCTTGCCGAGGTTCAGCTTGAGGTGGTGATCCGTCATCCACACTGATATGTCTGCCAGACATGCAGAGATGCGATTCGCCACCTGGTCATCAGAAGGGGGAAAGGAGAAGATTAATTGTGTGTCGTCTGCATAGCAATGATAGGAGAGACCATGTGAGTTTATGACAGAGCCAAGTGACTTGGTGTATAGCGAGAATAGGAGAGGGCCTAGAACAGAGCCCTGGGGGACACCAGTGGTGAGAGCGCGTGGCGAGGAGACAGATTCTCGCCACGCCACCTGGTAGGAGCGACCTGTCAGGTAGGACGCAATCCAAGCGTGGGCCGCGCCGGAGATGCCCAACTCGGAGAGGGTGGAGAGGAGGATCTGATGGTTCACAGTATCGAAGGCAGCCGATAGGTCTAGAAGGATGAGAGCAGAGGAGAGAGAGTTAGCTTTAGCAGTGCGGAGCGCCTCCGTGATACAGAGAAGAGCAGTCTCAGTTGAATGACTAGTCTTGAAACCTGACTGATTTGGATCAAGAAGGTCATTCTGAGAGAGATAGTGTTTTGGAGAGAAAAGAAAGAAGGGATACTGGTCTGTAGTTGTTGACATCGGAGGGATCGAGTGTAGGTTTTTTCAGAAGGGGTGCAACTCTCGCTCTCTTGAAGACGGAAGGGACGTAGCCAGCGGTCAGGGATGAGTTGATGAGCGAGGTGAGGTAAGGGAGAAGGTCCCCGGAAATGGTCTGGAGAAGAGAGGAGGGGATAGGGTCAAGCGGGCAGGTTGTTGGGCCGTCACAAGAAGCGAGATTTCATCTGGAGAGAGAGGGGAGAAAGAGGTCAGAGCACAGGGTAGGGCAGTGTGAGCAGAACCAGCGGTGTCGTTTGACTTAGCAAACGAGGATCGGATGTCGTCGACCTTCTTTTCAAAATGGTTGACGAAGTCATCTGCAGAGAGGGAGGAGGGGGGGAGGGGGAGGAGGATTCAGGAGGGAGGAGAAGGTGGCAAAGAGCTTCCTAGGGTTAGAGGCAGATGCTTGGAATTTAGAGTGGTAGAAAGTGGCTTTAGCAGCAGAGACAGAGGAGGAAAATGTAGAGAGGAGGGAGTGAAAGGATGCCAGGTCCGCAGGGAGGCGAGTTTTCCTCCATTTCCGCTCGGCTGCCCGGAGCTCTGTTCTGTGAGCTCGCAATGAGTCATCGAGCCACGGAGCGGGAGGGGAGGACCGAGCCGGCCTGGAGGATAGGGGACATAGAGAGTCAAAGGATGCAGAAAGGGAAGAGAGGAGGGTTGAGGAGGCAGACTCAGGAGAAAGGTTGGAGAAGGTATGAGCAGAGGGAAGAGATGATAGGATGGAAGAGGAGAGAGTAGCGGGGAGAGAGAGCGAAGGTTGGGACGGCGCGATACCATCCGAGTAGGGGCAGTGTGGGAAGTGTTGGATGAGAGCGAGAGGGAAAAGGATACAAGGTAGTGGTCGGAGACTTGGAGGGGAGTTGCAATGAGGTTAGTGGAAGAACAGCATCTAGTAAAGATGAGGTCGAGCGTATTGCCTGCCTTGTGAGTAGGGGGAAGGTGAGAGGGTGAGGTCAAAGAGGAGAGGAGTGGAAAGAAGGAGGCAGAGAGGAATGAGTCAAAGGTAGACGTGGGGAGGTTAAAGTCGCCCAGGACTGTGAGAGGGGAGCCGTCCTCAGGAAAGGAGCTTATCAAGGCATCAAGCTCATTGATGAACTCTCCGAGGGAACCTGGAGGGCGATAAATGATAAGGATGTTAAGCTTGAAAGGGCTGGTAACTGTGACAGCATAGAATTCAAAGGAGGCGATAGATAGATGGGTAAGGGGAGAGAGAGAGAATGACCACTTGGGAGAGATGAGGATCCCGGTGCCACCACCCCGCTGACCAGAAGCTCTCGGGGTGTGCGAGAACACGTGGGCGGACGAAGAGAGAGCAGTAGGAGTAGCAGTGTTATCTGTGGTGATCCATGTTTCCGTCAGTGCCAGGAAGTCGAGGGACTGGAGGGAGGCATAGGCTGAGATGAACTCTGCCTTGTTGGCCGCAGATCGGCAGTTCCAGAGGCTACCGGAGACCAGGAACTCCACGTGGGTCGTGCGCGCTGGGACCACCAGATTAGGGTGGCCGCGGCCACGCGGTGTGGAGCGTTTGTATGGTCTGTGCAGAGAGGAGAGAACAGGGATAGATAGACACATAGTTGACAGGGTACAGAAGAGGCTACGCTAATGCAAAGGAGATTGGAATGACAAGTGGACTACACGTCTCGAACGTTCAGAAAGTTAAGCTTACGTAGCAAGAATCTTATAGACTAAAATGATTGAAATGATACAGTACTGCTGGAGTAGGCTAGCTGGTAGTGGCTGCGATGTAGCTAACCTAGAAAATCGCTCTAGGCTAAACAATTGACTTAGATACAAAGACGGCTATGTAGCTAGCTAGCTACGATCAAACAAAACAAACCGTTGTACTGTAATAGTTACTACAGTGCTGCTATTCGGGGGCTAGCTGGCTAGCTACGTTAAAAGAACGACAATAGCTGGCCAGCTAACCTAGAAAATCGCTCTAGGCTACACAATTGTCTTAGATACAAAGACGGCTATGTAGCTAGCTAGCTACGATCAAACAAAACAAACCGTTGTACTGTAATAGTTACTACAGTGCTGCTATTCGGGGGCTAGCTGGCTAGCTACGTTAAAAGAACGACAATAGCTGGCCAGCTAACCTAGAAAATCGCTCTAGACTACACAATTGTCTTAGATACAAAGACGGCTATGTAGCTGGCTAGCTACGATCAAACAAATCAAACCGTTGTACTGTAATGAAGTGAAATGAAAAATGTGATACTACCTGTGGAGCGACGCGGAATGTTGACCGGGTAGTTGGAGTTCAATTCGGTAGAGGTTGGCTAGCTGTTGGCTAGCTAGCTAGCAGCATTTCCTACGTTAAGGACGACAAATAGCTGGCTAGCTAACCTCGGTAAATTAAGATAATCACTCTAAGTCTACACACTCTAAACTGCACAATTATCTTGGATACGAAGACAGCGAAGACAACTATGTAGCTAGCTGACACTACGCTAATCGAGTCGTTCAGTTGAGTGTAATAGTTTCTACAGTGCTAGTGGACAGTGGATGTTAGCTAGCTGCTTAGCTAGCTGCTGGGCAGATACGTTAGGACGACGAAATACGATAATATGCAATTGTCGTTGATACAAAGACGGCTATGTAGCTAGCTAAGAAGAAATTGCTAAGATAAGAGATGCATGGATATGGGTGGCCAAAGTGGTTCCTAATTCAGCTTTTTAAATTACTCTTTACATATTGATCAATGGAGATCATGTTTTTGGTGACCAAGCTAAAACTTTGGGAGTGATAATATTGAAATTGTAATGGTAAATTGTGATGAGAACAATAACTTTTGATTTCACAATTTTTTTTTTACATTCTGTCATAAAAAGTACATGTTCAACTTAATAAAAAATATGTTTTCCCATCTCAAAAGGTACAAAAAAACTACTATGGTACGTTTAATTAAAGAGATCGTGCACTAGGATGTTTTTTTATATTTTCAGCTGTACAACACTCCACAATATATCAAAGCGTAGTTAGTTAGTGGTGTTCTGGTGCATTCATAACCAGGTGGGAATTTGCCCTTCTGGAAAGAAAATCCACTTGAACAGACCTACAACTGGTAATTACTGGTTAAATCAGCCATGAATCCCTTGTTGCAGGGGAATAAGAAGCTTGTTGTGTGCAACAAGGAGGGGTAGTTGAATGCAAGATAAAAAAATGTTTAACTTGTTAAAACATTTCTAGCCTGTCTATCTATGGGTAACATGGATGACATCTTATGCTCGACTCGCTCAGTTTTCCAACACAAAATGTCCAAAAAGAGTAGAACCAGCTCATCACCTTTTACGCTATGATTTGACTATTAGATGTTCAATATTTCTTTTTGGAATAATTAAAAAAATATAGTTTAATCATATTAAACATGAGAGTTCAGTTCACGTAACAGGGTTGACCTTAAAATGAGGGACAGATGTAAAGAAATCACTAAATTTTGTCAAAGCAACAAAATAACTAGGGCTTGACAATGATGGTGAAAATTATTATTAGAATTATATTTTTAGGGGTTAGTGGGTTAAAATCTTTCTGGAAATCACAGAGGGTGCTTGGAGGGGCATGTCAAAATATAGAAGATTTATTGAATTCCCCATGTGGTCTTTATTTCATATAACATGCTTTTAAAGTTCAATGTTGACGCAACATTTCTACTTAACATATCAAAGGGATGCAAAAGGACCATTAATTTCATGGAATGACCTTGTACACGTTAAGTTCTGCCCATTTGACGTTGGTTGCAATGCTCTCATCAAGTTTGTTTATTTCTCATATACACATGAAAGGCATGGAGTCACTTCATGACCGATAATGTATCATGTTTGTAGTCCTTTTTGTAGTAATTTAAATGCATGTCCGTGCTTTTGGTATGTGTCAAGTACAATACAAATGCATTTTGACAAAATGTATTGTAGCAGTGGCAGCCTATTAGAAGCCTCTGAGGGTTGGCTTCTGGGGGCGTGGCTTTGAAGTGATGCTTGTTGGCGTCCTATGAGATGGATTGTCATGCCAGTTAATTTGTTATGCTGTGTTCTGAGTGAAATTAGAGCATATATGGTCAGTTCTGCAGTTTGACATATGGGCATGTGACACTAGTGTTAATTTAATACTGTTGTAATTTTGCTATGATATCATTTGCTGTTCTTTTTACATTGCCATACATTTAAATAAAAAATATGCTGGAAAATGTTTTTGAAAATATTTACATATACATTGAAAAATATATTTACCAAAGATATTCTAAATATATTCTAAAATGCTATACATAATATTTAACATGTAAACTAGGTTTTCCAAACTAGGTGGGTGCACTTTTAGTTTTTTGCTATAGCATGACACTGCTGATTCAAATTACCAACTCATCATCCAGCCTTATTATTTCAATCATCTGTGTAGTGCTAGGGCAAAAAACAAATTGTGCACTCAGGGGGGCCCCATGACAGAGTTTGGGAAACCCTGTTCTAAACAAATGTATCTAAAAATATATTTGAAATGTATTATTTTTTTTCCGTATTGGTGTACCATATGTTTCTTTGGATAAAAGGGCATCCCAAGTATCTTATATTATTATCATTATATTATAGATGGAGAAAGAATGCAGAGTGATGCATGTGTTTTATATCAAAGGAGTGTTACAGGACTGGAATTAGCCTTGGTAGACTATGGTGTTCAAGGCATGATTAGTTGTACAATCCTCAGAAAAGATGTGTCAAATATTGTTGAACAACAGTAGAGTAATGTACTGTAGAGTAGTCCTGATCTACACAGGGTTATTACTATGCAGAACTTTACCATAAAGGATTTGAGATATATTTTCCTCCAAATTGTCTTGTTATTGGCACTGTGTAAACCAAATTGAAGAAATAGAGAATTTATGTAAAATACGCAATTCAATATTTTTGCATAAATCATCCATTGCAATGTATCGCTAAAAGGGGCTTTCTATAAAATGGGTTGAAGTAGTTGATGAAATAGGTGACATCCATTCATAAAACTACAATTTATGAATCGTCTTACACACACCAAAGTTCTATTTAGATCCTAAACATGAGAATAGTGTGCTATTAAAATCAAATGCAATCTGATTTGCAACCAGCAACCAGGTGGCCTGGTCGCAGATCTGTTTGTGCAGTCTTGCCAACTCCAGTGGTCAATCTTTGACATGGTTGACTGTACACCGCAAACAAATCTGGGACAAGGCAGATCAGGAGATTTCATCACATTATTTTCTTGACTGAACAAAATGATACTTTCTCTTTTATTCCTCTGAAACATACAGTACATCACTTTTAACATAGTTTTGGTTGATCATTATCAATTTATCACAATCAATAACACAAGTCCCTAATGTTTAAGCACACTTTGCCCTAACAATCAACCCATAACTTTGTGCCTAAATTAATTGGAATCTCCTAATGCAAAGAGAAGTGGAATGCCAGTCTACAAGACAAATCTCCACTCGCTGACCCATCAGCTCCCGATTTAGGTGTCCATGGCAACGATAGACTTGAATAAGCACGAGCGAGGAGGTACGTCATTAGGAGGTGCACTTTCTTTGCTCATCGTGTCTGCTGTAATAATAAAGAGTGGTAAACAATTTTCAAGGGCTCCAGTGCTTTGCGGTACCTCTGTGGTCTGTGATCTGACAGTGTATTCATTAACGAGCCACCTGTCATGGTGGATTCCTGCCTAATGCGGGATTACGCTATCAGTGCTGGCTGCAACAGCAGGTATATGTGCCGAAGCGTCATAGTAGCTCATATGAAAAGAAACGCTTCCCCAAAAGGATCCACGCCTCCAAGACCAGGGCTCTCCAAACCTATTCCTGGAAAGCTTATGTCCTGCCACAGTTTCGGCAAAAAGTTAAGGGATGGGGCTGGAGAAATGCAACCACTCAAGTCCATAGACTACACTATGGATGCAAGGACATAACCATCCATGATATCAACATGTAAGTTGCAGTTGCATATGTGATTTTTTTCACATGTTAAAATTTCACTTTCCAATGTGGAATTGCAAGTTGCAAAGTTTTTCACATATGAAATGGAAATTAGATTGTTGTACCCACATGTGAACTTGCAATTTCACATGTGAAAGTGAGGTTTTCATATGTGGTACTTTACATGTAAAACAGCTAATGTGATTTTCACATGTGAAAATCTAAATTTCAATTTCATATGTGAAAAACATGTCAATTGCTGTTTTTTGGGAAGCGTTTCCTTTCATATGAGCTTTACGCTTCGGCACATATACCTGTTGTCGCAGCCAGCACTGTTACCAGAAGTAAACTCAGTTTATTTTCAGCAAACTTAACATGTGTAAATATTTGTATGAACATAACAAGATTCAACAACTGAGACACAAACTGAACAAGTTCCACAGACATGTGACTAACAGAAATGGAAAAACGTGTCCCTGAACAAAGGGGGGACAAAATCAAAAGTAAGTCCGTATCTGGTGTGGCCACCAGCTGCATTAAGTACTGCAGTGCATCTCCTTATGGACTGCACCAGATTTGCCAGTTCTTGCTGTGAGATATTACCCCACTCATCCACCAAGGCACCTGCAAGTTCCCAGACATTTGTCGAGGGAATGACCCTAGATCTCATCCTCCGATCCAACAGGACCCAGACGTGCTCAATGGGATTGAGATCCAGGCTCATGGCAGAACACTGACGTTCCTGTCTTACAGGAAATCATGCACAGAATGAGCAGTATGGCTGGTGGCATTGTCATGCTGGAGGGTCATTTTAGGATGAGCCTGCAGGAAGGCTACTATATGAGGGAGGAGGATGTCTTCCCTGTAACGCACAGCGCAAATACGACCATCACCCTGGTGAGACAAAACCACGACTCGTCAGTGAAGAGCACTTTTTGCCAGTCTTGTCTGGTCCAGCGACGGTGGGTTTTTGCCCATAGGCGACGTTGTTGCTGGGAATGTCTGGTGAGGACCTGCATTACAACAGGCCTACAAGCCCTCAGTCCAACCTCTCTCAGCCTATTGCGGACAGTCCAAGCGCTGATGGAGGGATTGTGCATTCCTGGTTGTTGCCATCCTGTACCTGTCCCGCAGGTGTGATGTTCGGATATACCGAGCCTGTGCAGGTGTTACACGTGGTTTTCCACTGCGAGGAGGATCGGCTGTCCTTCCTGTCTCCCTGTAGCGCTGTCTTAGTGATCTTACAGTACGGACATCGCAATTTATTGTCCTGGTGACATCTGCAGTCCTCATGCCTCCTTGCAGCGTGACTAAGGTATGTTCATGCAGATGAGCGGGGACCCTGGGCTTCTTTCTTTTGGAGTTTTTCAGTGTCAGTAGAATGGCCTCTTTTAGTATTCGTAGTTTAAGTTTTCATAACTGTGAACTGCAATTGCCTACCATATGTAAACTGTTAGTGTCTTAACTACTGTTCCACAGGTGCATGTCCGTTAATTGTTTATGGTTCATTGAACAAGAACGAGAAACAGTGTTTTATGCCTTTACAATGAAGATCTGTGAAGTTATTTGGAGTTTTACAAATTATCTTTGAAAGACAGGGTCCTGAAAAAGGGACATTTCTTTAAATGCTGAGTTTAGATGGAAGTGGTAAAAAAAATATTGCATGAATCCATATTTGTTATTTCATAGTTGTGATGTCTTAACAATGTCTCTACAATGTTGAACATAGTAAAAATATAGAAAAACCCTGGAATGAGAAGGTGTGTCCAAACTTTTGACTGGTACATTATATATATTATTTTTATACATGAGGGATTGGAAAGGATTCAGACATATGGCTCCTGAGTGGCGCAGTGGTCTAAGGTACTGCATCTCAGTGTAAGACGCATCCCAACCGTCCCTGGTTCAAATCCAGGCTGTTTCACATCTGGCCATGATTGGGAGTCGAATGGGGTGGTGCACTATTGGCCCAATGTTGTCTGGGGTAGGCCATCATTGTAAATTAAATAAATTGTTCTTAACTGAATTGGCTAGTTAAATAAAGGTAAAATAAAACATTGATAGAAGCTGCAGTGATCAACCCCCTATATATTTTTATTATGTTCTTTCACCTCAGCCATTGCACACTAGCTTTTTTATTCACCCTTGGTATGACGGTGAAATCTTTGATAAGTTTCCTTCTTCTCCATCAGCTAATTTTCAAAGGAAGGTTAGATGTGGATGTTATACACCATGTGACACACATCCACATCTTAACACCACCATTTTGAAATGTCAGAGGCTGTAGGGGGTGAAAATCATCAAATGAGTAGGAGTTGATTTGGGAACTGGGTTGATTGGGAACATGTCTATAGAACATCCAGCAAACTTGCCAATTTTTCGTTATGGCAAAATTCTCCTCATAGCATCCCCATAACATATAGGCTCCAATATATAGCTATTGGTAACATACTTTGGTAACATACCTTGGTAACATACCTTGGTAACATATCTTGGTAACATACTGGGGAACCTCTGTCATGCTCTTCGGGAACGTTTAGATGTCTCAGAACATCTTTACTAACATTCAAAGAGTTCAGTACTATATAAGACAGTTTTCTGGGTTGGACCAAACCCACAACGATGCATTCTTATGGCTGAGACAATATTAAGACAATGTGAAGTCGGTGCATTTGATCACAACAAAAAAATATTTTAAAGATATAGTTTTGTGAGAAACATATGTATTCTGCAGCATAAACACTGAGATCATACTCATGTACTGACATGCCTGTACCCACAGATACTCAAAGCAGGCAGCACATGTTGCTGGGTTGCCAACGTCTTCCTTGGAAGTACAAATCCATCTGTTGCAGAGGCCTCCTCTTCTCAATCATATAAACTCATGCAGATGACTGTCCAGTAAAAAATTACCCTGATCTGTATATCAAATCTATTAGATTGAGTTAATGCACTTTCTTCACATTTTGCTGCCTTAAAATTTAATCTAAAAAGGCATTAAATTAGTTTTTTTCCATACAGATCTACACAACCTACTCCACATTTTTGAAAGTGAAAAAATATATATCAAAAATGTTAACAAAATAATGAAGATTTCTCAATTGTATGTCTTCACAACCCAGAGTGGAAGCACCTTTGGCAACCATTACAGTTGTGAATAATTTTGAATAAGAATCTACAACTTTGCACAACTCTTAGAGCAACTGTTTGTGACCAACCGCCTCGATCTTATGTAGAAATGGTGTATTTTACATTTGATAAAAGTAGAGACTTAGAGCTAGACAATTGTATATCATACACCACAGATGAGGAACAAATGGGAAAGTAATTCTGCTTTGAAAGTTGACAAACTTGTAACCCCACTTCAGAAAATTGCCCTTCAATAGTTTTGGACACCTACTGGAGAGCTCTTATTTTACAACACCCATTCAGCATCGTTCACACCCACTTAAGCTTGAGCCCCACCAATCTCATGTGAGGCCATGTGCTAAATAGTAGCACATGGAGAGTATCATAGTGTACAACCAAAGATTTCAAGACAAATGGCTGGTTCATACTGCTTCTATCGACATATCTGTATACAGTCGTCGCAGTGACATTATAAAAATTCTAATGTCGTTCGACATCAAACGTTGTCGTTATGAAGAAGTACAAACACAAAAATGACAGGCAGCATGACATCAGCCTCGGGTACAAAACAGCATAACTGGTGCAATTTAACACCAATAAACCTATCAGTTTAAAAATGAATGTAGTATGTGTCAATCTAGCAAACCAGTCAACTAAAATAAACTTTCTAAACAATGTTTTTGGCTATTTTCTAGCTTGTTAGATGGTGTAAACCGTACAGTGAAATGGTTACTTGCATAGTGGAGTATTTTGTTCAGACATCTAGCGAGCTAAACAGCTAGCTATCTAAAAAAATTAACCATAAGCCCAAGTCATAACGCTACTACCCAGCATGAATCTACAGGTAGCTAAAGCTAACCAACTAGCTAGGTTCAATGTTAGCTAGCTAACCATAGGCTATAACTAGCAATGCAAATGGCTCTGAGATACGAATAACATTAATACACAGTGTCACAGATCATACACGTAATGTAAGCTAGCGAGCCAGCCAGCTAGCTAACAGTACACTCTAACTTTATAACAAAATTAAAAATGTATAATATCTGAAAATGTAGCTAGCTAGACTCTCTTACCGTATACACGGAGAACGATTCTCCCCCTCTGTCACTGATGCCATGGTTACCCTTAGTTTAAAGATTGAATCCAGACAGGTGTTTTATACAACAGCCTTCTGTGTTCTCTTTTCAACTTCATTTGCAATCAAATGCTCCAATTTTCCCCATCTACCTAGCTATCATACTCTACTTCCTCTGGGCATTCCTCTGATTTCAAAACTCGGTCCTCCAAAGTGAGCACCTGAGAATCACTTGAGCAGTTCTTCATGATATTTTGCAAAAATGCTGATATAGAAAAGATGACCTACACATACTATGCAGCTCATGTTACAGACAGAAGCGTGCTACATGACAGACCAATCAAAACTCATCTCTCGGCATGTCCAGCCCATCCATTGCCTCAGCCAATCATGGCTAGCTGGAAGGTTCCTATCTTTCCGTGGCTAAACCAACTAGACTAGTAATTATTTTTTCATGTTTACAGATGGCATACACGTTTGTTTTTAACGCACATGAAAAATCACATGTCCCGGAAAGTATTTCTGCCAAAAAAAGCATTTACGCTGAAAACGTTATGTATGTCCCAGCCACTATAGTGGATATCAACAAAGTAACCATAAGAACGGGGGTGCTTTTTGCCCTTCTCTTTAACTAAAGGTATGGCATCTCCTCAGGTCCCCCCTCAATTCGAGCCCTGGTTCTGGGTTCCAAGATTTCTCTTCATCAGACAAGGGGTTATTTGCAGGTACACACAGGATGTGAGAGACCCTTCAACTATTCTACTTCAGTTTTGATTTTCCTACACACCTGTGAAAATACCTTACTTCAGGTGTGTAAAGGTGAAATTAAGTCAGGGTTTCTCTATTCAAGTCTGAAAACTTACAGAACTTATTGCAGCAATGGACATATGTATTACCCATTTACCATTTTATGTATCGTTTTGTAGCCTTGAACAGATACACATTACCATCACAAAACAATGTATTTTTGTAGTGATCTAAGCACAGTATTCCTTTAGAGCTGCATGTATTCCTTTTAGAGCTGAATCATGTTTCACTCACATGGACAGAATCATACGCTGCCAGAGACCTTGTCACAAGGGGGTGGGTGTGTTGTAACAAATTGAGGTCATCCGTAACCTGCCATGACCCATCACTAAGTGTCCACCTTGGGCCTCGGCAATGACAGCAGATGATTTCTGACACAGGGATGTGGCTTGCAGGGGAATGGCAGCTCCTCCTGACTGTACACCTCTAACCTGTGACATGGCCATTCCAGGCTGTGCCCCCACATCAGAGGGCACTACATTAGCATGAGGCAAACAATGGAATGTACAGATGAAAGCAAGTACACATGAAGCATTCATTTCCTATGTCTGCAAATACAGTGCCTTCGGAAAGTATTCTGACCCCTTGACTTTTTCCACATTTAGTCTTATTCAAAAAATGTATTACATAAATCCTCAGCAATCTACACATAATACCCGATAATGAAAAAGCGGAAAACCATTTTTTAGAAATGTTTGAAAATGTATTAAAAATAAAAAACAGAAATGTCTTATTTACATAAGTATTCAGACCCTGTGCTATGAGACTCGACATTGAGGTGCATCCTGTTTCTATTAATCATCCTTGATGTTTCTACAACTTGAATGGAGTACACAGGTGATAAATTCAATTGATTGGACATGATTTGAAAAGACAACTACCTGCCTATATTAGGTCCCACAGTTGACAGTGCATGACAGAGCAAAAACTAAGACAAGTTGTAGAAACATGGAGTTTGGAGTTTGCCAAAAGACACATACAGACTAATACCTTGAGAAACAAGATTCTCTGGTCTGATGAAACCAAGATTGAACTCTTTGGCCTGAATGCCAAGCGTCACGTTTGGAGGAAAACTTGCACCATCCCTACGGTGAAGCATGGTGGTGGCAGCATCATGCTGTGGGGATGTTTTTCAGCAGCAGGGACTGGGAGACCAGTCTGGATTGAGGCAAAGATGAATAGAGCAAATTACAGAAAGATCTTTAATGAAAACCTGCCCCAGAGTGCTCAGGACCTCAGACTGGGGCAAAGGTTCACCTTCCAACTGGACAATGACCCTAAGCACACAGCCAAGACAACGCAGCATTGGCTTTGGGACAAGTCTGTGGAATGTCCTTGAGTTGCCAAGCTAGATCCCGGACTTCAAACATCAAATACAGGTGTGCCATGCTTGTAGTGTCATACCCAAGAATACTTGGAGGCTATGATCATTTCCAAAAGTGCTTCAACAAAGTACTGAGTCAGAATACTTATGTAAATTATGTAAACATTTCTTAAAACCTTTTTTTGCTTTGTCATTAATGTGAAAAAAGTCAAGGGGTCTGAATACTTGCCGAAGGCACTGTAAGTGCCTATTCCCTCCGCAAGGCTATCAAACAAGCTAAGCGTCAGTATAGAGACAAAGTAGAATCTCAATTCAACGGCTCAGACACAAGAGGTATGTGGCAGGGTCTACAGTCAATCACGGATTACAAAAAGAAAACCAGCCTCGTCAAGGACCAGGATGTCTTGCTCCCAGGCAGACTAAATTACTTTTTTTCCCGCTTTGAGGACTGTGCCACTGACACGGCCTGCAACCAAAACATGCGGCCTCTCCTTCGGCCCAGACGGCATCCCCAGCCGCGCCCTCAGAGCATGAGCAGACCAGCTGTCTGGTGTGTTTACGGACATATTCAATCAATCCCTATCCCACTCTGCTGTTCCCACATGCTTCAAGAGGGCCACCATTGTTCCTGTTCCCAAGAAAGCTAAGGTAACTGAGCTAAACGACTACCGCCCGTAGCACTCACTTCCGTCATCATGAAGTGCTTTGAGAGACTAGTCAAGGACCATATCACCTCCACCCTACCTGACACCCTAGACCCACTCCAATTTGCTTACTGCCCAAATAGGTCCACAGACGATGCAATCTCAACCACACTGCACACTGCCCTAACCCATCTGGACAAGAGGAATACCTATGTGAGAATGCTGTTCATCGACTACAGCTCGGCATTTAACACCATAGTACCCTCCAAGCTTGTCATCAAGCTCGAGACCCTGGGTCTCGACCCCGCCCTGTGCAACTGGGTACTGGATTTCCTGATGGGACGCCCCCAGGTGGTGAGGGTAGGCAACAACAACTCCACCCCGCTGATCCTCAACACTGGGGCCCCACAAGGGTGCGTTCTGAGCCCTCTCCTGTACTCCCTGTTCACCCACGACTGCGCGGCCACGCACGCCTCCAACTCAATCATCAAGTTTGCGGACGACACAACAGTGGTAGGCTTGATTACCAACAACGACGAGACGGCCTACAGGGAGGAGGTGAGGGCCCTCGGAGTGTGGTGTCAGGAAAATAACCTCACACTCAACGTCAACAAAACTAAGGAGATGATTGTGGACTTCAGGAAACAGCAGAGGGAACACCCCCCTATCCACATCGATGGAACAGTAGTGGAGAGGGTAGTAAGTTTTAAGTTCCTCTGCATACACATCACAGACAAACTGAATTGGTCCACTCACACAGCCAGCATCGTAAAGAAGGCGCAGCAGCGCCTCTTCAACCTCAGGAGGCTGAAGAAACAGCCTTTCAATGAGATACACCCAAAAAACAATTTCAGACCCCAAGTCAATAAGGTTTAATCGTAAATTCACAAGTCACTGATTTCATTTGGGAAGAGTGACATAAGTTCCCACCTGTGCAGTCTAAATTTTTCCAAACCCAGTGGTGGGTACAATCATACCAGTTGCAATTATTAGGGGTTCCCAGTGAAGCTGTTGTTATTATTAGAATATTTTACTTTCCTTGACATCTTCAAATAACTCAAGCATAGACTTTTCGTCTATAATTTGGCACCGAGATACTAGAGGCAATGAGTAACTTGGTCAAAAATTGGACTGTATCCTTGTCACAAATTGCGTACATAATAATATCATCTACATATAGATATATATTTTTTTTACAGAATTACCAATAGCATTTATATAAATAGTGAAAAAACACAGGTCTTAGTACCGACCCTTGTGGAACACCTTTATGTACTTCAAGACATTCGGACTTAACCCTATCAATCACGATGACCTGAGTTCTGTCACTAAGATAATCATGAAACCATGAGCAGGAGTCAGAACCCAGGCCAATCAAGAACAACTTGTTAAATAAAATAGCATGATCAACAGTACCAAACGCTTTTGACACGTCAAAAAACAAGGCACCACAATTAATTTTAGTGTCTAAAGCATTGGCAATGTCATTGACAACTAATACGGTTGCTATGATAGTGCTGTGCCCTGGCCTAAACCCAGACTGTTTTACATTCATAATACCACAATCATTTCAAACTTTGTAAGCAAGGTTTTAAATGATTATGTTTAAGTCATATGATATCTGTTTTGGATTCTTGCGATCAATTTGCAGTCTACAAATCATTTGTAAATGTTCCGGCACTAAGACATTGGCTCAAGAAAATATTGTCCTGCAACTGAATATAATTGATGATCCCTGGTCTATGTCATGGAAAGTGCAGGTGTTCTTAATATTTTGTATAGTCAGTATGCATCTGGCATTTTGCATTAATTCCGGATGTAATATGTTTTTGGCAACTGTTTGGTTTTGTGGCACTAAACCATTTCCTATACAGAGATGAAGTCGTAAGCTTACATACACTTAGGTTGGAGTCATTAAAACTTGTTTTTCAACCACTCCACAAATGTCTTGTTAACAAACTATAGTTTTGGCAAGTTGGATAGGATACCTACTTTGTGCATGACACAAGTCAGTTTCCCAACAACTGTTTACAGGCAGATTATTTCATTTATAATTCACTGTATCACAATTCCAGTCAGTCAGAAGTTTATATACACTCAGTTGACTGTGCCTTTAAACAGCTTGGAAAATTCCAGAAAATGATGTCATGGCTTTAGAAGCTTCTGTTTGGCTAATTTACATAATTTGAGTTAATTGGAGGTGTACCTGTGGATATATTTCAAGGCCTACCTTCAAACTCAGTGCCTCTGTGATTGACATCATGGGGAAATCAAAAGACGTCAGCCAAGACCTCAGAAAAACTTTTGTAGACCTCCACAAGTCTGGTTCATCCTTGGGAGCCATTTCAAAATGCCTGAAAGTACCACGTTCAAACAATAGTACGCAAGTATAAACACCATGGAGCCATCATACCGCTCAGAAAGGAGATGCGTTCTGTCTCCTATTTTGGTGCGAAAGTGCAAATCAATCCCAGAACAACAGCAAAGAACCTTGTGAAGATGCTGGAGGAAACAGGTAAAAAATAATCTATATCCACAGTAAAATAAATCCTATATCGACATAACCTGGAAGGCCGCTCAGCAAGGAAGAAGCCACTGCTGCAAAGTTGCCATAAAAACGCCAGAATACGGTTTACAACTGCGCATGGGGAAAAAAATCATACTTTTTGGAGAAATGTCCTCTGGTCTGATGAAACAAAAATAGAACTGTTTGGCAATAATGACCATCATTATATTTGGAGGAAAAAGGGGGATGCTTGCAAGCTGAAGAACACCATCCCAACCGTGAAGCACAGGGGTGGCAGCATCATGTTGTAGGAGTGCGTTGCTGCAGGAAGGACTGGTGCACTTCACAAAATAGATGGCATCATGAGGTAAGGAAAATTATGTGCATACACTGAAGCAACATCTCAAGACATCTGTCAGGAAGTTAAAGCTTTGTCGCAAATGGGTCTTCCAAATGGACAATGATGCCAAGTATACTTCCAAAGTTGTGGAAAAATGTCTTAAGGACAACAAAGTCAAGGTATTGGTGTGGCCATCACGAAGTCTTGACCTCAATCCTATAGAAAATTTGTGGGCAGAACTAAAAAGCGTGTGCGAGCAAGGAGGCCGACAAACCTGACTCAGTTACACCAGCTCTGTCAAGAGGAATGGGCCAAAATTCACCCAAATTATTGTGGGAAGCTTGTGGAAGGCTACCCAAAACTTTTGACCCAAGTTGAGCACTGTAAAGGCAATGCTACCAAATACTAATTTAGTGTATGTAAACTTCTAACCCACTGGGAATGTGATGAAAGAAATAAAAGCTGAAATAAATCATCCTCTCTGCTATTATTCTAACATTTCACAGTCGTAAAATAAAGTGGTGATCCTAACTGACCTAAAACAGGGATTTTTTACTAGGATTAAATTTCAGGGATTGTGAAAAACTGAGTTTATATGTATTTGGCCAAGGTGTATGTAAACTTTCAACTTCAACTGTATATACACTACCGGTATATATAGAACTGTTGACGGGTAGTGTATACTGTACATACTGTACCAGTCAAAAGTTTGGGGTTCTTCTTCATTTTTACTATATTCTACATTGTAGAACAAAATGGAAGACATTAAAACCATGAAATAAGTCTTGTGATTTTGGAGGCCAGGTCATCTGAACCATCACTCTCCTTCTTCGTCAAATAGCCCTTACACAGCCTGGAGGTGTGTTGGGTCATTGTCTTATTGAAAAACTAATGATAGGCTAAATTAATGCAGACCAGATGGGATGGCGTATCGCTGCAGGATGCTGTGGTAGCCATGGTTGTTGAGTGTGCCTTGAATTCTAAATAAATCACAGACAGTGTCACCAGCGAAGCACCCCCACACCTTCTTCTCCTTGCTTCACGGTGGGAACCACACATGCAGAGATCATCAGTTCACCTACTCTGCGTTTCACAAAGACACAGCAGTTGGAACCATAAATCTCAAATTGTTCCACCAGTCGGATATCCATTGCTTGGTTTCTTTGTCACAATTCAAAGGCCATGAAGGCCTGATTAACACAGTCTCCACTGAACAGTTGATGTTGAGATGTGTCTGTTACTTGAAGGCTGGTAACTCTAATGAACTAATCCTGCAGCAGAGGTAACTCTGGGTCTTCCTTTCCTGTTGCGGTCCTCATCAGAGCTAGTTTCATCATAGCGCTTGATGGTTTTTGCGACTGCACTTGAATTTTTTTTTAAAGTTCTTGACATTTTCCAAATTGACTGACCTTCATGTCTTAAAGTAATGATGGACTGTGGACTCCCATGTCTCAGCCGGTCCTACACCTCTGCCAGCTCTTCGGGCTTCTACACCTCAGCCAGCTTGTCTGGCGCCCATGCCTCGGCCAGCCCGTCAGGCTCACGCAGGTGGTACACCAGTTGGCTCCCATAAAGGGGCGGGGTACTGTCACGCCTACTACTGCTCTCCCTCTCTGGTGCTTGAGAGCACCAGGCTGCCCTTCATTACGCACACCTGTCACCATCATTACGCACAACTACGCAATTTTAGACTCACCTGGACTCCTTTACATTGTTGATCACCCCCTCTATTTTTGTCTGCTCCTCAGTTTATTCCCTGTGACAGTATTGATGTTGTTATTTTTCCCCTGTCCAGACGCTGTTCCTGTTCTGTTTCATTCATGTCCGTTGTTTATTAAATGTTCACTCCCTGTACCTGCTTCTCATCTCCAGCGTCAATCCTTGCAGAAATGGCAAGTCGGAGCGAGCCAACCAGGACCTAGAAACTACTCTGCACTGCCTGGTCTCTGCCAACCCCACCACCCGGAGCCAGCAGCTTGTGTGGGTCGAATACGCCCGCAACACCCTTCCCTGCTCTGCCACGGGCCTAACACCCTTTGAGAGTTCCTGGAGTATCAGCAACCGCTCTTCTCTGAGCAAGAAGAAGTGGTCGGCATAGCTTCAGCCCAGATGTTTGTCCGCCGCTGTCGTCGTACCTGGAGGAGAGCCCGGTTGACCCTCCTCAAGACCAACTCCAGGTCTCGACGACAAGCGGATCGCCACCAGACCCTGGCTCCCTGGTATTGTCTGTCTGAGCAGACGGTAAGGCTGTCCACCTGGGATCTACCCCTCCGAGTGGAATCCCGGTTTATTGGCACTTTTCCCATCTCCAAAGTCATTAGCCCCTCTGCTGTTTGTCTTCTGTTGCTCCGTACCCTCCATATACATCCCACCTTTAATGTGTCCAGAGTAAAACTTCTTGATATTACCCATCCCGCATGTGGGAGCGTAATCATCGCCTCAAACTAATTAGCATAACGCAGCGGACATAAATATCCCAAGAAAATGTTCCTAGTCATGAAAATCACAAATGAAATATATTGAGACACAGATCACCCTGTCATCTCAGATTTTCAAAATATGCTTTACAGCCAACGCTAGACAAGCATTTGCAAGTTTATCATGGCATAATGCTATGCTAGGCTCTGCTAGCAGCAGGCAACATTTTCACGAAAGTAAGAAAAAGCAATCAAATTAAATAATTTACCTCTGAAGAACTTCTGATGTTTTCACTCAGGAGACTCCCAGTTAGATAGCAAAATGTTCCTTTTTTCCAAAAAGATTATTTTTGTAGGCGAAATAGCTCCGTTTGTTCTTCACGTTTGGCTGAGAAATCGACCGGAAAATGCAGTCACTACAACGTCAAACTTTTTTCCAAATTAGCTCCATAATATTGACAGAAACATGGCAAACGTTGTTCAGAATCAATCCTCAAGGTGTTTTTCACATATCTATTTGATAAAATATCCACCTGGACAATTGGTTTCTCATAAGAAGCGATTGGAATAATGGCTACCTCAGTACTTTACGTAAGATCTTCTGCAGGAGCCATTTGCTCAATGTGGTCATTTATGGCTATTCTTCCATATAAATGCGTAGAAAGACGTCACAATGCTGTAGACACCTTGGGGAATACGTAGAAAGCAGTCATTGGCATGCAGGGCTTTCAAAATATGGGGCACTTCCTGGGTGGATTTTTATATGGGTTTCGCCTGTAACATCAGTTCTGTTGCACTCACAGACAATATCTTTGCAGTCTTGGAAACGTCAGAGTGTTTCCTATCCAAAGCTGTCAATTATATGCATAGTCGAGCATCTTGTCGTGACAAAATATCCCATTTAAAACGGGAACGTTTTTTATCCAAAAATGAAAATACTGCCCCCTAGTTACAAAAGGTTGAACCCATGTCTCACAGACATTTGTCTCCTGTTTCCAGGCCCACCCCTCTCCCCGGTCTCATCAACGGCCAACCTGCATACAAAGTTCAACCTCGGGGCAGGGGGTTCCAGTACCTGGTTGACTGGGAGGGTTATGGCCCGGAGGAGAGGTGCTGGGTCCCCGATCGGGACATCCTGGACCCAGGCCTCATTGTCGATTTCTAACTGCAGCACCCCGGTCAACCAGGTATAAGCCCACATAGGACGCCAGGTGGTACCCCTAGAGGGGGGGGGGGGTACTGTCACACCCTGATCTATTTCACCTGTCTTTGTGCTCGTCTCCACCCCCTCCAGGTGTCACCCATCATCCCCTGTGTATTTATACATGTGTTCTCTGTTCGTCTGTTGCCAGTTCATTTTGTTTGTGAAACCTACTTGCGCTTGTTCCCCTGCTCCGGTCTGTTCTTGCCCCTGTTTTCTAGTCCTTCCCAGTTTTGACCGTTCTACCTGCCCTGGCCCTGAGCCTGCCTGCCGTTCTATACCTTGCCCCACCTTCTGGATTATTGACCCCTGCCTGACCTGACTCTGAGACTGCCTGACGTTCTCAACCTTTCGCACCTTCTCTGGATTACTGACCTCTTTCAGCCTTTGAACTGTCGTTTGACTGCCCTTCTAGAAATAAACCTTTGTTTCTTCGACACTGTGTGCATCTGGGTCATACCTAAACCTGATAATTCATTATATTCTTCTTTGAAGCCTCATATCATTATTTCTCTGTATTCCACACTAAAGGTTTGGCAAGGCTATTCTTGGTGGCTGTGGACAGCATCCTCAACAAGAGCATCTGAATAAAATATTGGGAAATCATATAATCTTCACACCCCCATATACACTGCTCAAAAAAATAAAGGGAACACTTAAACAACACTTCAAGTCAATCACATTTCTGTGAAATCAAACTGTCCACTTAGGAAGCAACACTGATTGACAATAAATTTCACATGCTGTTGTGCAAATGGAATAGACAACAGGTGGAAATTATAGGCAATTAGCAAGACACCCGCAATAAAGGAGTGGTTCTGCAGGTGGTGACCACAGACCACTTATCAGTTCCTATGCTTCCTGGCTGATGTTTTGGTCACTTTTGAATGCTGGTGGTGCTTTCACTCTAGTGGTAGCATGAGACGGAGTCTACAACCCACACAAGTGGCTCAGGTAGTGCAGCTCATCGAGAATGGCACATCAATGCGAGCAATGGCAAGAAGGTTTGCTGTGTCTGTCAGCGTAGTGTCCAGAGCATGGAGGCGCTACCAGGAGACAGGCCAGTACATCAGGAGATGTGGAGGAGACCGTAGGAGGGCAACAACCCAGCAGCAGGACCGCTACCTCCGCCTTTGTGCAAGGAGGAGAAGGAGGAGCACTGCCAGAGCCCTGCAAAATGACCTCCAGCAGGCCACAAATGTGCATGTGTCTGCTCAAATGGTCAGAAACAGACTTCATGAGGGTGGTATGAAGGCCGATGTCCACAGGTGAGGGTTGTGCTTTCAGCCCAACACCGTGCAGGACGTTTGGCATTTGCCAGAGAACACCAAGATTGGCAAATTCGCCACTGGCGCCCTGTGCTCTTCACAGATGAAAGCAGGTTCACACTGAGCACATGTGACAGACGTGACAGTCTGGAGACGCCGTGGAGAACGTTCTGCTGCCTGCAACATCCTCCAGCATGACCGGTTTGGCGGTGGGTCAGTCATGGTGTGGGGTGGCATTTCTTTCCTCCATGTGCTCGCTAGAAGTAGCCTGACTGCCATTAGGTACCGAGATGAGATCCTCAGACCCCTTGTGAGACCATATGCTGGTGCGGTTGGCCTTGGGTTCCTCCGAATGCAAGACAAACCTCATGTGGCAGGAGTGTGTCAGCAGTTCCTGCAAGAGGAAGGCAATTATGCTATGGACTGGCCCGCCTGTTCCCCAGACCTGAATCCAATTGAGCACATCTGGGACATCATGTCTCGCTCCATCCACCAATGCCACGTTGCACCACAGACTGTCCAGGAGATGGTGGATGCATTAATCCAGGTCTGGGAGGAGATCCCTCAGGAGACCATCCGCCACCTCATCAGGAGCATGCCCAGGCGTTGTAGGGAGGTCATACAGGCACGTGGAGGCCACACACACTACTGAGCCTCATTTTGACTTGTTTTAAGGACATTACATCAAAGTTGGATCAGCCTGTAGTGTGGTTTTCCACTTTAATTTTGAGTGTGACTCCAAATCCAGACCTCCATGGGTTGATAAATTTGATTTCCATTGATCATTTTTGTGTGATTTTGTTGTCAGCACATTCAACTATGTAAAGAAAAAAATATTTAATAAGAATATTTCATTCATTCAGATCTAGGATGTGTTATTTTAGCGTTCCCTTAATTTTTTGAGCAGTGTATTTAAAAGCCCCACTCTTGTAGCTCTTTCCCACTTACGTGTACAGGTCAAATGACCCCCATCCCCCCGACATTTTATGGTAGCGATGCTCAAAGGAAGATGACACAGAGGTGGTCTGGTTATCCTCTGTAACAGGCAAAAGGAACTGAGTGGATTGCGTGTGTGTTGTGTACTGTAGGTACAATCCGCTGGATTGCCTGTTTGTTACGTTTATGCAGAGCTACCCTTATGCTCTTGCAATCATCTAATGCTGAAAGAATGTGGGTGCCTCTTGTAATCCATCAGTGTCCAAATAATACAATTTCAAGTGTACTGCTCTTAGCCGATGCTTTCACATGAGCCATGTCATTTTGACTTCCTATTTAAAGACCTTACCAGACCCTGAAAACGATTGTTAACTTGTCTAACTGGTCTTACTTAGTTAACATCAGTCCAAAGATGTTATAATAAACAGGTAATTTGACTTATGGTGCTTTCACGCCAACTGAGAATGCCGAAAAATATGAGGTAAAATCATGACGCCAGTGATCTTCAGGTTGGAAAGTCGGAGCGCTAGAAAGAGGCCTGAGTTCCAGAATTGGAATTCCTAGTTGGATGACCGCTCAAAAATATCTTTTGCAGAATGAGCTTGTTTTTTTCCCCAGAGTTCCCAGTTGACTTGAATGCACTGAAGTCAGTGGTCGGAGATTTCTGTGTTCCCAATTCCTAGTTGTTTTGAACAGGGCATCAGATTTTAAGTATGGTATCTCAAGGTTGCCAGCTCAGACCCCCCTTCAAGGAGTTTCATTTTTATTTAGTGTACAAATTTCTCCTGTGTTTGCCCCCCATTTATTGATAAATCCCCCATCACAGTAATATTTCCTGCATCATATCCGCCCACGATACATTCCCCCATTTCTACCCCCCATTGATTTAAATGAACCCCCCCACAAATGCCACTAAAATAGTTTCATCCCTGTTTAGCGTTTGCACTACAGTTAGGCTAGGCAGTAGGCCTGTATTTGTTTTGATGATCTATGAGATGAAAACATTGTGATTTGTCAAAAATGGTAAACTACTTCTCAAGTCGTTTGCTCCGGTTCTTGTATACACTGTAACAAGTACATTGAAGATTTGTAATATGCTGAAAAGTGAGCAAACTAAGTTCATATTTATCAGGCAATGGGCACAACCATCTTTGACTTTGTTTATGTGTGTCTTTTACAATAAAAGGTGAAATTGAGGAATGAAGTTGTGAAGACCTTTTATTTCTCATTAGTACAAATATTGCTTTGATGCTTTTCAGACAACAATGGTGTTTAGCCGCGATTGTTGCATCATACGTTCTGTTGCTACTTTTCCATTCACATATTTGCGATGGTACAATGCAGGGACCACTCAACTATGATCAAAACATACAGTTTGTGATCCTACGCGTCAAAGGGTTAATGGTTATTTAATAATTTGTATATGCATTCTAAACCATTAATAAATGGTTTATAACAAATTGGTCAAAACATTGCGATAGCCAGTCAGTCCTTGCTAAATAATAAGCCACTGTTCCCTCCAGCTATTAACCATTTATAAATGCACTTACAAATGCGTATAATATTGAACCCTTATATATCATCATTCAACAAAATTTTCAATGGTTGCACAGAACTACCCATTCTGGATACGGGTTTGAATTCGACAACATACGGTGTACCCTACAAATAGTCAAGTTAAACATTCCTGAAAATACAAGTGTCTCACATGCTTCAAAAGCCTAGAATCTTGCTAATCCAACGGAGTTGTCATATTAAAAAAACTATTTATTGCGAAAGAATACGCTGCGATTATCTGAGCACAGAAACCCATATCAAACTGCTTATTCAACCAGCACCTGCGTAATAAAATCACAGATTGCATTGAAATAAATCGTTTACCTTTGAAGATCTTGCGCTGGTTACAATCCCAAGGCTCATTTTTACACAATGAATTTTGTTTAAATACATTTTTTATAGCCTAACACGAAACATTTTTCGAACTCTTATCTCGTTGAATTTCGTGTCATTCAATTTATTTATTTTTATTTTTTTATTTTTTTTATTTTACCCCCTTTTCTCCCCAATTTCGTGGTATCCAATTGTTTAGTAGCTACTATCTTGTCTCATCGCTACAACTCCCGTACGGGCTCGAGAGAGACGAAGGTTGAAAGTCATGCGTCCTCCGATACACAACCCAACCAAGCCGCACTGCTTCTTAACACAGCGCCATCCAACCCGGAAGCCAGCCACACCAATGTGTCGGAGGAAACACCGTGCACCTGTCAACCTTGGTTAGCGCGCCCGGCCCGCCACAGGAGTCGCTGGTGCGCGATGAGACAAGGATTTCCCTACCGGCCAAACCCTCCCTAACCCGGACGACGCTAGGCCAATTGTGCGTTGCTCCACGGACCTCCCGGTCGCGGCCGGTTACGATAGAGCCTAGGCGCGAACCCAGAGTCTCTGGTGGCACAGCTGGCGCTGCAAAACAGCGCCCTTAACCACTGCATCAAGCGGGAGGCTGTGTCATTCAATTTTCGACATAACATCCAACGTAAATACACAGACTTTCCCTGACTTTATCCAGTCATGTTTGGTTTCCTTGCAATCAACTGTTTGTTTTTCTAACACAACCAAACTTGATGGGTCATTTTGCGGGATGTATTGACCCGAAAAAAACGATTGGAAGACAACAAGTGACGAGCCCATTGTGCACCAATTATATGACCACTGTCTCATTGATTGACTGTATTTTAACCCAATGTCCACTGATCATCTTGAAAACTAGCTGGGTAGATAGCCAATGAGCAGAGGTAAACGGCAATATCCCATGGTTCTTTGTTGTAAGACAAACCTATGTATTGAACGCTAGCGTAAGGAGCTTTCTTTCGCCATTGCCCATTCTACCGTGAAGGAGCGACGCTTATTACGCACAGCAGTATTTAGGTGGCTTCAGCATCTTCAGCTGTTAAAAACCTCTTAAGGATAGGGGGCAGTATTTCCCATTTGGATGAATTGCGTGCCCATAGTGAACTGCATCAAAATCTGTCCTAAATTGCTAATATATGCATCTTATTAATATTATTATTATTGGATAGAAAACACTCTGAAGCTTCTAAAACCGTTTGAATTATGTCTGTGAGTATAACAGAACTCACAGGGCAGGCAATCTTCCAAACTAGTTTTGGAATCCTGAAAGTTGGGCAACTTTGACGTCATCGCCCCCTCCCTTCCCAAAAAGTTATGGATCTGGAAATACTTCCTATGTCTTCCACTAGATGTCCTCATTCAGTAGAAAGTGTAATCGAGCATTTGCTGTGAACTTTGACCTAATGGGGAGGAATTTGCTACAGTGTCGCAAAAGATTCACGTGCTTGAGGGCGCATATGCGTTGGAGGGCTTTGTCTGTTCCAGTCAGCCCCAGATGAACTAGGATTGTCCGGTTGGAATGCCATTAGTTTTGTACGTTTATAACATCCTTAACTTCATGCGACGAGCAATCCCGTATCCGGGATCCTATTTATAGCCTCAAGCTCATTAGCATAACGCAACGTTAACTATTCATGAAAATCGCAAATGAAATGAAATAAATATATTTGCTCTCAAGCTTAGACTTTTGTTAACAATACGGTCATCTCAGATTTTCAAAATATGCTATTGAACTACAGCTAAACAAGCATTTGTGTAAGAGTATTGATAGCTAGCATAGCTATAAGCCTAGAATTCAGCCAGCAACATTTTCACAAAAACAAGAAAAGCATTCAAATAAAATCATTTACCTTTGAAGAACTTCAGAAGTTTTCAATGAGAAGACTGTTAGATAGCAAATGTTCAGTTTTTCAAAAAAATATTATTTGTGTAAGGACAAATCGCTCCGTTTTGTTCACGTTTGGCTACGAAAAAAACCTGTATCCAGTTATAGCCTCAAGCTCATTAGCATAACGCAACGTTAACTATTCATAAAAATCGCAAATGAAATGAAATAAATATGCTAGCTCTCAATTTGCTCTCAAGCTTAGCCTTTTCTTAACAACACTGTCATCTCAGATTTTCAAAATATGCTTTTCAACCATAGCAAAACAAACATTTGTGTAAGAGTATTGATAGCTAGCGTAGCATTTAGTGTAGCATTTAGCGGGCAACATTTTCACAAAAACCAGAAAAGCATTCAAATAAAATAATTTTCCTTTGAAGAACTTCGGATGTTTTCAATGAGGAGACTCTCAGTTAGATAGCAAATGTTAAATTTTTCCCTGAAAGATTCTTTGTGTAGGAGAAATCGCTCCGTTTTGTACATCACATTTGGCTACCAAATAAAAACGAAAATTCAGTCACCAAAACGCCGAACTTTTTTCCAAATTAACTCCATAATATCGACTGAAACAGGGCAAACGTTGTTTAGAATCAATCCTCAAGGTGTTTTTCACATATCTCTTCATTGATATATTGTTCGTGGAAGTCTGCTTTCTCCTCTCAATCACATGGAAAAATACTTGCAGCTGAAGTTTACGCACCAATTTCGACGCAGGACACCGGGCGGACACCTGGTAAATGTGGTCTCATGGTCAATCTTCCAATGATGTGCCTACAAATACGTCACAATGCTGCAGACATCTTGGGGAACGGCAGAAATTGTAGGCTCGTTCAGGGCGCATTCACAGCCATATAAGGATACATTGGAAAACAGCGCTTCAAAAATTTAGCTAATTTCCTGTTTGAAGTTTCATCTTGGTTTCGCCTGTAGCATCAGTTCTGTGGCACTCACAGGAAATATCTTTGCAGTTTTGGAAACGTCAGAGTGTTTTCCTTCCAAAGAAAGAACGTTTTCTTTGTCAATTATATGCATAGTCGAGCATCTTTTCATGACAAAATATCTTGTTTAAAACGGGAACGTTTTTTTATCCAAAAATGAAATACTGTCTTTCCCCATGACTGTTATGTCCTGCAAAAGGTTTCTAGTTCTCTCACAGGCGCTTCATATCAGTGACCCAAAGGTTGATGAAGAGAATGAGAAGATGAGAGGCACAGCAACGTTTGATAGACTGTGAAAAATCAAACCTCTCTACCACAGCATTGTTGAGGCCTGCAAGACGTACTTTCAGCCAGCCCAGAACTTGTCAATCAATGAGAGGATGGTAGCCTCAAAGGCCAGAATTGGCCTCAAACAATACATGAGAAACAAACCAACCAAGTGGGGTTACAAGCTGTTTGTGTTGGCTGATTCTCTGTATGCCTACACATGCAATTTATTTGTATGGGGAAAAACAGTTTTGCTACCGGTAAGGGACTTAGCTATGACTCTGTAATGGAGTTATTGGATTTTCAACTGCTAGGGAAGGGCTACAAACTGTTTGTGGATAACTTCTACACTAGCCCTACCCTGTTTGCAGAACGCGAACTAAGGAAGCTGGATGTGTGGGCTTATGGCACCATTCGTACCAACAGGGTGGGCTTTCCGAAGATGAAGGTGAACGACATGCCTAAGCATGCTGAGCGGGGGATGGATCCATGACGATGGCCTGCTTTTTGTAAAGTGGATGGATACCAGAGAGGTGGTGATGTGCACAACAATCCACCAGGCCTTCAATGGGGATCATGTTATCAGGCGTGTGAAGGAAGATGCCGGGGTATGGACCACCAAAAATGTCCCCATTCCAACTGCAGTAAAGGACTACAACAAGAACATGGGAGGTGTAGAACCTATCAGATGAGCTGATAGGCTATTACAATGTTCTACATAAGACATTGAAATGGTACAAGACCTTCTTCTATCATTACATCGACATTGCTGTGGTGAATGCATTCATCCTACACAAGCAAATGGCTAAGAGCTGTGGAAAGCCCTTCCTCTCACAGAAAGCCTTCAGAGAGCAGCTCATCAAGGAGCTTGCTGTCTACAGCACCACTGCACCAAGCCCTGTCCCTTCTGCTCCTGCAACAAGTGTTCATCTGCCCAAAAATATTTGTGCAGGCATGGATGTGCCTAAGGGCCAAAAGGGCACAGCATGGCGGCGTTGCTGTGTTGTTTGCAAGATGAAGTCTCCCATCACATGCTCAGTGACCCTCTGTTTTACATCAGAAAGAGACTGCTATGGCATCTGGCATCATCAGCAGAATATTGTCTAGAGTTTTGGCAAAGTTGGTGGGGTTATATGGCAAAGTGGGTGGGGGCTAGGGTCAGTATGTTATATCTGGAGTACTTTTCCTGTCTTATCCGGTGTCTTGTGTGAATTTAAGTCTGCTCTCTCTTTCCTTCTTTCTCTAGGAGGACCTGAGCCCTTGGACCATGCTTCAGGACTACCTGCCATGATGACTCCTTGCTGTCCCCAGTCCACCTGGCCTTGCTGCTGTTCCAGTTTCAACTGTTCTGCCTGCGACTATGGAACCCTAAACTGTTAATTTTTACTCGAGGTGCTGTCCTGTTGCACCCTCTACAACCACTGTGATCTCCACCTGGCACAGCCAGAAGAGGACTGGCCACCCCTCATAGCCTGGTTCCTCTCTAGGTTTCTTCCTAGGTTTTTGCCTTTCTAGGGAGTTTTTCCTAGCCACCGTGCTTCTACAACTGCATTGCTTGCTGTTTGGGGTTTTAGGCTGGGGTTATATAAATAGTTTGGATTTGATAGAGGCCTGAGGGTCTTCCAAATATTGAAAGTGTGTAAATAGTTGCCCATGTTATTTTGTAAATGTATATACTGTATATATTTTTTTTCATATATATTTTTTCTATTTTTTTTTCTTCACATTGCTTTTCTCTATTTTTTTTTGGGGTGGGGGTGTGTTAGAATACAATTTTGGTATTTTGTATATAGTTATTTGTTTCAAAATGTATACCTTCACCAATTTGGTCACTTGGGTACATTTGAGCTACTTGTCTGGGACATAATAAATATCATGTAGCACAATCATTTTGTAAGTTATCAGTCTGAAACTTTGCACAGGTACTGTTGCCCTCTTATATTTTCCACTGAAATTACCCCATCATCCTATCTGAATGTTTGTTTTATCTTGTTCATTTTAAAGATGATGATACAAAAAAACAAAAACAAATGTTTTTTTTTCTTTGTATTACCTACACCAGATCTATTGTGTAATATTCAATTCACATTTACACAAACTTCAGAGTGTTTTCTTTCAAATGGTACCAAGAATATGCATATCCCTGGTTCTGTGCCTGAGCTACAGGCTGTTAGATCTGGGTATGTCTTCAGGCGGAAATTGCACAAAGTAGGGGGGTGGCTCTAAGAGGTTTTAAACAATAGTTTTCTCACGTTTGGGTGTGGTGCATTGTTGCTCTGTCCCAGGAACATAAATGGTTGGTTTTCAGACCAATGGCCAACTCCCATTATGTGTCTTGCCCATCATTTGAAACCCTGATGATGCATTGGTACACTTACTTATTCCAGGAATGAAAGCCTCATCTGATGATCTCAAACCATATTATTGATGTGGTTTGCTGGTTTCAGAGAAATTTCCCTACTTTGTGACATCTGCTCATCTGTTAAATGTGCTTGATATAATAACCACCTGGAATGTGCTGCTCAGCAAGCTAAGTAGGTAGCTAAGTTGCCATGCAAATGTATTCTTCCCCCTTGGCGTTTCTCCTATTTTGTTGCATTACAACCTGGAATTGAAATGTATTTTTATTTGGATTTCATGTAATGGATTACACAAAATTGGGGAAGTGAAATTAAAAAAATTACTTGTTTAAAAAAATAAAATAAACAGAAAAGTGGCGCATGCATATGTATTCACCCCCTTTGCTATGAAGCCCCTAAATAAGATCTGGTGCAACCAATTACCTTCAGATGTCACATAATTAGTTAAATAAAGTCCACCTGTGTGTAATCCAAGTGTCACATGATCTGTCCATTGATCTCAGTATATATGCACCTGTTCTGAAAGGCCCCAGAGTCTGCAACACCACTAAGCAAGCGGCACCACTAAGCAAGCGGCACCATGAAGACCAAGAAGCTCTTCAAACACACCAGGGACAAAGTTGTGGAGAAGTACAGATCAGGGTTGGGTTATAAAAAATATCAGAACTTCACACGGAGCACCATTAAATCCATTGTAAAAAATGGAAAGAATATGACATTACAACAAACCTGCCAAGAGAGGGACGCCCACCAAAACTCACGGACAAAGCAAGAAGGACATTAATCAGAGAGGCAACAAGACACCAAAGTTAACCCTGAAGGAGCTGCAAAGTTCTACAGCGGAAATTGGAATATCTGTCCTTAGGACCACTTTAAGAGGTACACTCCACAGAGCCTGGCTTTACGTAAGAGTGGCCAGAATAAAGCCATTGCTTATAGAAAACAAATAATCAAACACATTTGTTGTTCGCCAAAAGGCATGTGGGAGACTCCCCAAACATATGGAAGAAGGCACTCTAGTCAGATGAAACTAAAATTGAGATTTTTGGCCATCAAGGAGATGCCATGTCTGGAGCAAACCCAACACCTCTGATCAAGTATGGCGATGGCAGCATCATGCTATGAGGATGTTTTTCATCGGCAGGGACTGGGAAACTGGTCAGAATTGAAGGAATGATGGATGGCACTAAATAAAGGGAAATTCTTGAGGGGATCCTGTTTCAGTCTTCCACAAATTTGAGACAGGGACGGAGATTAACCTTCAAGCAGGAAAATGACCCTAAGCATCCTGCTAAAGCAACACTCTAGTGGTTTAAGGGGAAACATTTAAAGGTCTTGGAATGGCCTAGTCGAAGCCCAGACCTTAATCCAATTGGGAATCTGTGGTATGACTTAAATATTGCTGAAAACCAGCGGAAACCATCCAACTTGAAGGAGCTGGAGCAGATTTTCCTTGAAGAATGGGCAAAAAACCCAGTGGCTAGATGAGCCAAGCTTATAGAGAAATAACACAAGAGACTTGCAGCTGTAATTGCTACAAAAGGTGGCTCTACAAAGTATTGCTTTTGGTGGGGTGAATAGTTATGCATGCTCAGGTTCAGTTTTTTTGGCTTATTTCTTTATTTGTTTCACAATAAAAAATATTTTGCGTCTTCAAAGTGGTAGGCATGTTGTGCAAATCAAATGATTCAACCCCCCCAAAAGCTAGGTAACACTGCATTATGTATAACCTAAAACATGTATTTGAATATAGAAATTCTGCCAAACAATTTAGCACAATATAAGCTTTGGCATGATATAATTAACTTGCTAAGTAGATCATGTTTTCTGACTAGTGAGCTTCACTAGCTAGCAAACGTTAGCTGACAACTTCCTAGCTACCACCATCATAACAGAATTTCCATGTAATTTGTTTAGCTATCTTTTTTTGAATTAGCATGCTAGCTAGCTTATCTATCCTTTGAACACAGGTACTGTCTCCATTTAGGTTGCTGATAAGATAGCTAGCTAGCATCGTTTGTCAGCACAGTAGTGGTTCCAATTTTAAGACAACATTTCTATGTAGCTAACTAGATAACTACATTTGGATAACTATCTAACCTCTTTAATCCTTGGTAGCTAGCTATTAGTGTTAGCAAGTAATGTTTGAACATTAGCATAGGAAGCTATTATCATTATTGTGCAGCAGCAACTTAATCCAGACCACATTTTAAAGTTTGAACTGAATGTCTTTCTTAAACAGTGTAAGAGGAGTTTCATGCTAAACAATAGCCCCTCCCATATGAATGGAGGGAGGTGTTTATATATTTTTTAATTTCAACTTTATTTAACCAGGTAGGCAAGTTGAGAACAAGTTCTCATTTACAACTGCGACCTGGCCAAGATAAAGCAAAGCAGTTCGACACATATATAACAACACAAAGTTACACATGGAGTAAAACAAACATACAGTCAATAATACAGTAGAAAAATAAGTATATATACAATGTGCGCAAATGAGGTGAGTTGAGGGAGGTAAAAGGCAATAAATAGGCCATGGTAGCAAAGTAAATGCAATATAGCAATTAAAACACTGGAATGGTAGATTTCACAGTAGATGAGTGTGCAAAGTAGCAAAATAAATAAATACAGTAGGGGAAGAGGTAGTTGTTTGGGCCATTTTTACAGTGGGGCAAAAAAGTATTTAGTCAGCCACCAATTGTGCAAGTTCTCCCACTTAAAAAGATGAGAGAGAAGCCTGTAAATGTCATCATAGGTACACGTCAACTATGACTGACAAAATGAGGGAAAAAAATCCAGAAAATCACATTGTAAGATTTTTAATGAATTTATTTGCAAATGATGGTGGAAAATAAGTATGTGGTCACCTACAAACAAGCAAGATTTCTGGCTCTCACAGACCTGTGACTTCTTCTTTAAGAGGCTCCTCTGTCCTCCAATATTTACCTGTATTAATGGCACCTGTTTGAACTTGTTGTCAGTATAAAAGACACCTGTCCATAACCTCAAACAGTCACTCTCCAAACTCCACTATGGCCAAGACCAAAGAGCTGTCAAAGGACACCAGAAACAAAATTGTAGACCTGCTCCAGGCTGTGAAGACTGAATCTGCAATAGGTAAGCAGCTTGGTTTGAAGAGATCAACTGTGGGAGCAATTATTAGGAAATCGAAGACATACAAGACCACTGATAATCTCCCTCGATCTGGGGCTCCACGCAAGATCTCACCCTGTGGGGTCAAAATGAAGAACAGTGAGCAAAAATCCCAGAACCACACTGGGGGACCTAGTGCTGGGACCAAAGTAACAAAGCCTACCATCAGTAACACACTACGCCACCAGGGACTCAAATCCCGCAGTGCCAGACGTGTCCCCCTGCTTAAGCCAGTACATGTCCAGTCCCGGCTGAAGTTTGCTAGAGAGCATTTGGATGATCCAGAAGAAAATTGGGAGAATGTCATATGGTCAGATGAAACCAAAATATAACTTTTTGGTAAAAACTCAACTCGTCGTGTTTGAAGGACAAAGAAGGCTGAGTTGCATCCAAAGAACACCATACCTACTGTGAAGCATGGGGGTGGAAACATCATGCTTTGGGGCTGTTTTTCTGCAAAGGTACCAGGATGACTGAGCCGTGTAAAGGAAAGAATGAATGGGGCCATGTATCGTGAGATTTTGAGTGAAAACCTCCTTCCATCAGCAAGGGCATTGAAGATGAAACGTGGCAGGGTCTTTCAGCATGACAATGATCCCAAACACACCGCCCGGGCAACGAAGGAGTGGGTTCGTAAGAGGTCCTGGAGTGGTCTAGCCAGTCTGCAGATCTCAACCCCATAGAAAATCTTTGGAGGGAGTTGAAAGTCCGTGTTGCCCAGCAACAGCCCCAAAACATCACTACTCTAGAGGAGATCTGCATGGAGGAATGGGCCAAAATACCAGCAACAGTGTGTGAAAACCTTGTGAAGACTTACAGAAAACGTTTGACCTCTGTCATTGCCAACAAAGGGTATATAACAAAGTATTGAGATAAACTTTTGTTATTGACCAAATACTTATTTTCCACCATAATTTGCAAATAAAATCATTAAAAATCCTACATTGTGATCTTCTGGATTTACAGGCCTCTCTCATCTTTTTAAGCGGGAGAACTTGCACAACTGGCGGATGACTAAATACTTTTTTGCCCCACTGTAGATGGGCTATGTACAGGTGTAGTGATCTGTGAGCTGCTGCTTCAAGGTAGTGAGGGAGATAAGTGTTCCAGTTTCAGAGACTGTTGTAGTTCATCTCAGTCATTGGCAGCAGAGAACTGGAAGGAGAGGCGGCCAAAGGAGGAATTGGATTTGGGGGTGACAAGTGAGATAAAGCTGCTGGAACGCGTGCTACGGGTGGGTGCAGCTATGGTGACCAGCGAGCAGAGACAAGGCGGGACTTTACCTAGCAGGGTTTTGTAGATTACCTGGAGTCAGTGGGTTTGGCGAGGGCCAGCCAGCGAGAGCATACAGGTTGCAGTGGTGGGTAGTATATGGGGCTTTGGTGACAAAATGTTGAATGGGGATGACCAGCTCGGACACCAAGGTAACATCCATGAGACTCACATCGGCCCCCGAGTCGATGTGGGTTAAGCCAGGTATGCATTTTTGAAATTGAAGACAAAATCCCCATGTCCTTACCTACTCCAGCAGCATGGCCTTCACCAAAGCTCATTTAATGTGAGCTGGTCAGAGATGCAATCTGAGGGCTACAGATCCCGTCTTTGAGCGTCCCAAAATTTTTTTACATTAAAAAAACAATCTGCAATGCTCTTCTAATATGAGATGTGCAAATAAAAGTTTTGAGAACGATGATCAGCAATAGACAATGAGAGCTTGACAGAGAAGAAGCCAGTGAGATGTTGAGGTTGTTTTGCATTACCCAGAATGTGTAGACTAGCAGGAGCGATGACTAAGACTAGTTGTAAACGTCTGCTTCCAACTCACACTCTCAAACACATAGATCCCCTGAACGCAGCTCAATTTCCAACCCACTTTCCAGCTCACACTCTCAAACACATAGATCCCCTGAACGCAGCTCACGCTCCAGATCCCAATCACCTGAATTCTGATCACCTATTCACACACCTGAATGTCATTATCACACACTATTAGTTCCATTCTTTGCACCCTATCATTGTAAGTTATTGTTTGTTTTGTTACATGCTTCCATAAGGAGCTCTGTTATTACTGTAATTTAATCCTCCCGTGTATGATCGTTTTTGCCTGCCTCACTAATAATGTTTTTTCCCTGCCTGTAATCTTTCTTTTTGAATGCCCTGTTTGACCTTCTGCCTGCCCCTGGACCCAGCTACCTGCCTCCTCCTGTGGTCCTTTACAAATTAACACCTACTGCAGCCTGCGCTTGAAACCAGCTCTCTGTCTCCCATCGTGTTCATTACAGAATAACTCAACAAAAAAATGACAGATGGATTCAGCAGAGCTGCAGCTACGTCTAGCCCAACAGGAGGAACAAATCGATCAACTCTGCGACCTCCTTCGCCAGTCCACTCCTGCATCACCGACATCAGGTGTCACATCCTCCTCTTGTACATCTCCCCCCATATCCATGCCTAATAAATATGACGGCTCCCCGGGGAAATGTCAAGGATTTCTTATGCTAACAGGTCACACCGGGGACCTGTTATGTGAGCTACATAGACCATCACTCCGCTGACTTCACCTCTGACAAAGACAGGGTTAACTTTGTCAGCCCCTACTCACAGGCAAAGCTCTGGATTGGGTCACAGCCCTGTAGTTTCCACACCCTCTTCAAGGAGGTGTTCGACCATTCAGTTTCAGGTCGTCACACCTGTTCGTCTCACCTGTTATGTGAGCTGCGATAGGGCCGTCGCTCCACCACTGAGTATGCCCTTGAGTTCCGCACCATGGCTGCCGGCAATGGATTGAATGAACCAGCTCTCCTTACAGTCTACCGGAGGGGTCTTAATCGGGAGTTACAGACTGAACTGGCCCGCAGAGGAGATTTAACGGACCTAAATCCATATCCATTGACAACCTACTGGTGGACCGCAGACCTATACAGTCGCCCATGGCCTGCGAGTCTTCCATGCCATTCTCTTGTCCACTACGGTCTTATAGCCCCCAACCCATGCAACTCGGCCACGCCCCTCTCACGCCTGCCGAGAGACATTGGAGGTTACATTGAAATCTATGCCTCTATTGTGGAGAGAAAAACCACCTACTAAATAGCTGTCTGATTCGCCCCCTTACGAAGGGGTGACCACAACTCCTCCACTTCCGCACGGGTAAGCACCTATAGATTTTTGAATATTACCAAAAGGCAGTTTGGTATCCCGGCTCTTCTTTCTGCGAAAGGAGTCACTCAGTTTGTGGGGGGACTAGTGGACTCAGGGGCTGCAGGTAATTTAATTGACGAACAATTGGCACAACAGTTAAGGGTCAAACTAATCCCTGTTAATCCTCCTTTTAGGATTAATGCGCTGGATGAACAACCTCTCGGAACTGGTCTTGTGACATGCATGACCGAAAATATCACCCATCAGATTGGTTTCCTTCACTCTGAGGTCATTCAGATAATGATGTTATCTTCGCCCAAAGGACTCATCCTCCTAGCTTAACCCTGGCTCAGCTTGCACGAACATGCCATCTCCTGGCGGAAAGTGGAACTGCTGTCAAGGACTTCCACCTACTTTAACTTCTTGGATATAGGGGGCGCTCTTTTAAGTTTTGGATAAAAAAACATTCCCGTTTTAAACAAGATATTTTGTCACGAAAAGATGCTCGACTATGCATATAATTGACAGCTCTCTGACGCACTCTGACGTTTCCAAAACTGCAAAGATATTGTCTGTGAGTGGCACAGAACTGATGCTACAGGCGAAACCAAGATGAAATTTCAAACAGGAAGTGCCCCAGATTTTGAAGGCGCTGTGTTCCAATGTCTCCTTATATGGCTGTGAATTGGTCAGGAATGAGCTTACACTTTCTGTCGTTTCCCCAAGGTGTCTGCAGCATTGTGACGTATTTGTAGGCATATCATTGGAAGATTGACCATTTTACACTACGTATACCAGGTGCTCGCTTGGTGTCCTCCGTCGCAATTATTGCGTAATCTCCAGCTGCGTGTATTTGCTTCCGAGGAGAAACCCAACTGCCACGAATGATTTATCATTGAATAGATATGTTAAAAAAACCTTGAGGATTGATTCTAAACAACGTTTGCCATGTTTCTGTCGATATTATGGAGTTAATTTTGAAAAAAGTTTGGTGTTGTAATGACTGAATTTTCGTTTTTTTTTCTTAGCCAAAGGTGATGAACAAAACGGAGCGATTTCTCCTACACAAATAATCTTTTTGGAAAAAATGAACATTTGCTATCTAACTGAGAGTCTCCTCATTGAAAACATCTGAAGTTCTTCAAAGGTTAATGATTTTATTTGAATGCTTTTCTTGTTTTTGTGAAAATGTTGCCTGCCGAATGCTAGGCTTAATGCTATGCTAGCTATCAATACTCTTACACAAATGCTTGTGTAGCTATGGTTGAAAAGCATATTTTGAAATTCTGAGATGACAGTGTTGTTAACAAAAGGCTAAGCTTGTGAGTGAATATATTTCTTTCATTTAATTTCATTTGCGATTTTTATGAATAGTTAACGTTGTGTTGTGGTAATGAGCTTGAGGCTATGATTACGCTCCCGAATACGGGATTGCTCGACGCAAGAAGTTAAGAACTGCTTCAATCTACCCTGTCGAGCCAACTCTATAGAAGGATCGGAATCTGCCAATCCAACCCACATCCCACCTGTATATGCCCAGTTCAAGAGTGTCTTCAAGAAAAAGGTGTCCAGTCTGCCCCTTTATCTCCCGGAGGACTGCGCGATCAACCTCCTTCTTGGGGCATCGCCCACTAAGTGTCGGATCTACCCCTTATTCATCTCAGAGAATGAGGCTATGGACATAGGAGAGGCCCTCGACATGGGATTCATCCATCCATCCACATCTCCGGCTGCGTCCAGTTTATTCTTTGGGGGGGAAAAGGATGGTGGTCTCTGTCCCTGCATAGATTACCGACCCCTCAAAGACCTTACCATCAAGAATCGCTTCCCTCTTCCTCTGATTCCGGCCGCGCTAGAACAAGTTGAACAGGCTACCTTCTACTCCAAACTGGACCTACGTAGTGCTTACAACCTGGTCCGTATCCGAAGTGGGAATGAGTGGAAGACGGCGTTCATCACCGCTAGGTATCACTACGAATACCTCTCACTCCATTGCAGAACACGTACAGCATATGCAAGAGGTCCTCCAATGGCTACATGACCACCATCTTTATGTCAAGGCTGAGAAGAGCACCTTTCACATTACTATGGTAACCTTCCTAGGTATCGTTTTGACACCAGGAGGGGGTCAAAATGGACGAAGGAAAGGTCACGGCCGTGCTTAACTGTCCCAAACCTACCACCCGATTCATCCAAAACTGCAGCAGCACTACCGCTCCTCTCTCAGCTCTCACCAGTCAAAAATCCCATACCTTCCAATGGACCAACACCGCCCTTACTGCATTTGAAACCTTGAAAAGCCTCTTCACGTCTGCACCCATCCTTACACAGCCAGATCCTAGCCTTCCTGTGGTTCTGGAGGTTGATGCATCTGAGGTTGATGTAGGAGCGGTTCTCTCTCAGCGGATAGGGACACCTCCCAAATTACACACATGTGGCTTCTTTTCCAAGAAACTGTCACCCACTGAGAGGAACTATGATGTCGGGAACCGAGAGCTCCTCACCATTAAGTTGGCTATCGAAGAGTGACGCAACTGGTTAGAGGGAGCTCATCACCCATTCCTTGTCCTTACCGACCACCACAATCTGGAGTTCTTAAGAAGTATTACATGACTAATGCCATACTCCACCTACTGCCAGAATCAGTTTAATATCGAGTTATTTGTGGGCATGTAAACATACTCATTGTTTTCATGAGACAGGTGGTATCGAGAATCCTCATGACCAAGTGAAGTACACTACACAACTTTATAAATCCTAACATCGCTGAGCCTCTAACATTAAACGACTGTCTTTCCTGTATTTTTTTGTCTTGCCAACGTATCGGTGCACACACTAAACTATATGGCACAGACAGGGGGTTACCCATTGTTTTGAGAAGGAGGCAAGGAGAGAGGAGGTGAGGAATCAAGGAAATGCAAATGAGATCCTCCCCATGTCTCTGTCTCTATCCCATCTCTCCTCTCCAAAACTCTGTGTCAGTGGCATGTCTGTTGCATACCTGCAGAGGGAGCCGTGGTACTTTTCAATTGTTGCCATTGCTTTTGACATGGGAGACTGCTCCAATGAGTAAGGACTGGTTTTCCATTAGATAAGCCCATGGCTCGCTGACGTTGATGGAACAATGATGGTGCAAGGGCACAAGTAGTCGAATATACCATTAGACTTGATGAAATTATCTTATAACACTGCGTAGGGCTACATTAAAAGCTTGATCATATAACATGGAATGGGGGGAAATACTGATATCACGCACGTGTAAAATGTCAGAGAGCTTACAGTTGATAGACAGATGGACTGACAGATATATACATTATATCTATACATACACTACCTTTCAAAAGTTTGGGGTCACTTATAAAATTCTTTGTTTTTGAAAGAAAAGCAAAAAATGTTGTCCATTAAAACATCACATTGATCAGAAATACAGTGTAGACATTGGTAACGTTGTAAATGACTATTGTAGCTGGAAACAACAGATCCTGGAATATCTACATAGGCATACAGAGGCCCATTATCAGCAACCATCTCTCCTGTTTTCCAATGACACGTTGTGTTAGCTAATCCAAGTCTATCATTTTAAAATAATAATTGATCATTATAAAACCATTTTGTAATTATATTAGCACAGCTGAAAACTGTTGTGCTGATTTAAAGAAGGAATACACCTGGCCTTCTTTAGACTAGTTCAGTATCTGGAGCATCAGCATTTGTGGGATTGATTACAGGCTCGAAATGGCCAGAAAAAAAGTCCTTTCTTCTGAAACTCGTCAGTCTATTCTTGTTCTGAGAAATTAAGGCTATTCCAGGTGAGAAAATGCAAAGAATCTGAGGATCTCATACAATGCTTTGCATGACTCCCTTCACAGAACAGCACAAACTGGCTCTAACCAGGATATAAAGAGGAGTGGGAGGCCCCAGTGCACAACTGAGCAAGAAGATAAGTACATTAGAGTGTCTAGTTTGAGAAATAGACAATAGCGGTATCCTGTCCTGTGTAGCCTATATCCTGTCTATCATTCCAAAGTAGTAATGTATATATTTTACATTAGTTTGCTGGTAAAATGTGGATATATATTCTGTGAGACCACCAAATTCTCATGGCCATTGTTACTTTGTCTCTAAATGTAGTCGACCTGTGTCCCACTGTTTGCATAGCAAAGGCTAATATTTTGCTTTTACATTGCAGTAACGTCGTTTTTGTTATAGTTGTGGTATGAGTTTTTGTGTTTTGGACAGTATGTATGGCTTCAGTGTGTCCTGTTTGTTCAATATATCAAATTACTTTTCCACTGGGAGGCAGGGGCGTAGATATGGGTAGGCCTGGGTGGAAACAGCCCCCACCCCCAGTAATTGAAGATTGTGGAGCCAGTACCACTCAGGTTCAGACCCAAAAAACCTTTTGTCCCAAAGTCAGACAGCACTCAAACATACTACACCCTCTTCTAGCTGGTAAAGCTCTACTTCACCACCTTTGTGCTGGGGACACTAGTGCCTTTTGGGTAGTCTAATTTTGTCAAAATAACTATGTATTTGACCTAATTTTCTTATTATGCCATAAATAGCACATGTTCAACTTTACAACAAACATGTTTTCCCATCTCAAGAGGTTACATTCAGAAAAAATACGATAAAAGTGACTCCTACAAGGTTTACCATAACAGGGTGTACCGTAACAAGGTTGACAATTTCAACTTATCAGCCATTACACCCTTTCATGACCCAGATGCAGACACAATAGGCGGATAGTACAGTTCTCAGATGATTTACTGTATACACGGGGAAAGCAAGGGGCAGGTCGAGGACAGGCAAGTGTTCGTGATTAGGTCAGAGTCAGGCAGATACAGGACGGCAGGAAGGCTCAGGGTCGGGAGACAAAGGGCTGTGAGACATTTAATTCTGGACACATGAAAAGTGGGATGTGTACGGAGGATACAGGGCAACAGAAGACAAACAGCAGAGGGGCTAAGGACTCTAGAACTGGGAAAGGACCAATTAATTGGAGGGGAGTTTACGTGACTCTACCTGGAGGGGAAGATCTCGCGTGGACAGACATGCTCTCTACTCAAAACAGTAGTGGGGAGCAGGGGTCTGGTGGCGGTCTGCCTGTCGTTGGTACCTGGAGGTTTGCTTGAGAAGAGCGGCCAAGGCTCTCTTCCAGGTGCAGAAACAGCGACGGACGAACACCTGGGAAGAAGGTGTGCTGACCTCTGCCTCTTGCTCTGGGAAGAGCGGGGGCTGACGTAGGGAACACTCAAAAGGCAAGAGACCCGTAAAAGGGAAGGGTGTTGCAAGAATATTTCACCCACACGAGTTGCTGGCTCCAGGTGGTGGGATTAGTGGAGACGAGGCAGCAAAGAGTCGTCTCCAGGTCCTGATTGGCTCACTCCGATTGGCCGTTGGACTGCGGATGAAAACCAGAGGACAGGCTGGCCGACGACCAAAAAAGGGTGTAGAACGCCTTCCAGGACCGGAACGAGAACTGGGGACCACGATCGGAGATCATGTCAACTGGCAGTCCATGGATCTGGAAGACGTGCTACACCATGAGCTGGGCCATCTCCGTAACTGAGGGCAACGTAGGAAAGGGAAAAAAATGGGCGGCTTTGGAAAACCGGTCCATCACACGGCGGGAGGCCCTTGACGAAGTCCAAGGATATATGGTACCAGGGGCGGTGAGGGACAGGAAGTGGTTGAAGGAGGCCAGCTGGAGCTTGCCACTGAGTCTTGTTCTGTGCACACACAGTACAGGTGGAAACTAATACAGAGACATCAGGAAACATGGTGGGCCACCAAAAATGTTGTCGGACGAAATACAAGGTCCAACGGGAGCCAGGATGACAGGTGAGTCTCGAGGAATGTGTCCCCCCAGACTCTCGATTCCCCAGACAATAGCAGCCGCTAGATGGGAAGTAGAGAGGATGGTCTCGGGGTTCGAGGGTGTAGTAGCGGGGCTGTACAGACGTGAGAGCGCATCAGGCTCAACATTCTTGGACCCTGGGCAATAGGAAATAGTGAAATGGAAGCAAGTGAATATCAGCGCCCACCTCGCCTGCCTGGAGTTGATGCGCTTGGCGGTGCTGAGATATTCCAGGTTCTTATGGTCCGTCCACACCAAAAATGTCTGTTCCGCCCCTTCTAATCAGTGCCTCCACTCCTCCAACGCCATCTTGACAGCGAGTAATTCTCGATTTCCCACGTTGTAGTTCCTCTTGGCGGGGGTAAGGCAATGAGAAAGGAAGGTACATGGATGCAGCTTCTGGGCCTGGGCAGAGCGTTGGGGCAGGGCAGCCACCACTCCGACATCTGAGGAGTCGACCTCCACCACAAACTGACGGGACAGGTCCGGATGTATTAAGATGGGGGCTGTAGTGAATCACTGCTTGAGGTCAGAGAATGCCCAGTCAGTTGCTGGAGACCATGTGAATGACACCTTGGGAGAGGGGGGAAGCAAGGATGCTGTAACCTCGGATGAACCAACGGTAGAAAAATCTAAATCAAAGATGATCCAAAATCCCCAAAAATCGAAGATGTCATAGCAGTCGGGCATTTTTTGTCTTCGTCTTGTCATGTCCCGTGTATATATCTTTTTTATTTATTTTTCTCCACATATATTTATCTTAACCCCAACTTCAACATACTCTCCTGCAACTCACCTCACCCAATGTGGTATGGATCTGCTATTTTCTTTACTTTAGAACCGGAAGCCCCAACAGAAGCTAGCCAGCTAACTAGTTACGAGCTAGTAGTCAGCTAGCCACTGCTAGCTGTCATCAGCCAACCTTTAGCAAGGACAACTTCTGCCAGTCTGTACAGCGTGTTTCAACCCAGAGCTTATTGGACTCCTTTTCCTCCATATCACCGGATCCCTACCGCAAGCTCTGAACCTCTTAACCAGGATCATCGCAGCTAGCTAGCTGGCTAACGTCTCTGTCCCGAAGCAAGCACCAAATATCCTGGAGCTAGCCTATACTAGGCCCATCTCCTGGCTAGCCGAAGAGGACCATCAGTCACTCCTTGGGCTACAATATCTATTTTGCCAATTGGCCTGGACCCTTTAACTGCCGATACGGAGCCCCGCCGATCCATCACGACTGGATTACCGACGTAATTCCGCCTGAGGGGGTGCCCATCTGCTAGCCTGCTAGCCGCTGCCCACTAGCTGTCTGAATCGCCGTGTCTCCAGCCCGTTCAGCTACTCATTGGATCTTATGATCACTCGGCCACACATGCCTCTCCCTAATGTCAATATGCTTTGTCTATTTCTGTTTTGGTTAGTGATTATTGTCTTATTTCACTGCAGAGCCTCCAGCCCTGCTCACTTTGCCTCAGCTAACCCTCGTGTCCCAACTCCCACACATGCGGTGACTCCACCTGGTTAATTTGATATCTATAGAGACAATACCTCTCTCATCGTCACTCAATGCATAGGTTTATCTCAACTGTATGCACATACCTTTGTCTGTACATTATGCATTGAATCTATTCTACCTGCTCAGAAACCTGCTGCTTTTACTCTGTTCCAAATGTACTAGAGGACCAGTTCTTATAGCCCTTAGCCGTACCCTTATCCTACTCCTCCTCTTCTCCTCTGGTGATGTAGAGGTTAATCCAAGCCCTGCAGAGCCTTGCTCCACTCCCATTCCCCAGGCCCTCCCATTTGTTGACTTCTGTAACCATAAAAGCCTTGGTTTCATGCATGTTAACATTAGAAGCCTCCTCCCAAAGTTAGTTTTATTCACTGCTTTAGCACACCAGCTGTCCTAGGTCGTGTCTGAATCCTGGCTTAGGAAGGCCACCAAAAACCCTGAAATGTCAATCCCTAACTATAACATTTTCTGACAAGATATAACTGCCAAAGGGCAGTTGCAATCTGCTGAAGAGATAGCCTGCAGAGTTCTGTCTTACTATCCAGGTCTGTTCCCAAACAATTTGAGCTTCTACTTTTAAAAATCCACCTTTCCAGAAACAAGTCTCTCACCGTTGTCGCTTGCTATAGACCGTCTTCTTCCCCCAGCTCTGCCCTGGCCCATCTTCTTCCCCCAGCTCTGCCATAGGTGAATTGATTGCCCCCTATCTATCTTCAGAGCTCATGCTGTTAGGTGACCTAAACTGGGACATGCTTAACCTCTTTGAACTCTAGGGGCAGTATTTCATTTTTGGATAAAAAACGTTCCCGTTTTAAACAAGATATTTTGTCACGAAACGATGCTCGACTATGCATATAATTGACAGTTTTGGAAAGAAAACACTCTGACGTTTCCAAAACTAAAAAAAGATATCTGTGAGTGCCACAGAACTGATGCTACAGGCGAAACCAAGATTAAACTTCAAACAGGAAATGAGCAAAATATTTGAAGCGCTGTTTTCCAATGTCTCCCTATATGGCTGTGAATGCGCAAGGATAGAGCCCACAATTTCTGTCGTTTCCCCAAGGTGTCTGCAGCATTGTGACGTATTTGTAGGCATATCATTGGAAGATTGACCATAAGAGACCACATTTACCAGGTGTCAGCCCGGTGTCCTGCGTCGAAATTGGTGCGTAAACTTCAGCTGCAAGTATTTTCCCATTTAACTCAGAGAAGAAAGCAGACTTCCACGAACAATATATCAATGAAGAGATATGTGAAAAACACCTTGAGGATTGATTCTAAACAACGTTTGCCATGTTTCAGTCGGTATTATGGAGTTAATTTGGAAAAAAGTTTGGCGTTTTGGTGACTGAATTTTCGTTTTTTTTTGGTAGCCAAAAGTGATGGACAAAACGGAGCGATTTCTCCTACACAAAGAATCTTTCAGGAGAACTGAACATTTGCTATCTAACTGAGAGTCTCCTCATTGAAAACATCCGAAGTTCTTCAAAGGAAAATGATTTTATTTGAATGCTTTTCTGGTTTTTGTGAAAATGTTGCCCGCTAAATGCTACGCTAAATGCTACGCTAGCTATCAATACTCTTACACAAATGTTTGTTTTGCTATGGTTGAAAAGCATATTTTGAAAATCTGAGATGACAGTGTTGTTCAGAAAAGGCTAAGCTTGAGAGCTAGCATATTTATTTAATTTCATTTGCGATTTTCATAAATAGTTAACGTTACGTTATGCTAATGAGCTTGAGGCTATAACTGGATACAGGTTTTTTTCATAGCCAAACGTGAACAAAACGGAGCGATTTGTCCTACACAAATAATATTTTTTTGAAAAACTGAACATTTGCTATCTAACTGAGAGTCTCCTCATTGAAAACATCTGAAGTTCTTCAAAGGTAAATGATTTTATTTGAATGCTTTTCTTGTTTTTGTGAAAATGTTGCTGGCTGAATTCTAGGCTTATAGCTATGCTAGCTATCAATACTCTTACACAAATGCTTCTTTAGCTATGGTTGAAAAGCATACTTTGAAAATCTGAGATGACAGTGTTGTTAACAAAAGTCTAAGCTTGAGAGCAAATATATTTATTTAATTTCATTTGCGATTTTCATGAATAGTTAACGTTGCGTTATGCTAATGAGCTTGAGGCTATAAATAGGATCCCGGATCCGGGATTGCTCGTCTCATGAAGTTAACACCCTGGCCATTCTCCAATCTAAGCTTGATGACCTCAATCTCACACAAATGATCCATGAACCTACCAGCTACAACCCCAAATCCGTAAACACAGGCACCCTCATAGATATCATCCTAACCAACCTGCCCTCCAAATACACCTCTGCTGTCTTCAACCAGGTTCTCAGCGATCACTGCCTCATTGCTTGCGTCTGTAATGGGTCTGCGGTCAAACGATCTCCCCTCATCACTGTCAAACGCTCCCTAAAACACTGATGAGCAGGCCTTTCTAATTGACCTGACCTGGGTATCCTGGAAGGATATTGACCTCATTCCATCAGTAGAAGATGCCTGGTTATTCTTTAAAAGTGCCTTCCTATTAAATAAGCGTGCCCCATTAAAAAAAATGTAGAACCAGGAACAGATATAGCCCGTGGTTCACTCCAGACCTGACTGCCCTTGACCAGCACAAAAACATCCTGTGGCGTAGGACATTAGCATCAAATAGCGACCCGATATTCAACTTTTCAGGGATGTTAGGAACCAATACACACAGGCAATTAGGAAAGCAAAGGCTAGCTTTTTCAAACAGAATTTTGCATCCTGCAACAGAAACTCCAAAAAGCGAAGGGAAAATGTAAATTCCAAGGAGAATAAGAGCACCTCCCAGCTGCCCACTGCACTGAGGCTAGGAAACACTGTCACCATCGATAAATCCATAATCATTTAGAATTTCAATGAGCATTTTTCTTACGGTTGGCCATGCTTTCCACCTGGCCATCCCTACCCTGGTTAACAGCCCTGCACCACCCACAGCAACCTACCCAAGCCTTCCCATTTCTCCTTCACCCAAATCCAGATAGCTGATGTTCTGAAAGAGCTGCAAAATCTGGACCCTACAAATCAGCAGGGCTAGACAATCTGGACCCTCTCTTTCGAAAATTATCAGCCGAAAATGTTGCAACCCCTTTTACTAGCCTGTTCAACCTCTCTTTCGTATCGTCTGAGATCGCCAAAGATTGGAAAGCTGCTGCGGTCATCCCTCTCTTCAAAGGGGAGACACTCTAGACCAAAACTGCTACAGACCTACTGTATATATATCCTACCCTGCCTTTCTAAGGTCTTCGAAAGCCAAGTTAACAAACAGATCACCACCGACCATTTCAAATCCCACCGTACCTTCTCCACTATGCAATCTGGTTTCCAAGCTGGTCATGAGTGCACCTCAGCGATGCGTAAGGTCCTAAACGATATCATAACCGCCATCGATAAGAGACAATACTGTGCAGCTGCCTTCATCAACCTGTCAATCACCACATTTTATCAGACTCAACAGCCTTGGTTTCTCAAATGATTGCCTCGCCTTGTTCACCAACTACTTATCAGACAGAGTTCAGTGTGTCTAATCGGAGGGCCTGTTGTCCGGACCTCTGGCAGTCTCTATGGGGGTGCCACAGGGTTAAATCCTCAGGCCGACTTTTTTCTCTGTATACATCAATGATGTTACTCTTGCTGCTGGTGATTCTCTGATCCACCTCTACGCAGACGACACCATTCTGTATACTTCTGGCCCTTCTTTGGACACTGTGTTAACTAACCGTCAGGCGAGCCTCAATGCCATACAACACTCCATCAGTGGCCTCCAACTGCTCTTAAACGCAAATAAAACTAAATGCATACTCTTCAACCGATCGCTGCCTGCACCTGCCCACCCGTTCAGCAGCTCTACTCTGGACGGTTCTGACTTAGAATAAGTGGACAACTACAAATACCTAGGTGTCTGGTTAGACTGTAAACTCTCCTTCCAGACTCACATTAAGCATCTCCAATCCAAAATAAATTCTAGAATAGGCTTCCTATTTCAAAACAAAGCATCCTTCACTCATGCTGCCAAACATTCCCTCGTAAAACTAACTATCCTGCCGATCCTTGACTTCGGCAATGTCATTAACAAAATAGCCTCCAACACTCTACTCAGCAAATTGGATGCAGGCTATCACCGTGCCCTCCTTTTTGTCACCAAAGCCCCATATACTACCCAACACTGCGACCTGTATGGCTAGCCCTCGCTTCATATTCATTGCCAAACCCACTGGCTCCAGGTCATCGATAACTCTTCGCTTGGTAAAGCCCCGCCTTATCTCAGCTCACTGGTCACCATAGTAGCACCAACCCGTAGCACGTGCTCCAGCAGGTATATTTCACTGGTTCCCCCCAAAGCCAATTCCTCCTTTGGCTGCCTTTCCTTCCAGTTCTCTGCTGTCAATGACTCAAACAAATTTCAAAAATCATATCTCCCTCACTAACTTTAAGCACCAGCTCAAAGCAGCTCAGAGATCACTGCACCTGTACACAGCCCATCTGTCAATAGTCCATCCAACTACTTCATCCCCATACTGTTTTTTTTCTCCTTCGCACCCCAGGTGTTCTACTTGCACATTCATCATTTGCACATCTATCACTCCAGTGTTTAATTTGCTAAACTGTATTCATTTCGCCACTATGGCATATTTATTGCCTTTCCTCCCTTATTTTACCTCATTTGCACACACTGTATATATACTTTTTTTCTCTATTGTGTTGACTGTATGTTTGTTTATTCCTTGTGTAACTCTGTGTTGTTGTTTGTGTCGCACTGCTTTGCTTTATCTTGGCCAGGTCACAGTTGTAAAGGAGAACTTGTTCTCAACTATCCTTCCTGGTTAAATGTAGATATTTGTTGGGTTGCCAACCAAACACAAAAGCTAAAGTTATCTTACAAACGAATGTAACATTCAATCTTAAAATGAGTTTCACATCCATGGCCACATTTTGAGGTTACTTTTAAATGTCTTATTATGTAATCATATAAAACATGCCTATTCAAAATAGCATGCATAGGTTGTCACAGGTCTGGTGAGATCTTCACAAATGCTGTAATAATCTGTGCAGAATCTCGAACGGCATTGATCGCTCTTGCACCATTTACTTTAAATGTAATCTCAACTAAAATGCAGTTCATTTGGTACTGCTATTAGATCAAAATCTGACATTGTATTCCCATTTGAACTTTGCCTTTAAATGGTTGAAAGTTCAGTCAGGTGGCAACTAAACCAAAATGGTTTTTCTATTGGAATTTGGTTGTGGTTTTTGATGGTTAAAAGCTTTGTGACAACACATTGGATATTGAACTTTCTTTGGACCTTCTTTTTGAGTGGGTGAATATAAATCCTAATCTCATTGATCAAATATTACCCCATTATCCACATTTAAATTATGTGGTGTGCCCTGTGGGTAATTGGGTAAATATGACACAACATGGATAGACATTGTTTTATTATATATGGACAATAGTTTTATGAATCAAATGTCTATTCCCTCAGCCTCTCCAGTCTCCTCTGAGATGCAACACAATCAAAATGCCTGTTTTTATTTTACCTTTATTTAACCAGGCAATTCAGTTAAGAACAATTTCTTATTTTCAATGACGGCCTAGGAACAGTGGGTTAACTGCCTGTTCAGGGGCAGAACGACAGCTTTGTACCTTGTCAGCTCGGGGGTTTGAACTTGCAACCATCCGGTTACTAGTCCAAAGCTCTAACCACTAGGCTACCCTGCTGCCCCAAATGCCTGTAACTGGACTGATTCAAAATATGCCCATGTCATCCAAGTTCTGTCACATCGGGATCCATATGTCACACTGTCCATTTTCACTGTGAACTACGTTATTCTCCAATTCGCCATTAAGGTCCACACAAACTCGTTCAACCTTCACACCTCAGTGTCAGTCCCTGTACTCAGGATGAGCCAAGCAGCATTCAAAAGGGCTACGGGAGTCTGCTCTCTGCTAAGCACCCCTTTCTCCACCCCCTATTCATCCTCCCCCTATTCCCCCCACCATTGCCCTTCGGACAACTGCCCCCAAAGAGGAGCTTTTACAGACACTATCGGGGGCCCGCTCACTGTGAAAGTGCAGAACCCATGGTGAGCGGAAGGCTGGTGGACCGTGGCGGCTTCATTAGGGCTGGTACATTAACCGTAAATCCTCCCGGGTCTGCTACTGGGAGCCTGTGGGTAGTAGCTGGGGGGTCAATCTGCAATAAAAGGCATCCATTTTTACGGCCCGGGCGCCGGTGGAGACCTCCCACTCCACTCTGAGCCATTAACTCCTCTTTATGGCAAGTAGGGGGCCAGTCACCGAGCTCCCCAAAATACCTCACTTCACCTTCACCTGACCTGACGCCCGGGGTGGGAGCATTGATGACTTCATAAGGTACAGGTGCCGGAAAGGCAGCTGTTGACTGTCATTTTAAGCAAGAGAGATAAACTCAGGAAAACTCCTTCGATAAAGGCCTCTCTTGGTCTCACAAACCCATAGACAAACTACTTGTAGTGGTTCAACTGTAAATAATTCCTCAATGTTAACCTAAATCTTTATTTGTGATGATTGTGTTTAGATGTCCAGATTTCAACTTGGCAATATCATTGTAATGACCTTGTGATGACCTTGCAAACACAGATATAGCTCTTTCCTGTTGCAACAATATAAAAAGCCACTTTTTCGGAACCCCTGAGGGTATAAAATTGACTGAAGATTTAAAAGTGCAGTCTTTGGGGAAGGAAGCTAACCGGTCTTCGGAAATAACATGGAATAAGGAATCCTGTGGGACAGATCCAGAGAGTCCCATAGTGCCACAGTGCACTTTCAGTTCCAGTTGCACCGCTCACCTCATGTTAGCACAGACAAATGGATGTGCATTAGCTGGGAGGAGGAAAAGGCTACATCAGCAGTAGGGCCAAACGGAGCCATGCCACCTCTCTAAAGAACCTCTATCCAAAAACAAAAAATGCAACAATATTGCTTCCACTTCTCTGATCAAACCTAAATGTGTGTGTAAAACATGCAAATGAAAATGTAATGACCAAGAAAAAAATGTTTTTTAAAAATGTATAAAAATAAATAAATATCGCATTTACTTAAAGTATTCAGACCCTTTACTTATTACTTTGTTGAAGCACCTTTGGCAGCGATTACAGCCTTGAGTCTTATTGTGTATGATGCGAGAAGCGTGGCACAACTGTATTTGGGGAGTTTCTCCCATTCTTCTCTGCAGAAGAAATGGGACATTTCTAGCTTCCAGGAATTGTGTACAGATCTTTGCAACATGGGGCCATGTATTATCATGCGGAAACATGAGGCGATGGCAGTGGATGAACGGCAAGACAATGGGCCTCAGGATAGCGTCACGGTATCTCTGTGCATTCAAATTGCCATTGATAAAATGCAATTTTGTATTTTACATTTTAAAGTCACCTTTTATTGCCCCCAGAACAAGGCTTTTTAATCAGCTTCTTGATATGCCACACCTGTCAGGTAGATGGATTATCTTGGCAAAGGTGAAATGCTCACTAACAAGGCAAATTTGTGCACAAAATTTTTCAGAAATATGGAACATGTGTGTGATCTTTTATTTCAACTCATGAAACATGGGGACCAAAACTTCAAGTTACATTTATATTTTTGTTCATATATATATATAAATCTTGCTTGTTTGTTATTGCCAAAATACTTATTTTCCACCATAATTTTTTAATAAATTAAATAAAAATCCTACAATGTGATTTTCTGGATTTTTTTCACATTTTGTCTGTCATAGTTGAAGTGTACCTATGACGAAAATTACAGGCCTCTCTCATCTTTTTAAGTGGGAGAACTTGCTCAATTGGTGGCTGACTAAATACTTTTTTGCCCCACTGTATATATAAACGTGCTATCAGTGTCAACTGCGTTTATTTTCAACAAACTTAACGTGTGTAAATAATTGTATGAACATAAGATTCAACAACTGAGATATACACTGAACAAGTTCCACAGACTTGTGACTAACAGAAATGGAATGTGTCCCTGAACAAAGGGTTGGTCAAAATCAAAAGTAACAGTCAGTATCTGGTGTGGCCACCAGCTGTATTAAGTATTGCAATACATCTCCTCCTCATGGACTGCACCAGATTTGCCAGTTCTTGCTGTGAGATGGTACACCCACTCTTCCACCAATGCACCTGCAAGTTCCCAGACATTTCTGGGGGGAACGGCCCAAACCCTCCCCCTCCGACCCAACAGGTCCCAGACGTGCTCAATGGGATTGAGATCCAGGCTCTTCGCTGGCCATGGCAGAACACTGACATTCCTGTTTTGCAGGAAATCACACACAGAATGAGCAATATGGCTGGTGGCATTATCATGCTGGAGGGTGTGGTGGCATATTTCTGCTTTACCAAATGAGGAGAGTTACAAACTTCACACACCAGTCAGAGTTCTTCTTAAACTACATATTTAATAACAATAGCTTTGCAATAGCAATTTGACTCTCAATGATGCGCTATCTCTAATAAACCATTGAAAGTGACAACAGAAAAGTACAAAGGTCTTATATAGCCAAGATACACCCCTCTCAACCTACATAACGAACCACAGGTCTTAGGAACAGTTCACAAAGAAACAATTTTACTTGAGAGAGAGGAGTATCCCTTAGCCTGATAACATTCACAATAAATTATCGCTCAGTTTAGTCCCTCAGACGAGGTTCTAATCTAATTTCTGGTACTTCATAGCACAGAACCATTACCTCATGTTATCTGGAATGCTCATTAGGTTTTATCACCCAAAGACATCATAAATCTCCTCTGTCAGTTCTATCTCATAGAGGCCCATCCTCAGAAGAACACACACACAATAATTAAAAGACTCCATTTTACACTCCGTTTGACTCTCCTGCGCCTGACTTCCCTGCCACCTATACACACGACACTCTGAATCTCTGACCTTAAAAATATGAAGTCAGCAGGAGAGGACACTACACTCATTGAGGTGGAGGAACACGTCGGGAACAAGCAGAGGAGATTGACTGTTTGAGCACCGTCATGGATCCCATTGTCCAGAATATGCACCACTGGGAGAGACGGGAGTTTCTCCAGCGCCTCCACCACCACAACCGGGATCTCCCTTGAATGTTTTCCCCCCTCCTGAACCGAACAAGATCCATTTAACCCTACCCACGGGATACCATGGAAATACTGCCGGCTGCTAGGGTTTCCTCCTTAAACTAAACTTGTATCTGGCCACGGTCTCCCCAGTACCATCGGACCGTGAGAAGAGTTGCGCCCTCGTCTAATGCCTCACCGGGAAAGCCCTGGAGTTGGCCATCGGTGTGTGTAGAGAGGAGGATGCGGCGTTGGACCATTTTGAGGAGTTCACCCGCCATTTCCGGATAGTATTCGACCACCCACCCAGGTGAGCGCCTCTATCATCTGAGGCAGGAGACGAGGAGTGCACAGGAGTTTGCTTTGGAGTTTAGGATCTTGGCTGCCACCGCTGGATGGAGCGACAGGGCGCTGATCGACCATTTCCGTTGTAGTCTACGCGAGGACGTCCGTCGGGAGCTGGCCTGTAGAGACACCACCCTCACCTTCAACCAGCTGGTGGACATGTTTATGCTGGACAACATGCTGGCTACTCGTGGACGTCTAGATTGGGGTCTGGTTGTTCCATCCTCCCGCACCCTCTCTCCCGAACCTATGGAATTGGGAGGGATGGTGCTCAGGGAGACCGGAGGGGGTTCCCGCTCGAGCACCATCTATGGTTGCAGAGAGCACACTTCTGGTTGGTGCCGGGTTGGTTCCTCTGGGAATAGAGAAGGCAGGCAGGGCACTCTGGCATCACCCCAGGTGAGTAGGCACCATTCTCATCCAGAGCCCTCTGTTGCACAAATGTTTCTCTCTGTCACTTTTCTGGGGTTTTTCCCTGCATTCCGAGTATAAGGAGCTAGTAGATTCAGGTGCGGCTGGGAATTTCATTAACCTCTTGAAACTCCCCATCCCGGATCCGGGATTGTGACTAAGCCTCAGGCTCATTAGCATAACGCAACGTTAACGATTTCTGAAAATCGCAAATAAAATTAAAATAATGCGTTTGCTCTCAAGCTTAGCCTTTTCTTAACAACACTGTCATCTCAGATTTTCAAAATATGCTTTTGAACCATAGAAATTGACTAATTTGTGTAAGAGTATGCAAAGCTAGCATAGCATTTTGTGTAGCATGTAGCACGCAACATTTTCACAAAAGCCAGATAACCAAATAAATAAAATCATTTACCTTTGAAGAGCTTCTGATGTTTTCAATGAGGAGACTCCCAGCCACATACCAGATGCGCAGTGTTTCCTGAAAGCGTCTGTGTGTAGGAGAAATCGTTCCGTTTTCTACATTGCGCCTGGCTACCGAAATGAACCGAAAATGCAGTCACCTACAACGTGAAACTTTTTCCGGATTAACTACATAATATCGACGAAACATGGCAAACGTTGTTTGGAATCAATCCTCAAGGTGTTTTTTCACATATCTCTTCATTGACATGCAGTTCGTGGAAGCTTGCTTCTCTCTCTGTGCCCCATGGAAAAATACTGGCAGGTGACTTTTGCGCACCAATTTCGGCGCAGGACACCGGGCGGACACGTGGTAAATGTGGTCTCTTATGGTCAATCTTCCAACGATCTGCCTACAAATACGTCACAATGCTGCAGACACCTTGGGGAAACGACAGAAAGGGCAGACTCATTCCTCTTGCGTTCACAGCCATATAAGGAGATCATGAAAGACAGAGCCTCAAAAATCCTTGTCATTTCCTGGATGCCAAGTCATCTTGGTTTTGCCTGAAGCTCACGTTAAAGGGCACGCACAGAGAAGATATTTGTATTTCTGGACACGTCAGAGTGTTTTCTTTCGAACAGTAGCAATTATATGCATAGTCGAGCATCTTTTTGTGACAAAATATCTTGTTTAAAACGGGAACGTTTTTCTTCCAAAAATGAAATAGCGCCACCATAAGTGTAAGAGGTTAATAAAAATGTTGCTCATAATTTAGGGATCCCTATTGTTTCTGTGGATATGCCTTTCCCTATTCATGCCTTAGATAGTCGACCATTATGGTCAGGGTTTATCCTCTCGTGACTCCCCATCCCGCTGCGGGAGCATAATCATCGACTGACACTAATTAGCATAACGCAACGGACAGAAATATTCTTAGAAAATATTCCTATTTATGAAAATCACAAGTGAAATATATTGAGACACAGCTTTGCCTTTTGTTAATCACCGTGTCATCTCAGATTTTCAAAATATGCTTTACAGCCAAAGCTAGACAAGCATTTGTGTAAGTTTTTTTCGATAGCCTAGCATAGCATTTTGTGCAGCTAGCTGCAGGTAACTTGGTCACGGAAATCAGAAAAGCAATCAAATTAAATCGTTTACCTTTGATGAGCTTCGGATGTTTTCATCACTAACTCCCAGTTAGGTAGCCAATGTTCCTTTTTTCCAAAAATATTATTTTTGTAGGCGAAATAGCTTCGTTTGTTCTTAACGTTTGGCTGAGAAATCGCCGGGAAATTGCAGTCACGAAAACTCCGAAAACTATTCCAAATTAGCTCCATAATATCAACAGAAACGTGGCAAATGTTGTTTATAATCAATCCTCAAGGTGTTTTTCAAATATCTATTCGATAATATATCCACCGGGACAATTGGTTTTTCAGTAGGACCAATTGGAATAATGGCTACCTCTGTATTTTACGAGAGAATCACTCTGGGAGCCATCAGGTGACCAGTTGTAGCCGCTTACGGGTATTCATTTACATTACATTTAAGTCATTTAGCAGACGCTCTTATCCAGAGCGACTTACAATATTCTTCAACATAAATGCGTAAAACACAGTCACAATGCTGTAGACACCTTGGGGAATACGGAGAAAAAGTAATTTGGTTGATAGCCCATTCACTGCTCAATAGGGACGCATTGGAACGCAGCGCTTTCAAAACATGAGGCACTTCCGGATTGGATTTTTCTCAGGCTTTCGCCTACAATATCAGTTCTGTAATACTCACAGACAATATTTTTACAGTTTTGGAAACTTTAGAGTGTTTTCTATCCTAAGCTGTCAATTATATGCATATTCTAGCATCTTTTCCTGATAAAATATCCTGTTTAATACTGGAACGTTATTTTTCCAAAAATGAAAATACTGCCCCCTAGTCACAAAAGGATTTATCAGGGAGGTCACCGTACCTTTGTGTATGATAACACAGGAGGGTCACAAGGAGAAGATTAGGCTTTTCCTTATTGATTATTAATTGGCTGACTCCAACCACGGTCTTTTCGAAGAAGCACAGCCCGGCGGAGCGAAACTTTGATGTGGGGGACCAGGAGCTGTTAGCTGTCGTAAAAACCTTGAAGGCGTGGAGGCATTGGCTTGAGGGGGCTAAACACCCTTTTCTCATCTGGACTGACCACCGCAATCTGGAGTACATCCGGCAGGCGAAGAGACTGAATCCTCGCCAGGCAAGGTGGGCCATGTTTTTCACTTGTTTTGTGTTTACCCTTTCTTACAGACCAGGCTCCCAGAACGTCAAGGCAGATGCATTGTCTCGGCTGTATGACACAGAGGAGCGGTCCATGGATCCCACTCCCATACTCCCAGCTTCGTGTTTGGTGGCGCCAGTAGTGTGGGAGCAGGATGCAGACATTAAGCGGGCGTCACGTGCAGAGCCGTCTCCCCCTGAGTGTCCAGCTGGTCATCTGTACGTTCCATCTGCCGTCTGCGACCGATTGATCTATTGGGCTCACACGTCACCTTCTGGTCATCCTGGGATAGGTCGGACGATGCGCTGTCTTGATGGGAGGTACTGGTGGCCCACTTTAGCTAAGGACGTGAGGATTTATGTGTCCTCCTGCTCTGTGTGCGCCCAGTGCAAGGCTGCTAGACACACGCCCAGGGGTAGGCTACAACCTTTACCCTTTCCTCAACGGCCGTGGTTGCAACTGTCGGTGGATTTTTTGACTGATTTTCCACCTTCACAGGGTTACACCACGATCCTTGTTGTTGTGGATCGGTTTTCGAAGTCCTGTCATCTCCTCCCTTTGCCCAGTCTCCCTATGGCCTTACAAACTGCAGAGGCCCTGTTTACACACGTTTTCCGGCACTATAGGGTGCCTGAGGATATAGTGTCTGATCGGGGTCCCCAGTTCACATCAAGGGTCTGGAAGGCATTCATGGAACGTCTGGGGATCTCGGTTAGTCTTACCTCAGGTTTTCACCCCAAGACTAATGGGCAGATGGAGAGAGTTAACCAGGATATGGATAGGTTTCTGCGGTTTTATTGCCAGGACCGGCCTGGGGAGTGGGCGAAGTTCATGCCCTGGCCAGAGATGACCCAGAACTCGCTACGTCACTCCTCCACTAACCTTACTCCTTTTCAATGTGTATTAGGGTATTAGGTTCCTTGGCATCAGAGTCAGACCGAGGCTCCTGCGGTGGACAATTGGTTTTGGCGCGCTGAGGAAACCTGGGAGGCAGCCCACATCCACTTTCTGCGCGCCATAAGGCTCCAGAAAATTGACGCCGCAGTGAGGCCCCGGTGCTCGCACCAGGGGACATGGTCTGGCTCTCGACCCGAAACCTGCCCCTCCGCCTGCTCTGCCGGAAGCTGGGTCCACTGTTTGTGGGGCCATTTAAAGTCCTGAGGAGAGTGAACGAGGTATGTTATAGGTTACAACTGCCCACTAATTACCGTAATAACCCCTCGTTCCATGTGTCTCTCCTCAGGCCGGTGGTGGCTGGCCCGCTGAAGTGCGTGATGTTCCTCCACCTCCTCTAGACATTGAGGGGGTCCCGGCGTACTCTGTTCGATCCATTTTGGATTTGAGACGTCGGGCGAGGGGCCTTCAGTACCTCGTGGACTGGGAGAGGTACGGGCCGGAGGAGAGATGCTGGGTTCCGGTGGAGGACGTGTTAGATCCTTCCATGTTAAAAGAATTCCACCGTCTCCATCCGGATCGCCCTGCACCTCGCCCTCTGGGTCGTCCCCGAGGCCGGTGTCGACGCTCTGCTGGAGCCGCGCGTCAGGGGAGGGTACTGTCACGACTTCTGCCGAAGTCGTTGCCTCTCCTTGTTCGGGCGGTGCTCGGCGGTCGACGTCACCGGTCTTCTCGCCATCATTGATCCATTTTTCATTTTTCATTGGTTTTGTCTTGTCTTCCCACACACCTGTTTTCAATCCCATACACATGTATTTCCCATCATATCTTTGTCAGAGCTCCCAGCATCTGTATCTGACTCACTAAGAATTTCCTCCAAAGTCTCTTTCCTGGTATACCTGGCTTTTGTCATCTTTTTAACCCCTGTTGGGTAGTTTGCTTGTTGTTTCTTTCGTTTTAACATCCCAAATAAGACATTTTTATGCCAAAGCGATGAATCCGTTCAAAATACTGTGATGTGCTCTGTGCGTTCTGAGTACATCGTTTCACAATGCCGGTAGCAGTGGGCCGCATTACCTAAAAAAACTACTGAAGCCCTACGCAGTCCCACCCAAGTCATCTGTACTGATTGTAAAGCACATCTTATTGGCTACATGACTACATCTTTCATTTTACCCACTCCCCAGTCTAATGCTATACCCCAGGTCAAAAGATAAAAACATCACACTTTTTGTGCACAAATATGTAGTCACAGGGTGGACATTTGATGTTCTAATTCAGCCATACAATATTGGAGAACATTGACAATAGACTACTTTTGTTCATAAGAACCTAACCCATGTAGCTCTAGCTCAAACACAGACCAAATCTAAGCTTACCTTGTAAGATGTTTCTTGTTTAGTGAAAACAAAGTATAAAATTAGCTTCTTGACTGTCTGGAATGTGAATAAATAATTTTAGGTCGCAGGTCGACAAATAAAATATTGTTCGCATCTGTGGAGACTTTCACCACATATCAATGTGTGACCTGCCCTTTTTTGGCTATATGCTCACATACAGTGCCTTGCGAAAGTATTCGGCCCCCTTGAACTTTGCGATCTTTTGACACATTTCAGGCTTCAAACATAAAGATATAAAACTGTATTTTTTTGTGAGGAATCAACAACAAGTGGGACACAATCATGAAGTGGAACGACATTTATTGGATATTTCAAACTTTTTTAACAAATCAAAAACTGAAAAATTGGGCGTGCAAAATTATTCAGCCCCCTTAAGTTAATACTTTGTAGTGCCACCTTTTGCTGCGATTACAGCTGTAAGTCGATTGGGGTATGTCTCTATCAGTTTTGCACATCGAGAGACTGAAATGTTTTCCCATTCCTCCTTGCAAAACAGCTCGAGCTCAGTGAGGTTGGATGGAGAGCATTTGTGAACAGCAGTTTTCAGTTCTTTCCACAGATTCTCGATTGGATTCAGGTCTGGACTTTGACTTGGCCATTCTAACACCTGGATATGTTTATTTTTGAACCATTCCATTGTAGATTTTGCTTTATGTTTTGGATCATTGTCTTGTTGGAAGACAAATCTCCGTCCCAGTCTCAGGTCTTTTGCAGACTCCATCAGGTTTTCTTCCAGAATGGTCCTGTATTTGGCTCCATCCATCTTCCCATCAATTTTAACCATCTTCCCTGTCCCTGCTGAAGAAAAGCAGGCCCAAACCATGATGCTGCCACCACCATGCTTGACAGTGGGTATGGTGTGTTCAGGGTGATGAGCTGTGTTGCTTTTACGCCAAACATAACGTTTTGCATTGTTGCCAAAAAGTTCAATTTTGGTTTCATCTGACCAGAGCACCTTCTTCCACATGTTTGGTGTGTCTCCCAGGTGGCTTGTGGCAAACTTTAAACAACACTTTTTATGGATATCTTTAAGAAATGGCTTTCTTCTTGCCACTCTTCCATAAAGGCCAGATTTGTGCAATATACGACTGATTGTTGCCCAATGGACAGAGTCTCCCACCTCAGCTGTAGATCTCTGCAGTTCATCCAGAGTGATCATGGGCCTCTTGGCTGCATCTCTGATCAGTCTTCCCCTTGTATGAGCTGAAAGTTTAGAGGGACGGCCAGGTCTTGGTAGATTTGCAGTGGTCTGATACTCCTTCCATTTCAATATTATCGCTTGCACAGTGCTTCTTGGGATGTTTAAAGCTTGGGACATCTTTTTGTATCCAAATCCGGCTTTAAACTTCTTCACAACAGTATCTCGGACCTGCCTGGTGTGTTCCTTGTTCTTCATGATGCTCTCTGCGCTTTTAACGGACCTCTGAGACTATCACAGTGCAGGTGCATTTATACGGAGACTTGATTACACACAGGTGGATTGTATTTATCATCATTAGTCATTTAGGTCAACATTGGATCATTCAGAGATCCTCACTGAACTTCTGGAGAGAGTTTGCTGCACTGAAAGTAAAGGGGCTGAATAATTTTGCACGCCCAATTTTTCAGTTTTTGATATGTTAAAAAAGTTTGAAATATCCAATAAATGTCGTTCCACTTCATGATTGTGTCCCACTTGTTGTTGATTCTTCACAAAAATTACAGTTTTATATCTTTATGTTTGAAGCCTGAAATATTGCAAAAGGTCGCAAAGTTCAAGGGGGCCGAATACTTTCGCAAGGCACTGTATGGTACTAAGTTGCACCAAAGCTTTCAGGAGACACCCTGTATTCATGGATAGGGGATACCGTTCTCATTTTGGATGATATTGAATAAAAAATGGATAGAAGGTTCCCTATTTAGGGGACCCTACATTCAAGTGGTTCACGCCATGTTAAATTTACAGGAAGTTTCCACGAGAAAAACCTCTTGGTTTTTCATCCTCTCTGGTAAGGCTCATGTTATTTGCAATCTCAGTTGAACTGACAGCAATGGTAGACTATGTCATCAGATGCAACTGACAAAGTGGCTGTCTTGCCATAAGTTAGTGTCTACTACTTGAAGTTAAATTGTAGTCTTGTGACATGTCCCTGCCAAGGTTCTCGGCAGTGCACATCAACCAAAAGCTCTGATTATACAGTTCCCCGACCTGTCATCTAAGTCTGTCATGCATGGTCTAACATGAAATATGGAGTGACTCTTATGTTAGTGATACCTGAGGGAGAAAGAGACAGAGAAACTAGGCTGTCCTTCAATACTCCACTGTGCAACACGGAATGGGGGCTCGTTGGTAAGTCACATATTCAAAGTTCATTGCACATCAGGGAAAGACACTGTGCACAGAGCTAAAATTCAAGCTGTCACAAGTTGACTCATAATCGTAAATGATGCTCCACCTCTAGCTCACCAACACACAGCAACACACAAGAGAAGGTGAGATATTGTTTTATTACCTATTGTTACCCATAGTTGTATGAATCGAAGTTGCAATTACAGCAAGGTACAATAGAAGGTTGAGGGACAAGATTTTAATTTGAGAACGAATGCGTAAAACTATTCTTAATACGAATAATAATATGCCATAACCTAACATATGCTAAATTGTGTGAGGTCAGTAGAATGATATGACCAGATTATTTCTGGCTTTGAGAAATTTAGCATTTTGACATGTAAGGCGGTTGTGGATATATTTCATCATTATTTATCACTGCATTACCTCCCAATATTATATATATAACCAGGTGCAGATGGCCCAATACATTCCAGCTTTGGGGCTTTCACAGCTAGCACATTTGTCAGATACCTGGACATCGGCCACCAGTGTGTCACAGCAAGATGGTGTGTGCATGTGTGTGTGTGTGAATGTTTTCATGCATGCTCCTGTATGTATGTGTTAGTTTGTACCTATGTATGTATGTGTGGCATGTGCACATGCGCTGTATGTAAATTGTGTGTGTGTGCGACTGCCTCTGCAAACATCTAGCCACAGGTTTGCCCCGCCCACCTTCTGCCCTGCAGCACCTGGCCTTTGTGACTAGCCAAGATGCTGTCACCTTAAAGCAGAGTCTGAGGCCATCTGTCAACTCCCATCAATGGCAGCACCTGCAGAACCACCTGTCTACACAGTCTTGTCACCTCAGGAGGCCAGAGATGGGGACAGGTTTGGGGAATCTCACAGGTTGAGATGATGACCTGAATTAGAATGTTGGGTTTTGACATCCTAGAGTAGTTGATATGAAAGTATGAAAAGTGGTATACAGTCCTATGTATTTATGCACTGTAACAAACATTTAATTGCGGCTCTTTGCTCAAGCATTTTGGATTTGAGATCCAATTATTAATATTCTGCGACAATACAGAATGTCACCTTTTGAGGGTCTTTACTATTTAGTCATAAAAGCACTTTATGTCTCTAGTACCCCCTTCGAAGAACATAAAATATTTAGACATATTCACTTATAGTTTATTAAAGTAGTCAAAATGTTAGTATAAATTCTCATTTCCCTTGCATACACCTCTACAAACTCATTGGGTGCATTTGCCGTTTATTTTGGTTCTGTTTTGGGTCATGTCTTGCCCAATAGTAACTGAATGGTGAATGATGTTGGGTGTCAATTTGGAGTCATTCTTTGAAAATAGAAGATGTTTCTCAACACTCTTACAGATGTGCTATCTTAATTTCATCATGTTGTTGTTGCAGAGAATTTAGCAAATGCAAATTGTAGTGTTTTCAAGGTTTCTAATTTTCACTTTCACAATTCATTTCGATGCTGCCATGATCATAAAAATCATGAATTAATCATGAATAATGAGGAGTGATAATGTTACAGAGGCACAAGATGATAAGTTTATTTTTATTTTTTATTTTAATATTACAAAAAACACAAGGAAGGGGTAACATTAAAATATTAGAAAATGAATGACAAATAATACAGCATCAAGACACTATCAAACATGTATCAGTCTTTCCGCAACAGAGCCATCCTTATGTGTGAGGGTGCATGTGCATGATAGTGATATAAAATATATCATAGTTTCCTTTTTCATGATCACAATCTTGTGAAACCCGAACCCTCCAAGATCCACCTCACAGTTCCCCAATAGCTGTCCCTCAACCATTCTGGACCCCTCCCACAGTCCCCCCCACGGGAAAAAATAAATAAGGTAAATTCCCATTCCCCACCCCCAATAACCCCCCAATGCACCAACAACCAAGAGAATGAACTAAAGAGAAAAAAGGAAAAGACAGAAGAAAACAGCAAACAACAATGCAAAAAAAATACAAAAAAATTATACATTTAAAACAAAGGACACAAAGGACAACTGAAATCATTACAGCAAAGCCAACTGTATATGTTTGTGTGCATGTCTGGCACTACTACATGTATGTGTCACGTTCTGACCTTTATTTCCTTTGGTCAGGGCGTGAGTTGGGTGGGCAGTCTATGTTTGTTTGTTCAATATTTTGGGTATTTCTATGTTTCGGCCTAGTATGGTTCTCAATCAGAGGCAGGTGTCATTAGTTGTCTCTGATTGAGAATCATACTTAGGTAGCCTGGGTTTCACTGTGTGGTTGTGGGTGATTTGTTCCTATCTCTGTGTCTGCGCCAGATAGGACTGTTTAGGGTTTTCATATTTCTTGGTTTTTGTAGTCAGTTGTTCATGTGTACATTTACGTATTAAAAAGAACCATGGACATTTACCACGCCGCATATTGGTCCTCTGATCCTTTTCGACCTCTCCTCTTCGGAAGAAGAGGAGGAAATCCCTCACAGTATGTATGTGTTCTTGTATGTGTTTATTTGAATGAGAGTGTGTGTATATGCATGTGTACGAACACCTGCACGGCATCAGCCTCAGGCAAACCGGCATTAGTTGTAAAAACACTGCCACTTAGTGTCATTCAAATGTACTTTTATTAGCCCATCCCATCTATCTCTGCTGGCCACCCACTTCGTGTTTCTACGCAACACATATCTTTCAACTATGCTATGATGTTTGACATACAATTTCGATCTATCTAATCGAATAGAATCTACAGATTGCGTGTTGAAGATAAATAGTTTTACTTAGAGTGTTAGTATATTAGTAATTGACTGACTTGACTGACTCCTAACACTACTATTTCTACGGTCAATTTTAGATCAATTCTATGCATTTCAGCCATTCCTGAACCTGAGACCAGAAACAGGTTATCCGAGGGCAATACCAAAATATATGGTCTATTAATTCAGTATCCTCACAACAATATCTACAGAGCTTAGATGATTTTATGCCCCAAATATTCAACATTTTGTTGTTGCAAGAATTCTATATAATAATTTTAGCTGAAAAGCACGAAGTCTTGAATCTTGCGTTGTCTTATATATCAATTCATAAACCCTGTACCATGGAATCGGTACATAAAAAATCTATTCCCAACTGTTTTGCAATCTGTATTGCACAGTTGTAAATATCCTGGTCCACAAATGAAACTAGTATACTTTCCTATTTATGCTATTTTTATTCCTCTGCCAGTTTTGATCCTTTAGACAGACCATTTCCCTACCTCCTCCCGCTGCCACCCACCTCCTCCATTATTGGGGTAATGCTGTAATCAATTGGTTGTACTCTTGGATTGAGCAGACCTTCCCGTAGAATTCTGATAACTCCATGAAGGACATAACTCTACCATTACAATATCATTTAAGAACAAAATATCCTTTTCAAACAAGACGATAAGTTAGTATTTTGTATAATTTAGCTGGCTAGCTCCAGAACATTGACCCCTAATTTTTCATCTTGTGTGGATATTTTTTGTGTGTGGATAATTATCCACAGGGTAACTGTCAACTTTTGAGTCTGAAAATGGACACATGTGAGGTTAAGGAATCTACATTGTAAGTATCAATTTGATGTTCATGAACATTTGTCACAACCTGATTTGGTTGGGGTGCTTAGTGGATAAACTTTACCCTAACCTTTTTCCTAACCGTAACCTCATTCTCCTAACCTGCCACATGAATTCACCTAACCTGGCATGATAATTCACCTAACTTGATATGTTAATTATCACAACCTGGCTATTTAGTTATCCTAACCTGGAATTCACCTAACCTGCCACCAGGGTCTACGGAACCATTGCTAACAGTGGAGCCTGACCAATTCAGGTAGCCCAACCTCATTGGGTCATCACACATTAACCCCTAATTCTTCATATTGTGTGGATTTTCTTTCACTGACTCTGTCACATTATCCTCAGGGTAACTGTCAACTTGTTTATATACCTTATTTTCAAATACGGATGACAAGTCCACAGAGGTAATTTGTAGATTATATTTTGTTTTTCAGAAGCGACCTTCCATTGACTTTCTGAGATCACAAAAGGAAACAAAACATTTTTGAGTATTATTGTTTGTATTTTGTGCCTTTTTGTATGTATTTGACATGCATTTAAAAAAATGTCTTGCACTTATATCACCATATATTATGAAATATGTATTACTCATATACAAAAATATTTGTATTATGTTAAATGTATTTAAAACAAATGCATCTAAAAATACGAATAACACATGTATGTAAAATGAATACTACCACATACTCTGTATGTAAGAAATATTAAAACATTCATAAAACAGCCAAAGTTGAATAAATGAATAAATGAATACTACCACATAATAGTAATAGATGTATTTAGATATGGGGCTGCAGGTAGCCTAGTGGTTAGAGTGTTGGGCCAGTGACCAAAAGTTTCCCTGAGCCCTGAGCTGACAAATCTGTCCTTCTACACTTGATCAAGGCAGTTAAATAGCATTGTTCCGTCATTGTAAATAAGAATTTGCCTAGTTAAATTAAAAATATATATTAATTCAAATATTAGTACATGTATTTGAAGTATATGTCAAAATATTAGGCTGTGGCGTGGGCGTAATAATTGATGTACTGTAACAGGCCCACAATGTGGTTACTAAATTCTGATTTGGATATATTTGGCTGTTTTTGCTGCATATTTTTTTTCAGGTTTAGAAGTGACTGTGAAATGCTAACTAAAGTTTGTATAAGCTGGTAGCATAGCTAGCATACCACAATTGGTGGTGGAAGTCAAGGTTGTTTTTAACTGTAATGCAGTTGATTGCTAAAGATGAAATGAACATATATTGGAGTTGACATCCATGAAAGCATTACATGATTTTTACCTCAACATAGTGAACTACACATATAGTACAAGTCAAAAGTTTGGACACCTACTAATTCAAGGGTTTTTCTTTATTTTCACGATTTTCTACATTTTAGAATAATAGTGAAGACATCAAAACTATGAAATAACACACATGGAATCATGTAGTAACCAAAGTGTTAAACAGATCCAAATATATTTTATATTTGAGATTCTTCAAAGTATCCTCCCTTTGCCTTGATGACAGCTTTGCACACTCTTGGCATTCTCCCAACCAGCTTCGTGCGGAATGCTTTCCCAACAATTTTGAAGGAGTTCCCACATATGCTGAGTACTTGTTGGCTGCTTTTTCTTCACTCTGCAGTCCAACTCATCCCAAACCATCTTAACTGGGTTGAGGTTGGGTGATTGTGGAGGCCAGGTCATCTGATGCAGCACCGTCACTCTCCTTCTTGGTCAAATAGCCCTTCCACAGCCTGGATGTGTGTTTTAGGCCATTATCTTGTTGAAAAAACAAATGATAGTTCCACTAAGCACAAACCAGATGGAATTGAGTATCACTGCAGAATGCTGAGGTAGCCATACTGGTTAAGTGTGCCTTGAATCCTAAACAAATCACCAACAGTGTCACCAGCAAAGCACCCCCACACCATCACACCTTCTCCTCCATGCTTCACAGTGGGAATCACACATGCGGAAATCATCCATTCACCTACTCTGCGTCTCACAAAGACATGGCGGTTGGAACCAAAAATGTTAACTTTGGACTCGTAGACCAAAGGACAAATTTCCACAGTTCTAATGTCAATTTCTCGTGTTTCTTGGGCCAAGAAAGTCTCCTCCTCCTATTGGTGTCTTTTATCAGTGGTTTCTTTGCAGTAATTTGACCATGCAATTTCACTCAGTCTCCTCTGAACAGTTGTTGTTGAGATGTCAGTTACGTTGTGAAGCATTTATTAGTGCTGCAATTTCTGAGGCTGGTAACTCTCTCATTAGCAAAGGGTCTGAATACTTATGTAAATAAGGTATTTCTGTTATCTGATTATTTTTAACGTTTTCAAACATAAAAAATAACTGTTTTCACTTTGTGTGTAGATTGATGAGGGAAAACATTTATTTAATCCATTTTAGAAGAAGGCTGTTATGTAACAAAATGTGGAAAAAGTCAATGGGTCTGAATATTTTCCAAATGCACTCTGTATCATTAATTTAAAAGTAAAGAAAATGGATGTACCAATCGCAGATGGCCTCTTTAAGGCATGCATAGCCTGTTCTATTGTAAAGATAACCTGCATTTCAAACCTGTCAGTTATCAACGTTTATTGACAAAGAGAATGAATTGGAATTATACCATAATGAGCATTCTTGTACATGTACTCTTTTGTAAATATTTTCTGTTAATAGTTCACAAAAATGCATTGGCTGCCTATGCATCTTCTTTCTTGGATTACACACAGGAGGCACTGTTTTCCCGCAGTTCTGTTAACGACGGCAAGCTAGCAAGTTAGTACACGGGCTAGCTAACTATCATAGCAGGCGGGAGGCGACACTATGTGCTATATAGATAACTAGCAAGCTAGTACATGGGTCCCTAACTGGCAAGCTAGCTAGATAGCTAGCACACTGTGTTGTTCCAGCCTTCACCCAATGTCTTTCACACCCACCTGTCGGGCACTGTTTTTCCACAGTTCTGTTGATGAAGGTGAACGCAGATGCAGGAATGCCCACATGCAGGAACGTCCAAAATTTTAATATAATATAATTTTTATATTTATGGAAGCCATCTATCTTTCGTTCTCAGAATTGCACTATTGTGTTGTAGTCTACCATGTAAAGCAACACTGTAATAGATTATACTCCAGAAGTAAAGTACAAAATCTATCTTAATCGTCTCATAGAAGGATCATTTTTCTTTTAAAACATAGATGAGTTTTTCTACATCCTGTCAAAAAGCCTTTAACCTTTGGCTAGATTCAATACTTTTAAATGGCCTATGATAGATAAACGGTTTGGAATAACCTTTTTTTGCTTATTTTGTGTTGTTTCATAACCCCTGTCACAAGACAACTCAGTACAAAATAAACCCAAAAGCATTAATTACTTCAATTTGGCATGGTGAAAGCAATTTCTTATTCCAATTTCATTAGAATGTGAATGGGATACAAAATAAATAAAGCTGATTTTGTGGATTGCACAGAACTACCATGCGCCAGTGATTTCTGAATTCGCTGTGCAATTTACACCCCCTACTGCAATTTAAGGACTGATTACGCTTTCACGCTTCTGCAATTTTAATATTTTGCGGGCACCCCAAACTACACTCACAATCCTCCACCCCTCATTTGAATACTGATTCACAGGCCCATAGGGTGGCGAGCTCTGAATAAATACAGAGTGTAATCAGCATTCGCAAACCCTGAGTAGAAAATTAGTGTGGACCTCTTGGCCACGGAATGCATTGCATCATTTTCTGTCTAAAATTGGTCAGGAAAGGTCACACATAATACCCCTGAGACCACAAAATAGACAAATATCAATAATGTGTGATTACTTCATTATAAGATACTACAGGCTACTGTAATTAAGCAAAAAGGATTGAGGTAATTGTATTTCAAAAAGTCGTAAATGTCTGATTGCAATCTTATGCTTTATGTCATGATTATTGTGTATAACAACAACATGGATTCTTGATAGGGGTTTATATTGGTATTTTATTCACTCTTAGAAAATATGTGTTGTTGAACACAATTTATGTGTATTCACGGAATTAATCTGTAAAAAGCTGAAAACCATACAATACACCCTAACTGTGGCCCACACTCTGAGAAGTGAAGTGACAACTAAAAGCCTGGAGTGAGCCAGCCAGCACAGTTGGGGGAATACAAAACAAGAAAATAGGTAAACATACTCTCCATGTGAATGATATGACTATTTGATAAGGCTATTACGGAGCCGACACGGTCACAGCTGTTAGTTGGTCATTGTTGGTCATTGCTCTCATAACATGTGAGGATGACACATAGCTTGGTTAAATCTCTCAATATGCAGAGCCAATTCCAGGTATAAGAGACATAAGCGGCCGCACAGGGCCCCCGGACTCTAGGGGGCCTCCGTATTGAGAGTAATAATAGTAGACAACATCAGGTGCAATTTCGAAATGTGTTTTTTGTATCAGCAGTTTTTCTTTTGTTATGTCAGTCATTGATAGTCACTCAATTAGCCATGTCAGCTAACCATTTTTTGATTGGTAATTAGTCTAGACAACTATCTAAATGTGTAATTATGGCCAAATACCGACTGGGCAAACAGGGCACATGCTCAAAGGCCCTAACCTCCAGGGGGCCCACATTGATTTTGTTAGTCATTCTCCCTCAGATATCATTGTTAACATATTAACGTCTCTCCACCCCATGGCAAATGGGTTGAATTGTAGGAGATTAGCTGTAAATGTTTTCTGTCTGCCCTATGGCTAAATGTGTAGAAATACAGGAAATTACCTATAAAACTTAAATGATTCTCTCCAGCATCAGGAGGGGGGTGACTAAAATGTTTTGCCGCGAGGTGCGGGGTCCCCCAACCAAATCTTGCTTAGTATGCATCTGTGAGGCATCCCAGTATATATACTGTATTTTAACAATGTTTATGTTTATTTTTGTGTAAAGGTACTGTGACGCTAACTTAACTAGCTAGCTGGCTAGTAGTGACACGAGGAGCAGAGCTGCACGATGTCGTTGTCATCTCTTGGTAAATTGTCCTTGAAGCTACCAAGTTAGCTAATGTTATCCTGTTAAAGGTTGCTGGATCAAATCCCTGAGCTGGCAAGGTAAAAATATATCGTTCTGCCTGTGAGCAAGACAGTTAACCCACTGTTTCCCAGGCATGGATATCGATTATGGCAGCCCCCCGCACCTCTCTGATTTAGAGGGGTTGGGTTAAATGCGGAAGACACATTTCAGTTGAATGCATTCAGTTGTACAACTGACTAGGTATCCCCCTTTCACTTTTCTTTAACTGTTATTTTCCTAATGTAGCTCGTTAGTATTTTAAAGACATTTCGTGTTTGTTTATGTTTTCCAGCCTTGATCCTCCGAACAGACCAGTCCACCAGAACATAACGTCCCCTTTCATTCCAACGTTCCACTCTGGTCCCCACCTTGAGTGCTTAAGATCATCTGAGGACTTAAAAAGGATCAGGATGTCCTTGAAATATTGTCATAATTTGCTGTCTAAAATTGGCATGTACACAGGATCAGAAATGATAAATAAATAAGTAAAGATACATGAATAAATAAATGAAGTGTCTATTCTCACAGCAGTAAAAGGAAGAAAGGCAGGGAATGGCCCGGGCCACTGATGGATGGGAGCGCCAACTTTCTCCTCAAGAAGTTGACACTTAAACACGGTCAGTAAATAACTCATGAACAAGTACATCACAAACTGGGTCAATGGGAGTCACAATGGTTGTGTTGTTTATAAATATATAGATGCTACAAATGTGTGATTTTTGTGTTAGAGGGAAGACACTGACTCCAGACAAAGTATGAACTCAACCCCATGTGATCAGTTTGAATGGTTAAAACATTTTTTTTTATTCAGTATCTTGATTGCAAGTAGACCAGGATATCTTTGTAAAGGCCACTTAAAAATGTCAGACTGGGAAGGTCGTGCTATACGTCGTTTGAACAGCTAAACTGAATTCTCTCTGCCGGTGCCTGAATACTTGTACTTGCATCCCAAATAGAAGGCTTTGTGTATATGCTAAAATAGAATGTTTTACAGTAGGTGAAAATTGGAATATTGAGTATGCTTGAAATGCCAGGATATCATACTCATCCCTGCTTTTCATCTACTAAACTAATTATATTTTCAGACCCACGTGTGTTTGGACAACAGCTAATAATTAGATATGGGAACTTACTCACTTCGTCCACTTCATACCTATGTGTAACATAAGGGGATAAAATGAACGAATTCGGGGAAAAACCCAATTGCGCATTACAGGACCCATTCTCAGTATGGACGAGCCAGTATGTTGATTTGCTTGCTGCATACATTTGTACCAAACAGTATGTTCTAAATAGAATAAGTGCATACTGTTATTTAAGTAAGCAGTAGGCAAGAACAATTTCCGATACTGCCTCTGACACATTATGTATATACTCACTTCATTATCATGATTGTAGCTAACAAAAATGTGTGAATTAGAAATAGAGTGACTTTGTCAAACATGATTTACCTCTGAATCCAAGATTGCCAGTCACAATCATATTCAAGTCAACATAGGCTATGTGTCAATGTCCATACAGCATACTACTTAGAACACATGCTCAATACATTACTTCATTCTTAGTAGTATGTGAGTGTAAACACTGAACTAGAGGCTATAGGCTAGATACCCTTCATTAAGTGACAAACACTCCATGAAGGTAATAGTCAAATCATCCCTGGTGTGGTCGGGATATCTCAAGTGCTTGACATTTTACATTAAACCTCTGAACATGGTTTGCAGATATACTGTATCACCACCACACATGGTAAATTGGAGAGGTGTTACACTGTAGCTCTTAACATGATTGGCAAAGAACAGTGGGTGGGTGGGTAATGCATCGATTCAGTTGTTACTATTCATCCGTTGTATGCCAATCAACTCATCTTTTCCATCTACGATCTGCCCTACAGTTTCCAATTACACTAACATCTTTCAGTGGAGATCAACTATTTCAAACCAAGTGTCACACAATTGTAGACAAGATTATGCTCTAAAAATAGCCCTAAAATCTAAATTAGAGCATGACAGACGTAGGTTTACCATGTTGAGAAATAAGGTGATGAAAGAAATCAGACAGGCCAAGGCAAACTTTTTTATTAACATAATTGGTGAAGCAAAGGGAAATTCTAAATTGATATGGGAGAATCTAAAAAAGTTAACAGGGAAAGACCATAGTAACACTGCAAAAAGACTAGAAATCATGGTGAATAACAATCTAACACAGGATGCAGTCGAAATAGCAATAGCCTTCAATTCCTACTTTATTGACTCTGTCAGGGTACTGACGCAGATCCCCTCCACTGGTTTCTTGGGCTCAGTGCTAGTGAATGACACTCAACCTGTCTTCATCATAAGGGAGGTTTCTGAGTCAAAGGTGAACAAGGTGATTAGCTCACTAAAGAACTCTAAAGCCAAAGATGTGTTTGGGATGGACTCTACCTTTCTTAAAAACTACAAAGAGTCACTCATTGGCCCCATTACTAAGGTCACCAACACATCTATTGGTCTCGGTGTGTTTCCAAGGGTATGGAAGTCGGCCATAATAACGGCCATCTTTAAATCAGGCGACCCTGCTGACGTGAGTAACTACAGGCCCATTAGTATACTACCTGTGGTGTCAAAGGTTGTTGAAAAGTGTGTAGCAGAACAACTGATTGCCCACCTCAACAACAGCCCTTTCACATTACACTCCATGCAGTTTGGCTTCAGAGCGAAACACTCCACAGAAACGGCCAACTGCTTTCTTCTGGAAAATGTGAAGTCCAAGATGGACAAAGGGGGTGCTGTTGGGACTGTGTTTCTGGACCTAAGGAAGGCTTTTGATACTGTTAACCATGAGATTCTCATCACAAAATTGTCCCAAGTTCAACTTTTCCCCTGATGCCTTGAGATGGATGAAATCATACCTTGAAGGCAGAACTCAGTGTGTCAGAGTGAGCAATGAGCTGTCGCCCACTCGTAGCTATGATGTGGGCGTGCCCCAAGGGTCAATACTGGGGCCCCTCCTGTTCAGCCTGTACATTAATGATCTGCCTTCTGTCTGTACTGGGTCTGAAGTTCAAATGTATGCAGATGATACAGTGATATATGTGCATGCAAAGAGCAAACAACAAGCTGCACAAGAACTCACTACTGTAATGGTCCAGGTTACAAAGTGGCTCAGTGACTCGTGTTTGCATCTCAATGTGAAAAAACTGTTTGCATGTTCTTCACAAAGAGGGCAACAGATGCTACTGAGCCAGATGTCTATGTGTCAGGGGAGAAGCTCCAGGTGGTATCCGATTTTAAGTACCTTGGCATCATACTTGCTTCCAACCTCTCTTTTAAAAAGCATGTGAAAAAGGTAATTCAAATAGCTAAATTCAACCTAGCTAATTTCCGATTTATACGAAATTGTTTTACTACAGAGGTAGCAAAACTGTACTTCAACTCTATGATACTCCCCCACTTAACATACTGCTTGACTAGTTGGGCCCAAGCTTGCTGTACAACATTAAAACCTATTCAGTCTGTCTACAAACAGGCTCTCAAAGTGCTTGATAGGAAGCCCAATAGCCATCATCATTGTCACATCCTTAGAAAGCATGAGCTCTTGAGTTGGGAAAATCTTGTGCAATACACCGACGCATGTCTTGTATTCAAGATCCTTAATGGCCTGGCTCCCCTTCCACTCAATATTTTTGTTAAACAGAAAACCCAGACATATGGCTGCAGATCCACAAGGTCTGCCATGAGAGGTGACTGTATAGTTCCCCTAAGGAAAAGCACCTTTAGTAAATCTGCATTCTCTGTGAGAGCTTCCCATGTCTGGAATACACTGCCATCAGACACACATAACTGCACCACATATCACACTTTCACAAAATGCTTGAAGACATGGCTAAAGGTCAATCAGATTTGTGAACATGGTCCTTAGCTGTGTGTTGCCGCTTTCCATGTTGTCTGTTGTCTGTAGCTTGTGAGGTGTGGAAACACTTTGTTGCTTTTATGAAATTTGTCTTGCTGCTTTTTGTCCTATGTTGCTCTGTCTGTATGATATGTCTTGCTTGTCCTATGTTGCTATGTCTTGCTTGTTCTATGTTGTTATTGTCTATATTGTAATTGTTTTTAATAACCTGCCCAGGGACTGCGGTTGAAAATTAGCCGGCTGGCTAAAACCGGCACTTTTACTGAAACGTTGATCAATGTGCACTGTCCCTGTAAAAATAAAAAATAAACTCAAACTCAACTCAAACTAAACAGCTTACTTTTCAGCACCAACAGACAAATTATTAGACAGAAGATTTCGAACAAGAGTAGGAAATAAAGCTCTCACACACACAGCAATATTCAGCCATATTACTGCCACGAAGATGATCCCCAAGGGATCTCCCAAAAATGTTTTTTTCCTAATCAATCTGCATGATGGGGTGATTCTGTGTTTGTTTGTTGATATCCTTACATATTTATGGGTGTTCCTAGTGCAATGGAGGACGACAAGAAACATCCTGATGTAAATTACAGAATCAATATTTGGTTTTAGATGCCACTGTCACGCCCTGGTCGAAATATATTGTGTTTGTCTGCATTTATTTGGTCAGACCAGGGTGTGACATGGGTTTATTGTGGTGTGTTTTGTCTTGGGGTTTTTGTTAGGTATTGGGTTTGTGGCTTAGTGGGGGTATCTAGCAAAGTCTATGGCTGTCTGGAGTGGTTCTCAATCAGAGGCAGGTGTTTATCTTTGTCTCTGATTGGGAACCATATTTAGGCAGCCATATTCTTTGAGTGTTTTGTGGGTGATTATTCCTGTCTCTGTGTTTATTGTCACCAGATAGGCTGCATAGGTTTTCACACATTTATTGTTTTGTTTAGTAAGTTCATGTCGAGTTCATTTATTAAAGAACATGAATAACCACCACGCTGCATTTTGGTCCGCTTCTCTTCCACCAGACGAAAGCCGTTACAGCCAGTATTTCCTCTGTGGAGACTTGGTTTCCTGCCATACAGGTTACCTACACTACACTGATATAAGATGCACCAAACCCCACTCCAAAACCCCCACAGAATACTAACACAAAGGGAAAGAATAGGCTATCTGTCATGTATGAAGTTATTTATCAATATACAGTGTGTGTGGCCTCAAGCTATGGGCATGCACTCTACCACTGAGCTGTGACGTTTAGTCTTGAAATGTGTTTGCAGTTGTAAAATATTAGAGCACGAACAATGTTTGGGCTGCCTCAGTATAAAAGTTGAAGAACATAGGCACATCCAGGTACTTTTTTGCAGGTGCTGGAGTTATAGGTGAACACATTAAATATAAAACATAAAACGCTGCACACTCCTCATTAAGGCCAAGAGGAGACAGTGTGTTGAGCCTGTGGATCCAGAAAGATTCCCTTTGAAAAGTTTCCTCTCCTGCATGACATCTAGACCAATTCTATTCCAATGTATATCAGACAGCTATTAGGATGTCCAGCTTGTGCAAAATTAACATCAACAGTGGTTTTTGGCTCACCTGTCCGTATATTGCTGCGGTGCTCACTGATCTGTGTTTTAGCGCTTCTGCAGGTTTTCCCTATGTAGAACAGACCACAGGGACATTTCACCATGTAAACATTGGTGGACATGCAGGTCTGCCACAGTGACACGAGAGCGTTCTCCAAAACTTCTCACAACTACTCAACATCAAAAAATGATCATCCAAAAGATTCAGATTTATTTTATATGAATTCAGTTGTCATTTTTATTAACTATGAATGTGCCTTTCCATTGGGCACACACTGATTGAACATTGTTTCCACGTCATTTCAATTAAATTACATTGAACCAACATGGAATTGACGTCTGTGCTCAGTGGGTAGTCAACTGGAAAAAACAATGGATGTAATATGCATGTGTAATCATCTCATGTTTTCATATCATTTTCATGTATGGTTTATGAATAGGGATAGCTAAAAACATATTGACACATTACCTCTGGCTCCCACTATCCCTGAACCACCACTCCCATTTACCAACCTCTAGCAACCCATCTATCTGTCTCTCTGTGGCCCTTAGGATTCAAAGTCCAATAAAGCCGCGAGGCCAGACACATCAACCTCAATTCCTCAAACTCAGCAGGAAGCAGACACCACATTCACCGACGCCTGCTGGGAGCCTGAGCTAGCTCAAATTCGAACATTTTATTACGAGAAAGCTACCTGCCACCCTCCCAGGGTGTTTAACAAAATTTAACACACTTCCAGGCGAGTTGAACAAGTGAAGTGGGGGCCTTTATTGTTCGCATGCCCTTTTCTCTTTCACTGCTACTGCTTTATCACACATTTCAGTGTTGCTGTGTAATTCTGACATTAAACTGCATAGTAAAAATGAAGTAACAATACCTTCTAGAAATATCGCAAGACCAGTTCTTTATGTGCATTACAAACACGCTGCCTAACATATTTCATGTAGTTCTTATTATATCCCATCTTTGCCTTCCCCTAGATCCAAACCTGATTTTAAGTCCACATAGCCCAAAGTCCCATATTGCCAAAGTAAAAAAAATCATACCCAAAATCATACCCATTCCAACATTATTTTAAGTCCATATAGTCCCCGGTTGCATACTGCATGAATAAAAAGTCTTAAATTTTTTTTGTCAATCATTTGCAAAAAAAAATTGGAGAAAAAACATAAAATTAAAAATGTAAAAATTTCAAACATCATCGCAATGTGTAATGTGGTGCAATGTATATCGGGGACTACCTAAGCAGGAGGTAGCTATCACTCACAGCCACATTGTAATCTTTGAGTCTTTCAACACTTGGTTTATCTATGGTTTGTGTGGTTGTTGGTTTAGATTTCTGTAACTTTGTAGCAATAAGCGGAGGATCATCTTTCCTTAACCCATTGAGTCCCACCATAATGCCGGCACGTTTTAGACTTCTAACTTCTTCTAACCCCACCGTGTGTTTGAGCTACAGACTTCTGCGGGGTAGGCTACACAAACTCAAAACTTCACATAGTTGTTACTGACTAGTTGGATATGCATTTCCAGATGAGCAAACAATTTCATTCATATACATTTTTGGTGTTGCTTTGGCTGACCTTTTTTTATTGACATTTGTCAATGAAACTCATGAATGCAACTGTTTATGTCCAGTCCACTTGTTGTCCTGAAAAGAAAATGGTAAAACACTTCATTGTGAGTCTATATATAAGGGCTCGACATGCAGATTAATGAAAGTCAGATAAATGAAGAGGGATTATTGCCGGGGTCTCGGGAATGATAGCTGATGTTAACCTATCTGAGAAACTGCCGAAAAGCAAGGTCACATCCCACAAGAAATAAGTCCACTGCTCAAGCCAGTGCTCAAGCCATTACTCTCTGAGCCGCACTGACCCCCAGAGCAAAGCATAGTAAGAAACGAAGAAAGCAAAGGTTGAACCAAAATTATCACCAGAAGGATTACAGAACTCCAGTGGCTTCCTCACGGCAGTTCAAAGGCTTGAGCACACACGGTCAGGGTTAGGGGCCAGCTATGAAGTATTCATCTCCTCCCCTGCTCGTTTTGACAAGTTTTTACCCAAGGTATAAAGCGAAAGTTATCAAAGAAACGAGCTGAAACCCACTTATCTGCAGGAGTGAAGGGACATGTGGAATTCCATTTCAGCTCTTCGCAACAAGCCTAAACCTGCAATGATGAGTGCAGATTATCTATTGATAAATGTGAATAAACACATTGATAGTTATTATATCTCAATAACTAGAACCAAAAAATGTGATCATATTACGCCAGTGCTAGCCTCCCTACACTGGCTTCCTGTTAAGGCAAGGGCTAATTTCAAGGTTTTACTGCTAACCTTCAAAGCATTACATGGGCTTGCTCCTACCTATCTTTCCGATTTGGTCCTGCCGTACATACCTACACGTACGCTACGGTGAAAAGATGCAGGCCTCCTAATTGTCCCTAGAATTTCTAAGCAAACAGCTGCAGGCAGGTCTTTCTCCTATTATAGAGCTCCATTTTTATTGAATGGTCTGCCTACCAATGTGAGAGACGCAGTCTCAACTTTTAAGTCTTTACTGGAGACTCATGTCTTCAGTGGGTCATATGATTGAGTGTAGTCTGGCCCAGGAGTTTGAAGGTGAACGGAAAGGCTCTGGAGCAACGAACCGCCCTTGCTGTCTCTGCCTGGCCGGTTCCCCTCTCTCCACTGGGATTCTCTGCCTCTAATCCTAATACAGGGGCTGAGTCACTGGTTTACTGGTGCTCTTTCATGCCGTCCCTAGGAGGGGTGCATCACTTGAGTGGGTTGAGTCACTGATGTGATCTTCCTGTCTGGGTTGGTGCCCCCCCCCCTTGGGTTGTGCCGTGGCGGAGATCTTTGTGTGCTATACTCTGCCTTGTCTGAGGATGGTAAGTTGGTGGTTGAAGATCTAGTGGTGTGGGGGCTGTGCTTTTGCAAAGTGGTTGGGGTTATATCCTTCCTGTTTGGCCCTGTCCGGGGGTATCATTGGATGGGGCCACAGTGTCTCCTGACCCCTCCTGTCTCAGCCTCCAGTATTTATGCTGCAGTAGTTTTTGTGTCGGGGGGGGCTAGGGTCTATTTGTTATATCTGGAGTACTTCTCCTGTCTTATCCGGTGTCCTGTGTGAATTTAAGTATGCTCTCTCTAATTCTCTCTTTCTCTCTTTCGGAGGACCTGAGTCCTAGGACCATGCCTCAGCACTACCTGGCATGATGACTCCTTGCTGTCCCCAGTCCACCTGGCCGAGCTGCTGCTCCAGTTTCAACTGTTCTGCCTGCGGTTATGGAACCCTGACCTGTTCACCGGACATGCTACCTGTCCCAGACCTGCTGTTTTTAACTCTCTAGAGACAGCAGGAACGGTAGAGATACTCAATGATCGACTATGAAAAGCCAGCTGACATGTACTCCTGAGGTGCTGACTTGCTGCACCCTCGACAAATACTGCCTTATTATTATTTGACCATGCTGGCCATTTATGAACATTTGAACATCTTGGCCATGTTCTGTTATAATCTCCACCCGGCACAGCCAGAAGAGGACTGGCCACCCCTCATAGCCTGGTTCCTCTCTAGGTTTCTTCCTAGGTTTTGGCCTTTCTAGGGAGTTTTTCCAAGCCACTGTGCTTCTACACCTGCATATTGCTTGCTGTTTGGGGTTTTAGGCTGGGTTTCTCTACAGCACTTTGAGATATCAGCTGATGTTAGAAGGGCTATATAAATTAATTTGATTTGATTTGATATGAATAAAAGATTTTAGGGTTTTCCCCCATAGGCTAACGAATGATTGAACCTATATACGGTCTCAGATATGAGAATAATATCCTCAAATACTATATCTAATATAATGTAATCTATATGAGAATATTATTACAAGGCATGTTTAATATTGTAAGGGAATACCCCCCTGAAATGGACAAAAATGAATGGGAAAACATTGGCATTGGACAAACCATATACACGGTGTCCAATACCACCCAATCTGGCGTTGATTCGTGTAAAGTTGATTGCAAATGCCATATGGCAAATGCCAGTTGTAACACTTTAAAAATCCAACAGGTGGCGTGTGCGCTCCATCTTGGTTTTTCATATTGGAAATGCAACACAAGTCAACATCCAAAAGCAAAATTTTGAAAAAGTGAATTTTTTTTCAAAAACGTATCACCCCCCCAAAAAGTGCTTTCTGGACCGTTTTTCAAAATTCTTTAGATTTTTGTGTCAATTACACATGTATAAGAACTGTATCAACATACTTTAGTCATATTCTATTATCATCATTTTTTTTTTACTTCTGCATAAGGCATGTGTTTTCTCCATTTGGAATATGATTTTCACAGGAATTGATAGGTCAAAAGTCAAAAATTGCAAAATTGTATAAAAAACTTCACACACCCTTAAAAAAGTGCTTTCTGGACCGTTTTTCAAATTCTTTCAAATTTAAGTCAATTACACACGTATAAGAACTGTATCAACATACTTTAGTCGTATTTATTGTCATAATTATTTATTTTTTTACTTGTGCATAAGGCATATGTTTTGTGGGGACCAAATGTCATAAGAAATTTGACATGCTCAAATCCTGCAGAAATGCAAAATTGACTGGCCTGATGAACTCGGGATGGCCGGGCAGTGATTGTTGTTCCTTTCCATCACTCGTTGTGTTGATTTCATCATGTCTATTTGGTGACGTTTTTTTCACTATAGAATCATATTGCAAATGCATGTACATTTGCAATATGTTTCAATGGGCATTTACCATCACAAATTTGGCATGCTCAAAAAAAATGCAGAATTGCAAAATTGACTGGCCTGATGAACACAGGATGGCCTGGCAGTGATAGTTGCTCCTTTCCATCGCTCATTGTGTTGATTTCATTATGTCCATTTGTTTATGTTTTCTCACTTTTTGCAAAGTCACTGTGCATTTGCTATATGGTTCAATCGGCATTTACCATCACAAATTTGTCATGCTGTATAAATCGTGCAGGAATGCGAAATTGACTGGCCCGATGAACTCGGGATGGCTGGGCAGTGATTCTGGTAACTCTCCATTGCTCGTTAGGGTTGATTTCAGAATGTCACTTTGGTGATGGTACCTCACTGTTTAAACATATTGCAAATGGACAAGAGTCACCATCAAGTCACCGTCCATCAGTCAATTAGATATCATTCTGACACCAAACTGATACAAACTGACACCAAACCCACTTTTTCCAACTCGTTTAGTAGCCAACTATCACATACTACAGAGATGGCCCAAAATTCACAACCATTCAAACCATAATAAAAACGTAAAACACGTAGTTATGTCCCAGCTGCGGGTCCAGTTCAGATGTCATGTGTAGGCCTAGCTGAGGCGACCCCGAATCCCACGTTTCGGCTTGATAGGTCATTTGGTGCCAGAGCAAAACCCTAATTGGTGCTGAAAATCCACTTTTTTCCATGACTTGCTACGGGGTCCTTGAATGAGCTATCGGAGAGAACCGTTGGGTTCCGTCTCTATGAGCCGAGACGGTCGTAATGCACCTAGTCTTGCGACTCTGGGACATTTCTAAATGTCGTCATTTTCGTGATGCAAAAATGAATTGAAGTCATTGCATATGTACGAGGCTGTTTCTCGGTCCGAGAACCTTCTAGAGCCACATAACTCACCACGCACTATCGACCTGATGTCTAGAACAGGATTCTAAAGTTTTGGAACTCTCGGTCTGACGGTTCTTTAAAAGTTCCAACAAGGTTAACTAATGCAGGCAGAGTAGGTCTCTACGCACCCCAATGGGTCCCTCCTTCCAAGCTGTGTGTGTGTGATTTAGTTTTGATTTGAAATGTTATGGGAAAAATGACTTATTTACAGTTCATAGGGGTTGCCTAATCACATATATGAAGTTTTGGAAAGATCTGACTTTTTTTAACCCCACGAAACAGCCCCTGAGACACCAATTATGGCACTTCCAGTTGGCACAGGAAGCTATAAGTCAACACATATCATCATTGGGGTATTCTATTACAGAATCCTGAGTTTTAAGTCTTTACCATAAACACTGACTGATTTACACAGGGTTGAATGCACTATTTCTATCAAACTGCAGGCAGGGTATGGATATACACTTTTAGGTTAATTTTAACCACTTCCGGTTAATCCAGGAAGCTTAGAATCAACACAGGTAGACCTCATAGTGGCCTGATGGACTGGTACCGAAGATAGGTTCATACGGCATTCATAACCCATATAGGCTCCAGGTTGAATTTAAGGGAGCTGGCAATGTATTCCCATGGGGAGAGATGTCATTGTAATCTGTGAAATCAAAAAACCCTGTTTTACTGTTAAGGGTTAATGCCACACGGTCAAAGTTAGGCTTGCACAGATCGGGAGGACCTTAGGAACATTCCTGTGGTTGAATTGTCCTTCTAAACCTAACGGTTCTGCCGCTGTCACCCAAAAGCAAATGACGTTGTGTAGCAGGCTTCATTTTGGGCCTACCTTTCTAATGGTCGCTGCGCTTAGACCGAGCGAGCTACGGTCAAGCGGTCTCGATGAACTCGGCACGGCCTAGGGATTATGGTAATGCCATTGCCTGCTCTCTGTGTCTTTAAGCACCGCACTTTGTCACTCCATCCTTGCTGTGTGTGTGTGAGAGCTTTTCTTCGACATCTGTTGGGAGAAATGACTGACTTACAGTTCATAGGGGTTGCCTAATCACACATATGAAGTTTTGAAAAGATCTGACCTTATTAACCCTTGGAAACAGTCACTATGACACCATTTAAGGCACTTCCGGTTGGCACAGGAAGCTATAAATAAACTCATATCCTGATTGGGGTATGCCTTTACAGAATCCTGAGTTATAAGTCTTTACGTTAAGAACTGAGTTATTTACGGTGGGTTTGGTGAGTGTGTGTTATTTCAGAAAATCATAGAAAATCACAGAAATCTCGCAGAGCTCCGCAGCACACTTTAAAAAGATTCGTATGAACACCCTGCAACTGGATCTGTAACTGTTTAAAAAAACACCTATCGTTGAACATCACCAATTTGTCATTGTACGATTTCTCTTACAACCTGTTGAGGCTCGGGACAATACTGCCCCCTTTGGATGAATTGTGTGCCCAGAGTAAACTAAAAAAAAAGTGTCAAAAATTGCTAATATATGCATATAATAATTATTATTGAATAGAAAACACTCTAAAGCTTCTAAAACCGTTCGAAGGATGTCTGTATGTAAAGCAGAACTCACAGGGCAGCCATTCTCCCAAACTCTCTCTCTCTCCTAAGAAAGTTGCTCCAACTTTGACGTCATCGTCCCCACCCTTCTCAACCAGCTACGGATCTGGGAACAGTTTCTATCTCTTCAGCGCTCTCTCGTCTTTCAATGAGATGTGGAACGGAGAAAATAGCACGAGTTTTGACTGCTTGGCGGGCAAAATACTGAGGTGTCACAAGTTTTCAGGTGCGCGCTCTGTGAAAAGGGTCTTTTTGTTCCAGCTTGCTTGAGGAGAGTTCGTTATGTTTGATTTAATCGCCAATTGTTTTGTACGTTAAAAACATCCTAAAGCTTGATTCTGCACTTAGTTTGACCAGTTTAGTCGACATATAATATGTAAATTTGAAGTTTTGATGCGCAATTTTCGTGATCAGAAGTCCTTTTTGGGGTAATTCACCTGAAGATGTTATCATTTGCTAATACAAAGACACACCAACAGCAACCAAACATTATATTAGGTAAGTATAACTCCTTCCACGACATTCTTGTCGAAGACCATCAAAGGTAAGGGAATATTTATGTTATAAAATTGTATTTTTGTCGACTCCAACATAGTAGAGAAATAATGCTAATGCCTGAGCGCCGTCTCAGATTATTGAATAGTGAACGAATTCTGTAACGTTAAAAATAAATGTAACACAGCGTTTGCATTAAGAAGAAGTGTATCTTTCTAAATATATGTAGAACATGTATATTTAGTCAAAGTTTATGATGTTTATTGCTGTTATCTGGCGTTAGCTGCCGGAGCTATTTAAATGTCTCCGGACATTTCTGCTGCATTTTTTGAACATGGCTCAATGTAAACAGAGATTTATGGATATAAATGGCATATTATTGAAAAAAACATAAATGTACTGTGTAACATGTGCTATTACTGTCATCTGATGAAGATTTTCAAAAGGTTAGTGAATTATTTTTCATTTAATCCTGCGTTTGTGATTGTGCTATTTTGCATAGCAATGTGGCTACATATTGTATGCTTTCCTAGTGGTGGTTTAACATAAATATGTGCTATGTTTTCGCTGTAAAACATTTTAAAATTCTGACACGCTGGGTAGATGAACAAGGTGTTTATCTTTCATTTAAGCTTTTGGACTTGTTAATGTGTGGAGGTTAAATATTTTTAAGAATATTTTTGCTTTCCCTGCGCCACCGTTTGAGCTGAACGGGGGGGGGGGTGTTCCCAGTTGGGAACCTGCAGCCCCTTCAGGTTAAATGACGATAGATAAATGGCTGGTTCTTTTTTTATTGACACCGGAGGCTCATTGACTTTGACGTGAAGTGGATAAATAATTTCTCTATTTTCATTTTGGACCTTTAATCCCAGAGAAATGGCCGTTGAGGCCTAGACGCCATCTTGTTCGGGGCCAACTGCCCATTATGCCAAACCTACGCTCACCAAGTTTCGGCTTCGAAATATTTTCAGTTTTGGAGATAAGGCCCCGTTGTGATTCGTGATGTTTTGTACAATTGCAATATGATTGCTTATGCCCTCTGGTGGGATTTTCCGGGACAGCGGAAAAATGACCAAAATTTGATTATTTTATAAAACGGAAACCGAATGTCTGAGAAAGTTAGTTTTATGACTTGCCGGTAGGTCCGGCCCTGCCGCATGGCCCGATGCCGACCGCAAATTTTAGAAACGTTCTCGGACGTCTAGTAAGTACATTTGCAATATGGACACTCTCACTAATCATACAGCAAATGTCAAAATGTTCCCTTAAGGTATGATAGTGTCTTTCTTCCCCACGTAAGTAATACTGATCCTGAAATCAATGATAGACTTTAACTGGAATGACTTCAGGCAACTGGGGTTCATGCAGTTTTAATGGAACCGAAGATTACCTAAAGTTTACCCGTATTGAAATACATTATTCCTTCTCATCTTTTATGAAGCTATTTGTTTTAGAATGCTTCACAAAGAGGCATTGTTTTAAACCCTATGATAAAGCAAGTCTAAGGGGAAAAAGACAAGAAAAAAATCCCTGAATTGGCTGCAATCCCATTAATGGGATGATATGACAACAGCCAGTGAAAGTGCAGGGCACCAAATTCAAAATAAAAATCTCATAATTAAAATTCCTCAAACATACATGCATCTTATACCGTTTTAATGGTAGTCTTCTGTCTGATTTCACAAGACTACAGTGTCTGACTACAGTGTCTGATTTCAAATAGAATTTACGGCGAAAGCACCACAAACGATTACGTTAGGTCACCACCAAGCCACAGAAAAACACAGCCATTTTTCCAGCCAAAGAGAGGAGTCACAAAAAGCAGAAATAGAGATTAAATGAATAACTAACCTTGGATGATCTTCATCAGATGACACTCATAGGACTTCATGTTACACAATACATGTATATTTTGTTTGATAAAGTTCATATTTATATTGAAAAAATCTGAATTTACATTGGCGCGTTACATTCACTAGTTCCAAAAACATCCAGTGATTTTGCATAGCCACATTGGTTCAACAGGAATACTCATCATAAATGTAGAAGATAATACAAGTTATACACATGGAATTATAGATATACTTGCCCTCTTGGGGATAGTGAGACGCTAGCGTCTCAAGTGGCCAATTGCACCGGGAAATGCAGAGCTCCAAATTCAAATAAAATGTTATAAAACTCAAACTTTCATTAAATCACACATGCAGGATACTCAATTACAGCTACACTCGTTGTGAATCCAGCCAACATGTCAGATTTTAAAAATGCTTTTCGGCATAAGCATGAGAAGCTGTTATCTGATAGCATGCACCCATCTGAACCAGTTGTAAACAAAAGAACTAGCGTAGCAGGCGCTACACAAAACGCTGAAATAAAACATGTATTACTTTGACAAGCTTCTTTGTTGGCACTCCAATATATCACAATTGTTCCTTTTTATCGATTAATTCCGTCCATGTATACCCAAAATGTCCATTTATAAAGCAGGTTTGATCCGGAAAAAAACAGCTTGCCAAAACACAACGTCACTACAAAACACTTCAAAAGTTGCATATAAACTTTGCCAAAATATTTCAAACTACTTTTGTAATACAACTTTAGGTATTTTTAAACGTTAGTAACCGATCAAATTGTAGACGGGTGTTGAATTTATTATGGATAAATGAATAAACAATATTCCAATTTTAAATAGAATTGTAACTAAGTAAACTTATACTCTGTTTTATAAGTGATTAACAATATGAGTTCCTAAGAAGGGATTGTGTGACACGGACAAGGAGTAATAAAAAGTTCATGAACACCATTCCAACTAGGCAGAAACAAATGGGACTGTGTACTGTGGACTGTGTAAACACATACGGTCGTTAGCCTATGGGTGACCCTACAGAAACTTAGCTCTGTTTTTTTTTAGATAAGACATTGAGTGCATTCCTAGGTTTTCTGTTAATTAAAACTGTCAGTTCTGTGGTGATCGATAATGTTGAGGGGTCAAAAGTTATCTGGGAGTATGTTAGTAAGTTAGAATGAACTTTTCACCTTACTTTGTCCCGGTCGAGAGGAGGGGATTCTGTTAAAGCAATCAAATGACGTCATGATCTGTATATAAACTGCTGCACGTGATTAAGTGGGAGCGCGCTCCGAGAATAAATTCTATTACCTATTATTGAAAGACTGGTCTGCGTCTATTTTATGCAAACAAGAAATCTTACAAATTCTCATAAAATAGATTAAGGGCTTTCAATTGATGAAAGTACATTGGCATAATTAAATTACAGTAACAACGGGGCAATCTGAGGAAGTAAACAAACCATGCACCTTTTTTCCTCTTGCGTAACTCTTGCGTTACAGGATGTGCCTCTTCTTCGTTGCACCAATGATTAACTTCAACCCAATTCCAAAGACTGGTGACATCCTGTGGAAGTCGTAGGAACTGTAAAATGGTCGCTATCAAATATCCCTTGGCAAAGACAACTGAGGGAATGGTCAGAGGCAAAAAAATAATAATTCTGAACAGTTTTTCCTCTGGGTTTTGCCTGCTACATAAGTTCTGTTATAGTCACAGACACGATTGAACCAGTTTTAGAAACGTCAGAGTGTTCTATCCACACCTACTAATCATATGCATATAATATATTCCTGGCATGAGTAGCAGGAAGTTGAAATTGTGCATGCTATTTATCCAAAAGTGAAAATGCTGCCCCCTATCCTTAAGAAGTTTTAATGCAACCACTGTGACAGATTTCAAAAAAACTTTACGGAAAAAGCAAACCATGCAATAATCTGAGACGGCGCTCAGATCTATCAAGTCGAATTAGCCGCCATGTTGTCTTTGTCACGTTCTGAACTTAGTTCGTTTGTTTGGTCTTTGTTTTAGTATGGTCAGGGCGTGAGTTGGGGTGGGCAGTCTATGTTCTTTTTTCTATAATTTGGGATTTCTGTGTTTGCCCTGGTATGGTTCTCAATCAGAGGCAGCTGTCAATCGTTGTCCCTGATTGAGAACCATACTTAGGTAGCCTGTTTTCACCTTTGGGTGTTTATTTTCTGTTTTGTGTCTGCACCAGACAGAACTGTGTCGGTTTAATTTCGTTCTCTTTGTTGTTTAATTCTTTAGTGTTCTGAGTTATAATAAATATCATGAACACTTACCACACTGCACATTGGTCCTCCGATCCTTCCTACTACTCCTCCTCGTCAGAGATTTGTTCAGTAATGTCCATAAATGTATGTCCAATTAGCTACTGTTTTTAGCTCGTTCTGGTCAGCGTTACGTCAGACAAAAACTTCAAAAAGTTATATTAGAGGTCGAAGAAACATTTCAAACTAAGTACAGAATCAATCATTAGGATGTTGTCATTGATCTTCAATAAAGTTCCAACAAGAGTATTGCTTTGTATCTTCAGGAGCCATGGAACGCAGGTCGCTATCATGTGAAATGTGCGTGACCAGAAAATGGCTGACTGCCAGAGACCTGATTCATTCTGCTGTCATTCAGTCCCACAACACAGTAGAAGCCTCATTCTGTCACGTTCTGACCTTTATTTCTGTTGTTTTTGTCATTATTTAGTATGGTCAGGGCGTGAGTTGGGGTGGGCAGTCTGTTTGTTTTTCTATGATTTTGGGATTTCCATGTTTCGGCCTAGTATGGTTCTCAATCAGAGGCAGGTGTCATTAGTTGTCTCTGAATGAGAATCATACTTTGGTAGCCTGGGTTTCACTGTTTGTTTGTGGGTGATTGTCAATGTTAGTTGCTTGTGTCAGCACAGTCCTTATGATAGCTTCATGGTCATTATTTGTTTATTGTTTTTGTATTCAGTGTTCAGTACTTTCTTTAATTAAATATTCATCATATGAACACATACCACGCCGCATTTTGGTCCTCCAATCCTTATCGCCTCTCCTCTTCAGATGAAGAGGAGGAAGACCATGACACATTCAAATTTCTATAGACGGTTGACATCTAGTGGAAGCCCTAGGAAGTGAATCTTCATTAATATCTCAAGGGGATTTCAATGGGAACTGTGTTGAATACATACCAACCTCAGATTTCTCACTTCCTGTTTTGATTTCTCCTCAGGTTTTTGCCTGCCATTTGAGTTCTGTTATACAGACATCTGTTATACAGACAACTGTTTTAGAAACTTCAGAGTGTTTTCTATCCAATACGAATAATAATATGCCTATATTAGCAACTGAGACTGAGGAGCAGGCCATTTACTTTGGGCACCTTATTCATCCAAGCTACTCAATACTGCCCTCAACCATAAGAAGTTTTTAAAGTGAGTCCGATAAACAACTTCAAATGAACCAAACACATACAGAGAGACCACCCTCATCTGGTCCTGTATTCACAGTGTCTCAGAGTAGGAGTACAGATCTAGGATCAGGTTGCCCATGTCCATATAATCTTATTTATTATATTTAAAAGGAAAAACTGATCCTAGATCAGCACTCCTAAAAAAACAAAAAACATTGGACTTCTGGGCACTTAGTATGTTTTTTCTATTGTTGTAAACATACAATGAGTGTACAAAACATTAGGAACACCCTCCTAATATTGAGTTGCACCCCGTTCTGCCCTCAAAACATCCTCAATTCATGAGGGCATGGACTCTACAAGATGTTGAAAGCATTCCACAGGGATGCTGGCCCATGTTGACTTCAATGCTTCCCATAGTATTGTGGAAAGTTGGCTGGAAGTCCTTTGGGTGGTGGACCATTCTTGATACACATGGGAAACTGTTGAGTGTGAAAAACCCAGCAGCGTTGCAGTTCTTGACACACTCAAACTGTTGCGCCTGGCACCTACTGCCATACCCCGTTCAAAGGCACTTACATATTTTGTCTTGCCCATTCACCATTTGAATGGCACACTTACACAATCCAATCGTCTCAAGGCTTAAAAATCCTTCTTTAAAACCTTTTCACATGTGAATATCGCTAACAGACACACCAGAGTGAGGTTTCTATGCGTGTGATGTCAGAATGCACTCACTATTCCAAAATATGACGCTGCCTGCTAATTATCTATAGGCTATGTTTCAACTTTTCAATATCAAATTATTTATGTTCTAACAACAGTTTGAATTGAGGAATGTTCCGCCTCCTCATTAATTCACATAGAAGCAGCCCATTTCACTGTTGCGGACAATTTATGTTTGAGACTTAGCTGAGCTGGACAAACGTCTCTCTTTAACTAGAGCCCAAGGACATCCCCAGTGTTTCCCCAGATCAGGCATGCAGACATTTGCGCATTTCCAGTCAGAAAAGAACGTGCACATACTTTTTCCCCGTAGCACGTTTCCCGGCTGACGCCCGGAAAATGTGCTAGATCTGTTTCCCTTACTAATCAAAACTTTGGAAATGTGTGAATTCGTATCAAAGTACCTTATTTAAAATATATATATATATTTTTTAAATTTAATTTTATTATAAATTAAATACAAAATACATGTATAATTTTTAAATTATATTTTCCTTCATTATTTTCCCCTAAGCCTACCATCCCTCCCCTAATTGGAGTACACTAAAGGACAACAAAACTTAGGCTTCTCAATCAAATCAAAGTTTATTTGTCACGTGCACCGAATATAACAGGTGTAGTAGACCTTACAGTGAAATGATTACTTACATGCTCTAACCAATAGTACAAAAAAGGTATTAGGTGAACAATAGGCAAGTAAAGAAACAACAGTAAACAACAGTAAAAGGACAGTAATAAAAACAGTAGCCAATGCTATATACAGTTGCGAGGCTATAAAAGTACCGAGGTTACATACAGACACCGGTTATTCAGGCTGATTGAGGTAGTATGTACATGTAAATATGGTTAAAGTGACTATGCATACAGTATATGATGAACAGAGAGTAGCGTAGTGGGGTTGGCTGGACACAATGCAGATAGCCAGGTTAGCCAATGTGAGGGAGCACTGGTTAATCGGCCCAATTGAGGTAGTATGTACATGAATGTATAGTTAAAGTGACTATGCATATATGATAAACAGAGAGTAGCAACAGCATAAAAGAGGGGTTGGGGGGGCACACAATGTCCGGGTAGCCATTTGAATACTTGTTCGGGAGTCATATGGCTTGGGGGGGAAAACTGTTGAGGAGCCTTTGTGTCCCAGTACATCACAACATCACATATATCTGACACTGTGAGGACAATCAGCTGTCCGTTCTGTCTCCCTGTAGCGCTGTCTTAGTCGTCTCACAGTATGGACATAGCAATTTATTGCCCTGGCCACATTTGCAGTCCTCATGCAGCATGCCTGGGATGTTCACGCAGATGAGCAGGGACCGTGGGAATCTTTCTTTTGGTGTTTTTCAGAGTCAGTAGAAAGGCCTCTTTAGTGTCCTAAGTTTTCATAACTGTGACCTTAATTGCCTACCGTCTGTAAGCTGTTAGTGTCTTAACGACCGTTCCACAGGTGCATGGAACGACCGTTCCACAAGCATGGGAAACCGTGTCTAAATCCTTTACAATGAATATCTGTGAAGTTATTTGGATTTTAACGAATTATCTTTGATGGACAGGGTCCTGAAAAAGGGACGTTTCTTTTTATGATGAGTTTATTTAGGGCTCAGAGGGGGAATGACAGTTGAACTAAGCTCATGAGGCATTTATAAGTTATATTCTTCAAGAACCAATGGGTGCTTATCAATAATTTACAAGTCCAAAAATTGATGTAGCAACTGCTGATTGCCCCTTTAAAGCTTAATGGCACTCATCTGCCATTCACATAGTTTGTTGTCTGGTAGTTCTGCTGTTTTGGGGATTGTTATAGCTTACCTTGCTCTTTACCTGTAATTATTATTATTATCTTAACATTATGCATGTATCTATAGTAATCTTTTCTAATAAACGGTTAAACGAACACATGGTGTATCCTGTATGAAATCAATTACAGAGTACAGACAGGAAACCTGGGTCACTCTATGTTGGTAAGGTGGTCAATTTAGTCCAGGTTCTGCACACACTGATGGCTGCCGTGTGCAAGTTAGATGTATGCGGTGGTGTTACTCGCATTGTCACAGTCTGACCATCGTTCGTGTGTGTTTTCCTTGTTTTAGTGTTGGTCAGGACGTGAGCTGGGTGGGCATTCTATGTTGTGTGCCATTAAACCCCTACAACTCATCCAGAACGCCGCAGCCCGTCTGGTGTTCAACCTTCCCAAGTTCTCTCACGTCACCCCGCTCCTCCGCTCTCTCCACTGGCTTCCAGTTGAAGCTCGCATCCGCTACAAGACCATGGTGCTTGCCTACGGAGCTGTGAGGGGAACGGCACCGCAGTACCTCCAGGCTCTGATCAGGCCCTACACCCAAGCAAGGGCACTGCGTTCATCCACCTCTGGCCTGCTCGCCTCCCTACCATTGAGGAAGTACAGTTCCCGCTCAGCCCAGTCAAAACTGTTCGCTGCTCTGGCCCCCCAATGGTGGAACAAACTCCCTCACGACGCCAGGACAGCGGAGTCAATCACCACCTTCCGGAGACACCTGAAACCCCACCTCTTCAAGGAATACCTAGGATAGGATAAGTAATCCTTCTCACCCCCCCGCCCCCTTAATGATTTAGATGCACTATTGTAAAGTGGCTGTTCCACTGGATGTCAGAAGGTGAATTCACCAATTTGTAAGTCGCTCTGGATAAGAGCGTCTGCTAAATGACTTAAATGTAAATGTAAATGTGTGTCTGGTTTGTCGATTTCTATGTTAGGCCTGATATGGTTCTCAATCAGAGGCAGGTGTTAGTCATTGTCTCTGATTGGGAACCATATTTAGGTAGCCTGTTTTGTGTTGGGTTTTGTGGGTGATTGTTCCTGTCTTTGTGTTTGTGGCACCAGATAGGACTGTTTTGGTTTTTCACGTTTCTTGTTTTGTAGATTGTATTACGTTCATCTTTATTAAAGATGCACAAAACTAATCACGCTGCATTTTGGTCCGCCTCTCTTTCCCCACAAGAAAACCATTACACGCATGCATGTTTGTTTTCTGCTTTCCTGCTGCACATCCCAGCCTTCACCTGTTTGGTTCTGCTTTTCCTTCCTGCAGGGGGATTGGTAAAATATACGTTGCTCTCTGCCTGTAATTATTATTATCTTAACAAAATGAATGCCCTGGCAGTGAAGGAGCAGAGCGTAACGGCAAGACTAACGTATTGTAATCTTTTCTATTAAAACGAACACGTAGCGTTTCCTGTCTGAACCAACAGGTTTATAAAATAAGTTTGTTGAAGAGAGAGAGGAAGGAAGAGGAGAGGATACAGTCAATAGCAGGGGGATGGAATGAGGGTCGGAGGGAGGAAGGAGATTGGGGGGGGCAGGTCTCTTGATTATATGATCATCGCCATGTAGACTACTTCCATGCAATTTGCTAAGAGTAACACATTTTGAAAGTGTCTTGGCTGTGCATAGTAATGTGGCTAGTTGCCCGGGGGCTCAGAATGATGTTGGAGGTCAATGTAAAAAAGTGCTGTTGGCGACGCCAAGCCACTCACAAAATAAGAAAACACTATGTTCCAAATGCCACCTCCAGGCGTTAAATTGTATGGGGGTTTCAGATGATAGCGAAATATGCAAATACAACAACTAGAGCTGAATAATACGACTTAGATGGATACATTTCTTTCTGAAAGTATTCAGACCCTTTCACTTTTTCCACATTTTGTTACGCTACAGCCATATTCAAAAATGTATTAAATCATTTTTGTCGTCATCAATCTACACACATTACTCCACAATGACAAAGCAAAAACAGACATTTTTGCAAATTAAAATAAAATATCACACTCAGAACATTGTTGAAGCACCTTTCACAGCAATTACAGCATTGCGTCTTCTTGGGTATGATGCTACAAGCGTGGCACACCTGTATTTGGGGAGTTTCTCCCATTTCTCTCTGCAGATCCTCTCAAGCTCGGTCAGGCTCTTTGGGAAGCGTTGCTGCACAGCTATATTCAGATCTCTCCAGAGATTTTTGATCGGGTTCAAGTCTACGCTCTGGCTTGGCCACTCAAGGACATTCAGAGACTTGTCCCCAAACCACTCCTGCATTGTTTTGGCTGTGTGCTTAGGGTCATTGTGCTTTACTGAGGGGTGGCTTCCACCTGGCCACTAACATAAAGGCCTTATTGGTGGAGTGCTGCAGAAGGTTCTCCCATCTCCCATCACTGGAGGCTCCGGACCATGGATCATCACTGGAGACTCCGGGCCATGGATCATCACTGGAGGATTCATGCGTGGAGCCGGCACAGGACGTACCAGGCTGGAGACATGCAGGGTGCATGGAGCTGGCACAGGACATACTGGACCGCGGAGGTGCCCTAAAGGTCTGGAGCGTAGAGCTGGCACAATGCGTCCTGGACAAAGGACCACCTTCGCATGACAAGTGCGGGGAGCTGGCACAGGACACCATGGGCTGTCAAGGCACACTGGAGATACAGCGCGTAGAGCCGGCACAAGATATCCTGGACCGAGGAGGCGCACTGGAGACCTGGCGCGCTGAGCCGGCACCACAGATGCCCACTTTCACACGGCAAGTGAGGGGAGCTGGCACAGAACGCACCGGGCAGTGGATGCGCACTGGAGACACAGTGCGTATCACCGCAAAACATGGTGCTTGACCGGTCACATGCTCCCGACGGTGAGTACGGTGCTCTGGTTCAACCCCTGGCTCCGCCAACCACCCCGTGTTCCACCCCCCTATTTTTTTTGAGGGGGGGGCTGCCTCTCGGGCTTCCATCGTGGTCGCGAACCCCGGTGTCGTCGTTGTTCCTCCCTCGCTGCCTCCGTCTGCTCCAATGGGAGGTGATCCTTTCCGGCCAGGATCTCCTCCCACATCCAGGATCCCTTACCACCCAAGATGTCCTCCCATGTCCAGGATCTGTGCTCCTCCTGGCCACGCTGTTTGGTCTGTTTGTGGTGGGATATTCTGTTACGTTTGGAAGGATCGGACCAAGGTGCAGCGTGGTAGGAGTTTTAATTTACATTTTAATTTATTAAATGAACACCGAAAAACCAACAAATACAAAACGAAATGTAACGTCTAAACAGCACAGTACCAAAAACAAGATCCCACAAACTACAGGTGGAAAAAAGGCTGCCTAAGTATGATCCCCAATCAGAGACAACGATAGACAGCTGCCTCTGATTGGGAACCATACCCGGCCAACAAAGAAATAGAAAACATAGATTGCCCACCCCAGTCACACCCTGACCTAACCAAATAGAGAATTAAAAGGATCTCTAAGGTCAAGGCTTGACAGCTACGGACAATTCCTTCAACCTCATGGCTTGGTTTTTGCTCTAACATGCACGGTCAACTGTGGGACCTTATATTTCCAGTACCAGTCAAAAGTTTGGACACACCTACTCATTCAAGGGTTTTTCTTAATTGTTTTACTATTTTCTACATTATTGAATAATAGTGAATACATCAAAACTATGGAATCATGTAGTTACCAAAAAAGGGATAAACAAATATATTTTTTATTTTAGATTCTTCAAAGGAGCTACCCTTTGCCTTGATGACAGCTTTGCACACTCTTGGCATTCTCTCAATCAGATTCACCTGTAATACTTTTCCAAAAGTCTTGAAGGAGTTTCCACATGTGCCGAGCACTTGCTGGCTGATTTTCCTTCACTCTGCAGTCCAACTCATCCCAAAGCATCTCAGTTGAGGCCAGGTCTCTGATGTAGCACTCCCATCACTCTCCTTCTTGGTCGAATAGCCCTTACACAGCCTGGAGGTGTGTAGGGTCATTGTCCTGTTGAAAAACAAATGAAGAGTGGCTACTTTGAAGAATCTCAAAAATAAAATATATTTTGATTTGTTTCACACTTTTTTGGTTACTACATGATTCCATATGTGTCACGTCATAGTATTGATGTCTTCACTATTATTCTACAATGTATAAAATAGTAAGAAAAACCCTTGAAAATGTAGGTGTGTCCATTCTTTTGACTGGAACTATAGATAGGTGTGTGCTCAATTTGATCAATGTAATTTACCATAGGTGGACTCCAATCTAGTTGTAGAAACATCTCAAGGATGATCAATGGAAAAAGGATACACCTGAACTCAATGTTGAGTTTCATAGCAAAATGTCTGAATACATGTATTTATTTTGTAAAATTTGCAAAAATGTCTAATAACCTGTTTTCACTTTCTTATTTTGGGCTATTGTGTGTAGATTGCTGAGTTTGTGGAAAGAGTGAAGAGGTCTGAATACTTTCTCAATGTGCTGTAAGATATGTTTTTTATTTTTAATAAATTAGCAAACATTTCTAAAATCCTGTTTTTGCTTTGTCATTATCGGTTGTTGTGTGAAGATTGATGAGGAAATGTTTTTATTTAATCTGTTTTTGAAGAAGTCTGTAACTGAACACAATGTGGAAAAAGTGATGGGTCTGAATACTTTCCATATGCACTATTTGTACCGTAGTTGGCAACGTTAATTTGCAAGTGAGGGATTTGTGTTTGTTGGTTTGTGTTTTAGAGGGCCTATTCTTTTTGATAATTGATATTGCTATTTGGAAATTCTTACACTTTGAATACTGACCATGACTTCCAACACAAATATTTGAATATAAATAAAAATACGAGGTGCGATCACACTAGAATAGGGGTGATTACTGCCAATGTTTTGAACCAGATAACTTAAGAGGAAATAAGATGAGCACAGCCAAGTTTCCCCCCCAAGCCATAATCACAAGAAAATAGATTTGAATAGGACCACGAGCCTTCATCCACTGTCACAGCAGCTGCATGACTCTGAACACACATGTATGCACACAAAACCAGTTGGGTGGGACTGGTGTGCATTTACAGCGACTGGTCTCCCATCTTATTGCCCACAGCACACTCCTGGCACATCATGAAACACTGTGACCAAATCCAACTCACTCCATTTTTTCATAAAAAAAGTGTCTATCTCATAAATTTCCAATGAGTTTTGAAAATGAGGATATTGAGTCTCCTAGTTAGCAGTTTAAAATCTGGGTGAGTGAAAAAGTGAATTAATTAGAGATTGGCATTGGCAATCATTACATATTCTATGTTATATCTGCTTATATTGTAGGCTAAATAGTGAATGGAGCATACCCATGCCTGCTAAAACTACTACTATATATACACACACACACACACACACACACACACACACACACACACACACACACACACACACACACACACACACACACACACACACACACACACACACACACACACACACACACACACACACAATAAATTAAAGCCCATGAGATGAGTCACAAATGCCACTTTTCAATTAAGGGAATATGCCGACTAAGTGTGGGTAACCTCTTTCCAGCTGACTTCCTGTTGAAGTCAGAGAGAGGAAGTCATATTCATATCACGTTGGTGTGCTCCACTCACTCTCACACCTCTAGGCATTAGCATCACTTATTCATCAAGCCAAAGATTAACCAACCACAACACAAAGTGGCACGCACACACACACTTTCTATCTATTTTCTACTTCCAGTACAACATTGCAATCTGCCTAACACACATTCACACACACATGAATAAACATGTGTACACTGCACACACGTATACATTCATACAGTACACTCAAATATGGCCACTCACCATGAAGACTTAAATACAAACTAGTGTGAAAGGTTGATATTTAGTATTTTACTGGTGTTTAATGTGCTCTGGGTTTGATTACGTTTGTCCGGTTACTTTCATGTTAATAAGCTGATTTATCGCTTGTGGGGATATTTAATATTTGAATGATGCTTGACAGACAACACTGTCTCCCAGGCCGCATACCGTCTCCAAAACCTCAGCTGATCGCATGCAAGGAACAATGCAGCTAACTTGGCTAGTCTTGTGTCATAGCTAGTTAGCTAGCTCGTCCTGTTAGTTAGCTAGCAAGCTAGCATGTAACCTATGCTGTTTGTTAGCTTGCATAGCTGATACAGTTGAAGTCGGAAGTTTACATACACTTAGGTTGGAGTCATTAAAACTCGTTTTTCAACCACTCCACACATTTCTTGTTGACAAACTATAGTTTTGGCAAGTCGGTTAGGACATCTACTTTGTGCATGACGCAAGTCATTTTTCCAGCAGTTGTTTACAGACAGATTTCATTTATAATTGTAAGGGTTCTCGTCCTCCTCTTCTGAGGAGGAGTAGCGAGAAGGATCAGAGGACCAATGCGCTGAGTGGTAATGAATAATGATAATGATTTTAATTATATTAATGATTAATGATAATGATTTTTAAGAAAGACCGAATACAGAAACCACATAGAAAAACAAACAGACTGCCCACCCCAACTCACGCCCTGACCATACTAAAACAAAGACAAAACAAAGGAACTAAGGTCAGAATGTGACAATAATTCACTGTATCACAATTCCAGTGGGTCAGTTTACAAACACTAAATTGACTGTGCCTTTAAACAGCTTGGCTCCTGATAGGCTAATTGACATACTTCGAGACAATTGGAGACCTGTGGATGTATTTCAAGGCCTACCTTCAAACTCAGTGCCTCTTTAAATGACATCATGGGAAAATCAAAAGCAATCAGCCAAGACCTCAGAATTCTTTTTTGTAGACCTCCACAAGTCCGGTTCATCCTTGGGAGAAATTTTCAAACACCTAAAGGTACCACTATCATCTGTACAAACAATAATACGCAAGTATAAACACCATGGGACCACGCAGCCGTCATACCGCTCAGGAAGGAGACGTGTTTTGTCTCCTAGAGATGAATGTACTTTGGTGTGAAAAGTGTAAATCAATCCCAGAACAACAGCAAAAGACCTTGTGAGGATGCTGGAGGAAACAGGTACAAAAGTATCTATATCCACAGTAAAACGAGTCCTATATCAACATAACATGACAGGCCGCTCAGCAAGGAGGAAGCCACTGCTCCATAACCGCCACAAAAAAAGCCAGACTACAGTTTGCATCTGCACATGGGGACAAAGATTGTACTTTTTGGAGAAATGTCCATTGGTCTGATGAAACAAAAATAGAACTTGTTTGGCCATAATGACCATCGTTATGTTTGGAGGAAAAAGGGGGATGCTTGCAAGCCGAAGAACACGATCCTAACCGTGAAGCAAGGGGTGGCAGCATCATGTTGTGGGGGTGCTTTGCTGCAGGAGTGACTGGTGCACTTCACAAAATATATGGAATCATGAGGTAAGGAAAATTATGTGGATTTATTGAAGCAACATCTCAAGACATTATTCAGCAAGTTTTAAAGCTTGGTGGCAACTGGGTCTTCCAAATGGACAATGACCCCAGGCATTCTTCCAAAGTTGTGGCAAAATGGCTTAAGGACAACCAAGTCAAAGTATTGGAGTGGCCATCACAAAGCCCTCACCTCAATCCTATAGAACATTTGTGGGCAGAACTGAAAAGTGTGTGCGAGCAAGGAGGCCTACAAACATGTCTCAGTTACACCAGATCTGTCAGGAGGAATGGGCCAAAATTCACCCAAATTGATGTGGGAAGCTTGAGGAAGGTTACCGGAAACATTTGACCCAAGTTGAACCTTTTAAAGGCAATGCTACCAAATACTAATTGAGTGTATGTAAACTTCTGACCCTCTGTGAATGTGATGAAATAAATAAAAGCTGAAATAAATAATTCTCTCTAATGTTATTCTGACATTTCACATCCTTCAAAGTAAGTGGTGATTCTAACTGACCTAAAACAGGGTATTGTTACTAGTATTAAATGTCAGGAACTGTGAAAACCTCAGTTTAAATGTATTTGGCTAAGGTGTACGGTAACTTCCGACTTCAACTGTATGTGTATAATTGTAAGGGGCACTTCATGTTTTTAGGATAATGTTTAAAATTACAGAGTGGGTGAGCTCCACTTCTAACAGCTTGATTAGATTGACAGTCAGTGCATTAAAGGCTGATACAAATGATCCAGAGTGGGTGAGCTCTATTCCTGGCAGGCTGATCAGATTCAATAGCAGCCTCAGAGGCTGATGGTGCCTTGTAGGCTGTTTCATAGGTCAAGCTCCTTGAAGGCAGATTAGCTGTCAGTGCCTTATAGAGAGAGAGTGCAGAAAGCCTACAAGGCATCCTGACTAATATCAGCCTCTGAGTCTCATATTGAATCTATATTCCAGTCTCCCAGGAATATAGCTCACACATTCTGGATCATATGCATTAGTCTGTAAGGCACTGACTGCTTAATCTCCCTGCAAGGGGCATTACAGGCAACATCCGCACTGAGCAAATGGCAAGAGTGCAGCTTTCAAGGAGACACTAACCAGGACACTTATAAGAAATCCCGCTATGCCCGCCAATGAACCATTAAAAAGGCAAAGCGTCAATACATGACTAAGAATCCTACTACACAATGGCTCTGACGCTTGTCAGATCAAATCAAAATGTGTCTGTCATATGCGCTAGACAAGTGTAGACTTTACCGTGAAATGCTTACTTACCTAACCAACAATGCAGTTCAAGAGTTAAGAAAATATTTACCAAATAAATTAACCTCTCTGGACAACCTGACGCGCTAGCGTCCCACCTTGCCAACAATAAATGCAAATGCGCTACGCCAAATGCTAATAGCACTCGTTAAAACTCAAACGTTCATTAAAACACACATGCAGGGTACTCAATTCAAGCTACACTCGTTGTGAATCGAGCCAACAAGTCAGATTTTTAAAATGCTTTTCGGCGAAAGCATGAGAAGCTATTATCTGATAGCATGCAACACCCCGATATACCTGAAGGGGACGTAAACAAAATAATTAGCGTAGCCGGCGCTACACAAAACGCAGAAATAAAATATAAAACATTCATTACCTTTGACAAGCTTCTTTGTTGGCACTCCTATATGTCCCATAAACATCATAATTGGGTCTTTTTTTCCGATTAAATCGGTCCTTGTATACCCAAAATGTCCATTTATGAAGACTGTGTGATCCAGGAAAAACGCAACGTAATTTTTTTAAATTAAAAAAGTTGCCTATAAACTTTGACAAAACACTTCAAACGACTTCTGTATTCCAACTTTAGGTATTAGTAAACGTTAATAAACGATCAAATTGATCACGGAGCGATCTGTATTCAATAGGAGCAAGTTTGGAAAACGACGTCCACTTTCCCCCTTCCATAACTTCCTGTTGTGTACCCGAAGACAGGATGTGCCTATTACTCATATGACCAAGGATTTACCTGCATAGAATTCACAACACTGGCGACATCGTGTGGAAGCTGGAGGAACTGTAAACCGGTCGCTATCTATTATACCTTGCAATAGACAATACAGAGACTGGCGGATTGATTTTTTCTTCGTCGATTTTGTGATCAGGTTTCCTTGCGATTTTGACCACGAAACACGTTCTGTTATAGAACCAGTTTTAGAAGCTTCAGAGTGTTTTCTATCCACACATACTAATCATATGCATATACTATATTCCTGGCATGAGTAGCAGGACGTTGAAATGTTGCGCGATTTTTAACAGAATGTTGAAAAAAGTAGCCCGATCTCTAACAGGTTTTAAAGTAAAAAATACTACAAGTAACACAATAAAATAACAATAACAAGGTTATAAACAAGGGGTGCCGGTACTGTGTCAATGTGCGGGGGGGGGGAGGGTACAGGTTAGTCGAGGTAATACGTACATTTAGGGAGGGGTAAAGTGACTATGTATTGATAATTAACAGCGAGTAGCAGCAGCGTAAAGACAAAATGTAAATAGTCGGGGAGGCGATTCGATTAATTGTTCAGCAGTTTTATGGCTTGGGGGTAGAAGCTGTTAATGAACCTTTTGACGTTTTTGACAATTTTTTGAGCTTTCCTCGGACACCGCCTTGTATATAGGTCCTTGATGGCAGGAAGCTTGGCCCCAGTGATGTACTGGCCCGTACGCACTACCCTCTGTAGCGCCTTTCGGTCGGTGAGATGCCGAACAGTTGCCATACCAGGTGGTGATGCAACCGTTCAGGATGCTCTCGATGGTGCAGCTGTAGACATTTTTGAGGATCTGGGGAACCATGCCACGTCTTTTTGGTCTCCTGAGGAGGAAAAGCTGTTTTCGTGCCTCCTTCATTACTGTCTTGGTGTGTTTGAACCATGATAGTTCATTGGTGATGTGAACACCAAGGAACTTGAAACTCTCGACCCGCTCCACTACAGCCCCGTCCATGTTAATGTGGGCCTGTTCGGCCCGCCATTTCTTGTAGTCCACGATCAGCTCCTTTGTCTTGCTCACATTGAGGGACTGTCACGTCCTGACCTTAGTTCCTTGTTTTTGTTTCTATTTTAGGTTGTATGGGGTGGGCATTCTATGTGTTGTTCTAGTTTTGGTTTTCTATGTGTTTGGCCTGGTATGGTTCTCAATCAGAGGCAGCTGTCATCGTTGTCTCTGATTGAGAACCATACTTAGGTAGCCTGTTTTTCCCACTTAAGTTGTGGGTGATTGTTTTCTGTGTCTGTGTTTCCTCCATACAGAACTGTTTCTTTTTTGTTTGTGTCTTTCACTTTGTTATTTTGTATTTTCGTGTTCAGTGTCTTTTCATTAAACATGACGAACACTTACAACACTGCACATTGGTCCGATTTTTCATACTCCCCGTCAGAGGAAGATGAATCGCGTTACAGGTACAGGTTGTTGTCCTAGCACAACAATGCCAGTTCTCTGACGTCATCCCTATAGGCTGTCTCATCATTGTCTGTCATCAGGCCTACCACTAATGTGTCGTCAGCAAACTTAATGATGGTGTTGGAGTTGTGTTTGGCCACGCAGTTGTGGGTGAACAAAGAGTACAGGAGGGGACTGAGCACACACCCCTGAGGGGCCTCCGTGTTGAGGATCAGTGTGGCAGACATGTTGTTGCCTACCCTTACCACCTGGGGGCGGCCCGTCAGGAAGTCCAGGATGTTTAGTCCCAGGGTCCTTAGCTTCGTGATGCGCTTTGAGAGCACTATGATGTTGAACGCTGAGCTGTAGTCAATTAATAGTGTTCTCACATAGGTGTTCCTTTTGTCCAGGTGGGAAAGGGCAATGTTGATTACAATATAGATTCCATCATCTATGGATCTGTTGGGGCGGTATGCAAATTGGAGGGGGTTGGGGTTTCTGGGATAATGGTTTTGTTGTGAGCCATGACCAGCATTTCATAGCACTTCATGGCTACAGAAGTGAGTGCTACGGGTCAGTAGTCATTTAGGCAGGTTACCGTAATGTTCTTGGGCGCAGAGACCATGCTTGAAACATTTCTTCCTCAACAGAGGTTGAAAATGTCAGTGAAAACACTTGCCAGTTGGTCCGCGCATGCTTTGAGTACATGTCCTGGTAATCCATCTGGCCCCTCGTCTTTGTGAATATTGACCTGCTTAAAGGTCTTGTTCACATCGGCCACAGAAAGCGTTATCAGACCGTCATCCGGAAAAACTGGTGCTCTTATACATGCTTCAGTGTTGCTTGCCTCGAAGCAAGCATAAATGGCATTTAGCTCGTCTGGTAGGCTCTCGTCACTGGGCAGCTCGCGCCTGGGTTTCCCTTTGTAGTCCGTAATAGTTTGTAAGCCCTGCCACATCGAACGAGCGTCAGAGCAAGTGTGGTAGGATTCAATCTTTATCCTATATTGGCGCATTGCCTGTTTGATGGTTCGTCTGAGGGCGTAGCAGGATTTCTTATAAGCGGATTAGTGTCCCGCTCCTTTAAAGCGGCAGCTCTAGCCTTTACCTCGATGCGGATGTTGCCTGTAATCCATGGCTTTTGGTTGGGATATGTACATACTGTCACAGTGGGGACGTTGTCATTGATGCACTTATTGATGAAGCCGATGACTGAGGTGTCAGAAGGTGAATTCACCAATTTGTAAGTCGCTCTGGATAAGAGCGTCTGCTAAATGACTTAAATGTAAATGTAATGTAATGTGCTATACTCCTCAATGCCATTGGATGAATCCCAGAACATTTTCCAGTCTGTCCTAGCAAAACAGTCCTGTAGTGTAGCATCCATGTCACCTGACCACTTCCGTATTGAGTTAGTCACTGGTACAACCTGCTTTAGTTTTTGCTTGTAAGCAGGCATCAGGAGGTTATAATTATGGTCAGATTTGCCAAATGAAGGACGAGGGGGAGCTTTTTATGGGTCTCCGTGTCTGGAGTAAAGGTGGTATGGAGTTTTTTGTCCTCTGGTTGCACATGTAATATGCTGGTAGAAATGAGGTAAAATGGATTTAGGTGTGCCTGCATTAAAGTCCCCGGACGCTAGGAGTGCCTCTTCTGGATGAGCATTTGCTTATTTGCTTATGGCCTTATACAATATAGATGAGAACTCTCCTGGTAGGTAGTGTGGTCTACAGCTTAGAATCCTGACTACAACCAAAATTTGATCATATTACTCCAGTGCTATAGTGTCCCTACATTGGCTTCCTGTCAGGGCAAGGGCTGATTTCAAGGTTTTTACTTCTAACCTACTGTCACAACTTCTGCCGAAGTCATTGCCTCTCCTTGTTCGGGCGGTGCTCGGCGTTCGACGTCACCGGTCTTCTAGCCATCATTGATCCCTTTTTCATTTTCCATTGGTTTTGTCTTGTCTTCCCACACACCTGTTTTCAATCCATTATCTGTTGTGTATTTAACCCTCTGTTTCCCCTCATGTCTTTGTCAGAGATTGTTTATCGTCAGTGTAGTGTTTTGTATAGGTGCGCGACGGGTCTTCCTACCATATTTATTTATTATTCATTTGTCTATTTAGTGTTATGGAGCATGTTACTTGGACTTTATTAAAAGACTCCATTTTACACTCCGTTTGACTCTTTACATTTACATTTAAGTCATTTAGCAGACGCTCTTATCCAGAGCGACTTACAAATTGGTGAATTCACCTTCTGACATCCAGTGGAACAGCCACTTTACAATAGTGCATCTAAATCATTTAAGGGGGGGGGGTGAGAAGGATTACTTATCCTATCCTAGGTATTCCTTGAAGAGGTGGGGTTTCAGGTGTCTCCGGAAGGTGGTGATTGACTCCGCTGTCCTGGCGTCGTGAGGGAGTTTGTTCCACCATTGGGGGGCCAGAGCAGCGACCAGTTTTGACTGGGCTGAGCGGGAACTGGACTTCCTCAGTGGTAGGGAGGCGAGCAGGCCAGAGGTGAATGAACGCAGTGCCCTTGTTTGGGTGTAGGGCCTGATCAGAGCCTGGAGGTACTGCGGTGCCGTTCCCCTCACAGCTCCGTAGGCAAGCACCATGGTCTTGTAGCGGATGCGAGCTTCAACTGGAAGCCAGTGGAGAGAGCGGAGGAGCGGGGTGACGTGAGAGAACTTGGGAAGGTTGAACACCAGACGGGCTGCGGCGTTCTGGATGAGTTGTAGGGGTTTAATGGCACAGGCAGGGAGCCCAGCCAACAGCGAGTTGCAGTAATCCAGACGGGAGATGACAAGTGCCTGGATTAGGACCTGCGCCGCTTCCTGTGTGAGGCAGGGTCGTACTCTGCGGATGTTGTAGAGCATGAACCTACAGGAACGGGCCACCGCCATGATGTTGGTTGAGAACGACAGGGTGTTGTCCAGGATCACGCCAAGGTTCTTGGCGCTCTGGGAGGAGGACACAATGGAGTTGTCAACCGTGATGGCGAGATCATGGAACGGGCAGTCCTTCCCCGGGAGGAAGAGCAGCTCCGTCTTGCCGAGGTTCAGCTTGAAGTGGTGATCCGTCATCCACACTGATATGTCTGCCAGACATGCAGAGATGCGATTCGCCACCTGGTCATCAGAAGGGGGAAAGGAGAAGATTAATTGTGTGTCGTCTGCATAGCAATGATAGGAGAGACCATGTGAGGTTATGACAGAGCCAAGTGACTTGGTGTATAGCGAGAATAGGAGTGGGCCTAGAACAAGAGCCCTGGGGGACACCAGTGGTGAGAGCGCGTGGCGAGGAGACAGATTCTCGCCACGCCACCTGGTAGGAGCGACCTGTCAGGTAGGACGCAATCCAAGCGTGGGCCGCACCGGAGATGCCCAACTCGGAGAGGGTGGAGAGGAGGATCTGATGGTTCACAGTATTGAAGGCAGCCGATAGGTCTAGAAGGATGAGAGCAGAGGAGAGAGAGTTAGCTTTAGCAGTGCGGAGCGCCTCCGTGATACAGAGAAGAGCAGTCTCAGTTGAATGACTAGTCTTGAAACCTGACTGATTTGGATCAAGAAGGTCATTCTGAGAGAGATAGCGGGAGAGCTGGTCAAGGACGGCACGTTCAAGAGTTTTGGAGAGAAAAGAAAGAAGGGATACTGGTCTCTCCTGCGCCTGACTTCCCTGCCACCTATACACATATGCCTGACACCTACAAAGCATTACATTGGCTTGCTCCTACCTATCTATCTGATTTGGTCCTACCGTACATACCTACACGTATGCTACATACCTACACGTATGCTACGGTCACAAGACGCAGGTCTCCTAATTGTCCCTAGAATTTCTAAGCAAACAGCTGGAGGCAGGGCTTTCTCCTATAAATCTCCATTTTTATGGAATGGTCTGCCTCCAGTACTTATGCTGCAGTAGTTTATGAGATATCAGCTGATGTACGAAGGGCTATATAAATACATTTGACGTGATTTGATTTGATATCATAAGGTAAGCTATACCTCAAGACTTTCCTATTAGACATCGCGCACCAGCTGTTATTGACATATATACACACCTCGTCTTCCCAGACGTAGCTACTCTGTCATGCCGATGCATGGGAAATCACGCCAGCTCTATATTATCCATGTCGTCATTCAGCCACGACTCTGTGAAACAACAAAAGATATTACAAGTTTTAATTTCCCGTTGGTAGGATAGTCTTGCTTGTATATCATACATTTTATTTTCCAATGATTGCACGTTGGCCAATAGAATGGATGGTTGTGGAGGTTTACTCACTCGCCTACGAAGTCTCAGAAGGCAGCCTGACTGCCGCACTTTTCCCCCCATCTTTTCTTCACGCAAATGACGGAGATTTGGGCACGTTCCAGAGAAAGAAATATATCCCTCGCGTCGGACTATAGGAAATATTTGTCCAATTTGAGGTGAGTAATTGCTGTTCTGAAGTCCAGAAGTTATTTGAGGTCGTAAGACATGGTAACAGCAACATTATGTACAAAGCTAATGGGAATCCATAAAAAATACAAATACAAAACCGACGAATTTCTGCACAAACTGTCAGAAACTGTCTTAGGAAGCTCATCTGCATGCTCGTCATCCTCGCCAGGGTCTTGACCTGACTGCAGTTTGGTGTCATAACTGACTTGTTCACCTTCGTTGGCCACTGGCATGCTGGAGAAGTGTACTCTTCGCGAATGAATCCCGGTTTCAACTGTACCGGGCACATGGCAGACAGTGTGTATGGCGTCTTTTGGGTCGAGCGGTTTGCAGATGTCAACGTTGTGAACAGAGTGACCTATTGTGGGGTTTTGGTATGGGCAGACATAAGCTATGGACAACAAACACTATTGCATTTTATAGATGCCAATTTGAATGCATAGAGATACCATGACGAGGCCCATTGTCATGTTTCAGCATGATAGTGTATACCCCCATGTCGCAAAGCTCTGTACACAATACTTGGCAGCTTAAAATGTACCAGTTCTTCCATGGCCTGCATACTCACCAGACATGTCACCCATTGAGCACGTTTGGGATGCTTTGGAGCAACGTGTACAACAGCGTGTTCTAGTTCCCGCCAATATCCAGCAACTTTGCACAGCCATTAAAGAGGAGTGAGACAATAGGATATGTGTCACACTACACGGCAGAGGGTCGTCACACCAGATACTTACTGGTTTTCTGATCACCGTAACTTTAAAAAGTTATCTGTGACCAACGGATGCATATCTGTATTCCCAGTCATGTGAAATCCATAGATTAGGGCCTAAATAATTTATTTCAATGTAGTGATTTCGATATGAACTGTAACTCAGTAAAATCTTTAAATTATTGCACGTTGCGTTTACATTTTTGCTCAGTGTAGAATATATTTGAGAACACAGCCTATCATGCTAATCCCCTTGTTTCATTGGAACTTGCAATGTAATTCTGTCTCCATGGCCTTGTACCCAGTCGTAGTCCTTGTTGAGCATAACAAACAAAATCACATTCAACTGACTACAGGTAAAATGGCTTCCTCTACCTGCTTGTGCTACCTGTCTCAGTTTGACACAAAATTAGGGAGCCTGAAGACCACATAAATACTCTACATCAAATATGTGATCATGCTGCCGCTAAAACGTTTGCCTTCGATGTGAGTGGAACTCCCCTGACAAACAGTATTGTGTACCCTGCTGCCCCAACTCACAACCCCCCACAATCAGATTTTGCCCTCTTAAAACATCCGACTGGCCCATGCTTGCTTCTAATATACAATTAAATAAACATCCTGTAATAAGCCAGCACGCTTCACCAAAATCTCCACCCCCCACATGACAGTCCACTGACAGTCCACTGTTTACCTTGTGTCAGAGACACCAACATACTCTCTAGCCTTCTGCTGCTTGCTAAAATCACAGCTGGAGTGGTGCTCTGGTCCTAAACAAAAACATGGCACAGATGATCTCTATCTCCCAGCCCAGACCCCAGTCACTCAACAGATAAATGGGTCACTCAACAGATAAATGGTCCCCTACTGTTATGTGAGCTTCAAGGTGCCTGAGCTGAGATTTTTTTCATCCGGATTCCTATCCCATTGAGACTATTAAATTAAGGCATCGAAATTCTTCAGTTGGCTGGTGCCGAGCCGAACTCGGCCGAACCAAACGTGTGTACTTGCATACTCCCTTAAAAGACCTTCGCTTGAGAAACTAGAAAAATGCATTGAGAGTAGTTTGTCCATTTTGAGTTGCCAGTAAACACTTCTTCAAAATAGTCTGCCTTTAATTTTTATGTTTTTGCCCAAAGAGATCTTTGTCACGCAATTTTACATCAACATCTAAAATATTTGCAGCATTACTTTTCAATGAAACAATGTGCATGAAAACTAGTTGTCTCTTGTTGAATGACAACAAAAACTTTATTGAAGAATTCTTAGACCAATCACCGACGAAAGGGCTGTGTACTTTGGTTGCAAATATCGGCTTGCCCCAACAGTTGAAGAACTCTCACCGAATTCCAAAATGAACAAAAACATCACTAAATGTCATCACAAGATATGAACCCTACTGAACTGTTTTGACTGGGAATCATGCGTCCTCCTTTAGTCTCCTGTGCAGTTCTTGGCAGGCCCACCCATCCCAGGGGTATTTATAGTAGAAACCTCATGAAAATGTAGCTCTGAGCTGTGGTTCCTTAATATATTACCTTACCAGAAATCAAACTCAAATTTGGATTGTTGAACAAATTTGACCTATAAAGTACAATACTTTTGACGAGAGCCCCAATGGGCTCTGGTCAGATGTATTGCACTATAAAGGGAATGTGGTGCCATTTGGGTTGCAGTCAAGGTACAGGGGCATACTTAACTTTGCCTCGAGGCTGGCATCTCTCAGAAGCACTTTGCAATGCAACCGACATCCTCGAACAAGCTCTAAACAAACATGTGAGATCCATTCTCAAGGGATTTAATATTGATCAAAACCGAACCCAATGAATGACTCATTTGAAAATGCAAACTGACTCGTTTTGTCAAAGTTCATGTCGAAGTCACGGTTAACAAGCGCCGTGGTGAATACCTACCAGCTGATATGCTTAATCATGCTTAAACACAACAGTAATGTATTTTTCTCTGCGATATAAGAGCGTGTGAGAGTGTGCTCAAGGGAAAGTGTGGAGGGGACTCAAGCTTATGCAGCTTCATGTATGTTTGGAGAAAGTACGAGTGTTTATTGGAAGAGGTTATTACCTGTGTATTTAGTACAGAGTTTCGCAAACTTGGTCCTGCCCCCCGGATGAAAGTTTTGGTTTGTGCCCTACCACGACACAGCTGATTAAAATAACTAACTCATCATCAAGCTTTGTTTATTTGAAGTGTGGAATCAGATTGGTCGGACCAGCGTTGGACAGACCTCAGCATGGGAGCTCTGTCTGTAGGCAGGCATCAACAAAATGGAGTCGTGGTCAGCTTTTCCGAAAGGAGGGCGGGGCAGGGCTTTATATGCGTCGTGGAAGTTAGAATAGCAATGATTCAAGGTTTTGCCAGCCCTGGTTGCGCAATCGACATGCTGATACAATTTAGGGAGTCTTGTTTTCAGATTAGCTTTGTTAAAATCCGCAGCTACAATGAATGCAGCCTCAGGATGTATGGATTCCATTTTGCAAAGAGTCAAATAAAGTTCGTTCAGAGCCATCGATGTGTCTGCTTAGGGGGGAATATATACGGCTGTGATTATAATCGAAGAGAATTCCCTTGGTAGATTATGTGGTCGACATTTGATTGTGAGGAATTCTAAATCAGGTGAACAGAAGGACTTGAGTTCCTGTATGTTTTTGTGACCACACCACATCTCGTTAGCCATAAGGCATATGCCCCCACCCATCTTCTTACCAGAAAGATGTTTCTTTCTGTCGGTGCGATGCGTGGAGAAACCAGCTGGCTGCACCGACTCTGATAGGGTCTCTCCAGTGAGCCATGTGTCCGTGAAGCAAAGAACGTTACAGTCTCTGATGTCCCTCTCGAATGCTACCCATGCTCGGATTTCATCAACCTTGTTGTCAAGAGACTGGACTGTGGCGAGAAATACACTAGGTAGTGGTGCATGATGTGCCAGTCTCTGGAGTCTGACCAGGAGACCGCTTCGTTTCCCTCTTTTACAAAGTCGTTTTTTTGGGTAGCCAGCTGGGATCCATTCCGTTGTCCTGGGTGAAATGCAGAACACAGGATCCGCTTCGCGAAAGTCATATTCTTGGTCGTACTGATGGTGAGTTGACGCTGCTCTTATGAACTCTTGATGTAGTTCTTCTCGACTGTATGTAATGAAACCTAAGATGACCTGGGGTACTAATGTAAGAAATAACATGTAAAAAAACAAAAAACTGCATAGTTTCCTAGGAACGCGAAGCGAGGCGGCCATCTCTGTCGGCACACTCCAAGACTGCTTCCATCACGTGGACTGGGATAGGTTTCATATTGCGTCAGACAACAACATTGACGAATACGCTGATTCGGTGTGCGAGTTCATTAGAACGTGCGTTGAAGATGTCATTCCCATAGCAACAATTAAAACATTCCCATACCAGAAACCGTGGATTGATGGCAGCATTCGCGTGAAACTGAAAGCTCGAACCACTGCTTTTAATCAGGGCAAGGTGACCGGAAACATGACCGAATACAAACAGTGTAGCTATTCCCTCCGCAAGGCAATCAAACAAGCTAAGCGTCAGTATAGAGACAAAGTAGCATCTCAATTCAACAGCTCAGACACAAGAGGTATGTGGCAGGGTCTACAGTCAATCACGGATTACAAAAAGAAAACCAGCCCCGTCACGAACCAGGATGTCTTGCTCCCAGGCAGACAAAATTACTTTTTTGCCCGCTTTGAGGACAATACAGTGCCACTGACACGGCCTGCAACCAAAACATGCGGCCTCTCCTTCACTGCACCCGAGGTGAGTAAAACATTTAAACGTGTTAACCCTCGCAAGGATGCAGGCCCAGACCGCATCCCCAGCCGCGCCCTCAGAGCATGCGCAGACCAGCTGGCTGGTGTTTTTACGGATATATTCAATCAATCCCTATCCCAGTCTGCTGTTCCCACATGCTTCGAGAGGGCCACCATTGTTCCTGTTCCCAAGAAAGCTAAGGTAACTGAGCTAAACGACTACCGCCCCGTAGCACTCACTTCCGTCATCATGAAGTGCTTTGAGAGACTAGTCAAGGACCATATCACCTCCACCCTACCTGACACCCTAGACCCACTCCAATTTGCTTACCGCCCAAATAGGTCCACAGACGATGCAATCTCAACCACACTGCACACTGCCCTAACCCATCTGGACAAGAGGAATACCTAAGTGAGAATGCTGTTCATCGACTACAGCTCGGCATTTAACACAATAGTACCCTCCAAGCTTGTCATCAAGCTCGAGACCCTGGGTCTCGACCCCGCCCTGTGCAACTGGGTACTGGACTTCCTGACGGGCCGCCCCCAGGTGGTGAGGGTAGGCAACAACATCTCCACCCCGCTGATCCTCAACACTGGGGCCCCACAAGGGTGCGTTCTGAGCCCTCTCCTGTACTCCCTGTTCACCCACGACTACGTGACCACGCATGCCTCCAACTCAATCATCAAGTTTGCGGACGACACAACAGTGGTAGGCTTGATTACCAACAACGACGAGACGGCCTACAGGGAGGAGGTGAGGGCCCTCGGAGTGTGGTGTCAGGAAAATAACCTCACATTCAACGTCAACAAAACTAAGGAGATGATTGTGGACTTCAGGAAACAGCAGAGGGAACACCCCCCTATCCACATCGATGGAACAGTCATGGAGAGGGTAGTAAGTTTTAAGTTTCTCGGCATACACATCACAGACAAACTGAATTGGTCCACCCACACAGACAGCATCGTGAAGAAGGCGCAGCAGCGCCTCTTGTCACCAAAAGCACTCACAAACTTCTACAGATGCAAAATCGAGAGCATCCTGGTGGGCTGTATCACCGCCTGGTACGGCAACTGCTCCGCCCACAACCGTAAGGCTCTCCAGAGGGTAGTGAGGTCTGCACAACGCATCACCGGGGGCAAACTACCTGCCCTCCAGGACACCTACACCACCCGATGTTACAGGAAAGGCCATAAAGATCATCTAGGACAGCAACCACCCGAGCCACTGCCTGTTCACCCCGCTATCATCCAGAAGGCGAGGTCAGTACAGGTGCATCAAAGCTGGGACCGAGAGACAGCTTCTATCTCAAGGCCATCAGACTGTTAAACAGTCACCACTAACATTGAGTGGCTGCTGCCAACACACTGACTCAACTCCAGCCACTTTAATAATGGGAAGTGATGGGAAATTATGTAAAATATATCACTAGCCACTTTAAACAATGCTACCTAATATAATGTTTACATATACTGTACTCTATATCATCTATCATCATCTACTGCATCTTTATGTAATACATGTATCACTAGCCACTTTAACTATGCCGCTTTGTTTACATACTCATCTCTTATGTATATACTGTACTCGATACCATCTACTGTATCTTGCCTATCCTGCTCTGTACCATCACTCATTCATATATCTTTATGTACATATTCTTCATCCCCCTACACTTGTGTGTATAAGACAGTAGTTTTGGAATTGTTAGTTAGATTACTTGTTAGTTATTACTGCATGGTCGGAACTAGAAGCACAAGCATTTCGCTACACTCGCATTAACATCTGCTAACCATGTGTATGTGACAAATACAATTTGATTTGATTTGATTGATTTGAATCAGCTGTGTAGTGCTAAGGCAAAAATGTGTACCTGGGGTGGGCCCTAATTTAGTACATTAGTACACCTGCATAGGCAGTTGACACTTTAGGTAGACTGTACACAAAGAACCACCGGTACAGAGACCTGCTTAAACAAGGATGTGTGTTTCACCTACTAAGTAAAAGCTATTTTCCATAAAATATCTTTGAGTGACTGTAGTAACAATTTTATGAATGCTATTGTCCGCCCACCCAAACACACTCTCTCTCTCTCTGTCTTAGCACCATCCATTGCTTCATTTTATTTCATGATTTGATTGCGACACTATGATTAAATTAAAAAGGGACCTTTTGTCCTCATTATATCAATGTGAATGGGGAATTCATTAGCTCACAGGAAACATGAAGTTGCATGGAGTAGAAAATGCCCTTTAAACTTAATTTTTGTATATGCAGCCATACATCAGATAATTACATGTATTACCACAACATCAGTGTGTTTATGGACGTATAAATGCTTCATGCTTCAAAAATGTCTGTTTTGTTTCGACGCCTTGACTTCTGTAAAAAGAGCAGATGCCTCGTCCTTCGCCAGCGCTCTCTGAAATCTTCCATTATACTTGTTTGATGTCGATGTTGTCCAGTTAAAAAATACACAGGTATTGTGTGATAATGCACCTCTGTTCAAAATTCACTGATGTACCACAAACAAACCTCATCACTTTACGATAGGAGCATCTATCTCCACCACGGCAGAAGGGTATACGTACCTAAACTAAAAACTGTGAGAGCAAAATCTACCTTCAAAATATATTTGGACCAAAACATAAGCCCTGAAAAATGACCAGAGCTGTGTTTGAATACCCATACTAACATAAAGTATACTACATACTTAATGAATACTACTTACTATTAGTTCATTTTAGTATACTGTAAACAATCGGTATCCTTTCAGTTGAGTGTAATAGCTCTTAAGCTGTCTACCGGAGGTTGATGCTGTTGCTATGCAACCTCTTGCGAGCTAGATAGTGTAACAAATTGCTAATTAGACTTAAATTCATTCTGGAGTGCCAGATTGCACTGTAAATTCAGAATGTTGTCAAATTGTCCATTTGTAAATTCAGAGCGTTTCACTCTCGGAGTGCACACTGGACGCTCGGGCCGAGGAGTAGGGTTGATTTGAGCGTTCTGATCTAACAATGGCAGTGAAGCACCCAAGGTAATGTTGGCTAGCTTGCTAGCTACTTCCAGACACAAATGAGACCACTCTGAAAATACTTGTCCCAGCTAAGCTGGTTAGGCAGTTTTCATGTTATCAAGAGCATTGGTGACTGTAACTGTGCTGCTGGCGACAATTTAATTACGCTTTTTTGCCGACGTTTACTGACTTCGGCCATATTCAATGGGTGTTGAGCTCTTGTAAATTCATTATTTTGAGCTCTGGTACACTCAGACGAGAGTGATCAGAAATCGGATGAAATATAGCAAAAGCAAATTTACGAAAGGACCTGAATGTCCATTGATAACGCACAAACAATGACGGGAATGATCAAATCAATAAACATTGGGTAGTTAGATATCCTAGGATATCATAGGATACCATAGATATCCTATGGTTAATATATTGGCAAGTTTGATGTATAAGTAGCTAGCTAACATACCTGTACATACTGTAATGATATGCTATGTGGCTCATAAGGACAGCATAGCTAACAAATTGTCAGCCAACATAACATGTAAGGTAACATTTGAAAAGTCATGACTTTATTACATTGCTAAACATTTTCTTAACATTTGTCATAATTAGTTAAAGCAATACATTTCTGTCCATTTTCATTGTACTTTGACTGCATATTCTCTGCCATTTTCTTCAAATCTGAAAGCGATGTGAAGCCACACCCATTTGCTGAAGAATTGCATTATGGGCCCCAAAACAGTGTTTTGCGAATTTAGTACAACATCCAGGAACTTTTGGCATACTGACTATATCCATACTTTGACCGATAACCACACTATTTACTCAATACACGACGCAAATAGTACAGCTAGTGTTGTAAATATGAGTATTCGAACACAGTTCCTGATATTGTGCTTTTACATCTCACTTCATAACCCCTTATTAACATTAAAATCTAGCAATTTTATTTATATCCCCAATATCTGATGAGTCATCCCAGGGGCATGATGCACCCCAACAGCTGAGGTTCACAAAGTACCTGACGATGACTGGAAGTGGTACTTAAGGTAGCCCCCTATCCTAAAGTTAGAGAATTTAGCATTTTTCAAACACCTGAAACAGCCTTTTCCTGCCATCTATAGCCAATAATTACATGTCTAAATAGGTAATTATGCATGTCTAAGCATACCTCTTGAACTGTTTTTATCATCTTGACTGGTGGTTCTTTTCCTAACCTGTTACATCTATGGGGGCGCTATTTCATTTTTGAATAAAAAGACGTGCCCGTTTTAAGCGCAATATTTTGTCACAAAAAGATGCTTGACTATGCATATAACCACACTATTTACTCAGTGATAGCTTTGGAAAGAAAACAATCTGACGTTTCCAGAACTGCAAAGATATTGTCTGTGAGTGCCCCAGAACAGATGCTACAGGCAAAACCAAGATGAAACTTCAACCCGGAAATGAGTAGGATTTTTGAGGCTCTGTTTTTCATTGTCTCCTTATATGGCTGTGAATGCTCAAGGAATGAGCCTGCCCGATCTATCGTTTCCCCAAGGTGTCTGCAGCATTGTGACGTATTTGTAGACATATCATTGGAAGATTGACCATAAGAGACTACATTTGCCTGTTGTCCGCCCGGTGTCCTCCGTCGAAATTGGTGCGTCATCTTCAACTGCACCTCTTTTTCCAAGCGATTCACCGGAGAAAGGAGACTACCACGAGCGATATATCAATGAAGAGATATGTGAAAAACACATTGAGGATTGATTATAAACAGCGTTTGCCGTGTTTCAGTCGATATTATGGAGTTAATTTGGAAAACAGTTCGCCGTTTTGATGACTGAATTTTCATTTTTTTTGGTACCCAAACGTGATGTACAAAACGGAGCGATTTCTCCTACACAAAGAATCTTTCAGGAAAAACTGAACATTTGCTATGTAACGGAGAGTCTCCTCATTGAAAACATCCGAAGTTCTTCAAAAGTAAATGATTTTATTTGAATCCTTTTCTGGTTTTTGTGCAAATGTTGCCCGCTAAATGCTACGCTAAATGCTACGCTAGCTATCACAAATGCTTGTTTTGCTATGGTTCAAAAGCATATTTTGAAAATCTGAGATGACAGTGTTGTTAAGAAAAGGCTAAGCTTGAGAGCTAGCACATTCATTTCATTTCATTTACGATTTTCATAAATAGTTAACGTTACGTTATGCTCATGAGCTTGAGGCTATAACTGGATACAGGTTTTTTTCATAGCCAAAAGTGAACAAAACGGAGCGATTTGTCCTACACAGTTAATATTTTTTTGAAAAACTGAACAATTACTATCTAACTGAGAGTCTCCTCATTGAAAACATCTGAAGTTCTTCAAAGGTAAATGATTTTATTTGAATGATTTTCTTGTTTTTGTGAAAATGTTGCTGGCTGAATTCTAGGCTTATACCTATGCTAGCTATCAACACTCTTACACAAATGCTTGTTTAGCTATGGTTGAAAAGCATATTTTGAAATTCTGAGATGACAGTGTTGTTAACAAAAGTCTAAGCTTGAGAGCAAATATATTTATTTCATTTCATTTGCGATTTTCATGAAAAGTTAACGTTGCGTTATGCTAATGAGCTTGAGGCTATAAATAGAATCCCGGATCCGGGATTGCGCGACGCAACAGGTTAACGGCCGTGGCATATCAGTTTGTCTCTGAGGATGGTTTGTCATTTGACAAATCAATTGTACATTTCGGTGTTCCTCAAGGTTCCATTTTTGGACCACCATTTTTTTCACTATATATTCTACCTCTGTGTTTCCGAATGACATCTACCAAATGTAAACTTTCACTGATATGCAGACCCAGCTGTACATTTTGATGAAACATGTTGACGCCCCAAATTTGCCTGCCCTGGAAGAATTTACCTTTGAAGAGCTTCGGATGTTTTCAATGAGGAGACTCTCAGTTACATAGCAAATGTTCAGTTTTTCCTGAACGAATCTTTGTGTAGGAGAAATCGCTCCGTTTTGTACATCACATTTGGCTACCGAAACGAACCGAAAATTCAGTCACCAACAACGTCAAACTTTTTCCGAATTTAACTCCATAATATCGACCGAAACATGGCAAACGTTGTTTGGAATCAATCCTCAAGGTGTTTTTTCACATATCTCTTCATTGATATATCGTTCGTGGAAGCCTGCTTTCTTCTCTGAATTCCATGGAAAAATACTTGCAGCTGACTTTTGCGCACCAATTTCGGCGCAGGACACCAGGCGGACATCTGGTAAATGTGGTCTCTTATGGTCAATCTTCCAATGATATGCCTACAAATACGTCACAATGCTGCAGGCACCTTGGGGAAACGACAGAAAGGGCAGGCTCATTCCTCTCGCATTCACAGCCATATAAGGAGACAATGGAAAACGGAGCCTCAAAAATCCTGCTGATTTCCTGGATGCCGTTTCATCTTGGTTTTGCCTGTAGCTCACGTTCTAGGGCACGCACAGAGAATATCTTTGCAGTTCTGGAAATGTCAGAATGTTTTCTTTCCAAAGCTATCAATTATATGCATTATCGAGCATCTTTTTGTGACAAAATATTGCGCTTAAAACGGGCACGTCTTTTTATCCAAAAATGATATAGTGCCCCCAGAGTTTCAAGAGGTTAAAGGAACATTTTTTCATTTGCCATATGGTTAGTGAGCAAATGTACGGTCCCTTACTAGACGTCCGACAACGTTTCTAAATTTCGCGGAAGGCGGCGGGCCGTGAATCTTCCAGGAAGTCATCAAACGAAGTCTCTCGGACATTTGGTTTCCGTTGTATAAAATTTACAAATTTGTCATTTTTTCTGCTGTCCCGGTAAATCCTACAAGAGGGCGAGTGGAATCATATTGCAAATGTACAAAACATCACCAATCACGACGTGGCCTTATCTCCTAAATGGAAAATACTCTCTTGATGAGCATAGGTTTGGCATAATGGGCAGTTGGCCCCAAACAAGATGGAGTCCAGGCCTCAAAGGTTTTGAGTTATGGCCATTTTTCTGGAATTAAAGGTCAATAATTAAAATAGAGCAATAATTTTTCCGTTTCACGTCAAAGTAAATGAACCTACGGTGTCAATAAAAAAAGAACCAACCATTTGTCTATCGTAAGTTAAGATAAATTGTACAATGTCAATGTTTTTTTTTAAAGTGACAGATCAAGTTACAGCGTGTTCAGACAAATCTTTTTAAAGCAGTCATTTCTCCCAACAGATGCCAAAGAAAAGCTCTCTCTCACACACGCACACACACAGCAAGGATGGAGTGACAAAGTGTGGTCCTTAAAGACACTCAGAGCCTGCAATGGCATTACCATAATCTCTAGGCCGTGCCGAGTTCAACGAGATGCCCCGCTTGACCGTAGCTTCATCAGTCTAAGCGCAGCGACCATGAGGAAAAAGTAGTTCCATAATGAAGCCTGGCCCTAATTTTCATTTGATTTTGGGTGACAGTTTATTTTACCTTTATTTAACTAGGCAAGTCAGTTAAGAACAAATTCATATTTTCAATGACAGCCTAGGAACAGTGGGTTCACTGCCTGTTCAGGAGCAGAACAACAGATTTATACCTTGTCAGCTCAGGGGTTTGAACTTGCAACCTTCTGCTTACTAGTCCAACACTCTAACCACTAGGCTACCCTGGCAACAGTGGGAGAACCTTTAGGGTGAAAAGCACAATTTGACCTCAGGAACCTGTTCTAGAGCTCAGTTCGAGAGTGCATGGTGAGTTATGGGGCTCTAGAAGATTCTCGGACCGAGAAACAGCCTCGTACATTTGCAATAACTTCAATTCATTTTGACATGACGAAAATGACGACATTTAGAAATGTCCCATAGTCGCCAGACTAGGTCCATTGAAACCGGCTCGGCCCATAGAGACGGACCTCAACGTTTCTGTCCGGTAGCTCATTCAAGGACCCCATAGCAAGGAATGGAAAGAAGTGGATTTTCAGAACCAATTAAGGTCTTGCTCGGGCACCGAATGACCTTTCGAGCCAAAACTTGTCATTCGGGGTCGCCTCACCTTGGCCTACATATCATGTCAGAACTAAAACCGTTTTAAATAGGGTGTGAACAGAAGGCTCTGTGAATTTTGGGCCTATTCTCTGAAATATGTCATAGTTGGCTTCTCAATGAGTTGGAAAAAGTGGGTGTGGTGTCAGTTTGTATCAGTTTGGTGTCAGAATGTTATCTGATGGACGGTGACTTGCTGGCTGACTTTTGTCCATTTGCAATATGTTTAAACAGTGAGGTACAATCATCAAAATTACATTCTGGTGATCAACACCAATGAGCCATGGAGCGGATCCAGAAACACTGCTCGGCCATCCCGAGTTCATCGGGCCAGTCAATTTCGCATTTCTGCAGTATTTTTGAACATGACAAATTCGTGATGGCAAATGCCCATTGAAAGATATTGCAAATGCACAGTGCATTTGCAATATGATTCAACAGTGAAAAAACATCACCAAATGGACATGATGTAATCAACACAACGAGCGATGGAGAGGAACCACTATCACTGCCCGGCCATCCCGAGTTCATCAGGCCAGTCAATTTTGCATTTCTGCAGAATTTTTGGGTATCACAAATTCGTGATGGTAAATGCCCATTGGAACATATTGCAAATGCACGCAGCGCACCTGGTGATTGGAACGGGTTATGGGGAGAACATCTTTAAAATGTTTTTTAATGCCCTTACGGAGTAGCAAGGGGTCCATGGTTGGGTAGGGAGCACCCCCCATCCGTGCCCATCCAATAGGGGGCGCACCTTGTCATTTTGGACATATAAAAAACCCTGTTAAACAACAGTCCCACTTCTCCCTCATCATACATGACATATAGGTTAATTCATGGCTTAACAGTGAAATTTGCCAAGGCAAGATACTCTGAGCGCAGCCCAACACAGAAAGATGGAAGTAGCATCTGATTAAATTCCATTTTCACAAAACCGCTTGTTGCAATTTCGATGAGGCTCACTTGTTCAGATATCGGTAAGTGGACTAGAGGCAGGGCATGAAAGGGATAATGAATCCATTGTTTGTGTCAACCATTTCGGGGAAGGTACTGCGTAATTGCACACACAACTCACTCAGGTGCTTTGCTATATCACATTTGACATTGTCCACAATGATGGAAAGACCTGTGTGTTGTCCTGCAACAGAGAAGAGCTCCGACTTCTTTATCATAGCCTCAATTTTGTTCCACACATTGAATATAGTTGCGGAGAGAAATCCTAGAACTCAGATCATTCAGATCAATCTCAGATCATTCAGACGAGAAAAAACATCACCCAGATAGGCCAATCGTGTGAGAAACCCGTCATCATCCAAGACCTCAGACAAGTGAAAATTATGGTCAGTAAAGAACTTTAAACTTGTCCCTCCCTTGTTGTAAAAGCGTTACATGGTCGTTGCCCATATCATTGCATAGTGCAGAAAATACAGAAGAGTTCAAGGGCCTTGCTTAAACAAAGTTAAACATGTGGAGTCCAAAACCTTTTTCAAGCGGTCAGACATTCTTTTGGCAGCAAGAGCCTCTCATGGATGCTGCAGTGTACCCAAGTAGCGTCTGGAGTAACTGCTTGCATGTACGTTATGTCTCCCTCATGGATTTTTAACCATCAGTACAGATACCAACACATCTTGACCACCAAAGTCCATTTGATGTCACAAAGCTGTCCAGCACTTTAAAAATATCCTCTCCTGCTGTCCTGGTTTGCAGAAGAGGATGCCTTCCTTACTTAACCCCCCAGAAACATAACGGACATAGGCCAGGAGCTTTGCCAGGCCCGCCACGTTTGTTGACTCCTCCAGCTGTAATGCATAGAATCACTGGCTTGTATGTGAAGCAGTAATTGTTTCAAAACATAACCTGCCATGTCACTGATGCATCATGAAACAGTGCTGTTTGATGAAGTTATTGTCTGTATAGTTTTTTGGGCCTTTTCCCCCAGTACTGTCCCATCCATATCCACAGCAGTGGGGTTCTCTTGCTAAAAATTAAGTTCTCCACAGTAGTATGGGGCTTGCCTGTCCGAGCCCCATGCTCACCATATAAGATGCTCCTAGCCTCTTCTTATTCATGTTCTGTTACTTTTATACATGTCTTACTACCCGAAAGTTGTCTTAATTTTCGCTCCAATAAATCCTGTGAATTATTTTTCAAATTGGCATGTTTTGTTTCTAAATGTCTGCACATGAATGAAAGGTTTCATCAAGTTGTGAGATATTACTTTTGCACATATAACACACTGTGGCTGAGGAAAGGCAATACTCCCAATGTAAGTTAACCCCAAATTGTACCTTTATTTATTTTTACCAGGCAAGTCACTTAAGAACAAATTCTTATTTCCAATGTGGGCCTAGGAACAGTGGGTTAACTGACTGTTCAGGGACAGAACTACAGATTTTTACCTTGTCAGCTTGGGGGTATGAACATGCAACCTTCCGGTTACTAATCCAATGCTCTAACCACTAGGCTACCCTGCCACCCCAAATCAATGTAGTTCTCATAATATTTGTGCCTCTTCAATGGTCCAACTTCCCTGTCTGTTGTTCGGTACTTTACCTGGTTAGGGGGCAGAAGCTCTTCGGCTGCATCAGATTCACAACTGTCAGTGTCCATGCTAGCTGGGCTAACAACACATTTAGAATTACTACCATTAGAGCTGGTATGTGTCTCTATGGATGTGGGCCTTTTTATAACCATTCACCCATTTTCGAGCAAATGGAATGAGCAGCAGCTACGTTTGGCTACATACGGACCTTAAGTGAAATTCACGCGAGAGAGTAACGGTTAACGTGATTGGATGTCAGTTATTTGACTAGGCTACCTGTATTTGACATTGTGTTGTTATTTCGCTGAACACCAGATGGTTTAATTTTATTTTTGGCAGTGAAACGGGGCTACTCAGGTGAGAGAAAAAAACACACCCAAATGTCAGGCCCCGTTGGAAAATATAGATGGAATGTTTGAAAACTTAAAAAAAAAAATATATATATATATATATATATATATATATATATATTATAATAAAAGATAATGTTTTACCACATTTTTATTTGCCGTACCCCAGACGGCACTGCGTGTACATACAGTTGAAGTCGAAAGTTTACATACACTTAGGTTGGAGTCATTAAAACTCGTTTTTCAAACACTATAGTTTTGGCACGTCGGTTAGGACATCGACTTTGTGCATGAGACAAGTAATTTATCCAACAATTGTTTACAGACAGATTATTTCACTTATAATTCACTGTATCACAATTCCAGTGGGTCAGACGTTTACATACACGAACTTGACTGTGCATTTAAACAGCTTGGAAAATTCCAGAAAATGTCATGGCTTTAGAAGCTTCTGATAGGTTAATTGACATCATTTGAGTAAATTGGAGGTGCTCCTGTGGATGTATTTCAAGGCCTACCTTCAAACTCAGTGCCTCTTTGCTTGACATAATGGGAAAATCAAAGGGAATCAGCCAAGAGATCAGAAAATAATTTGTAGAACTCCACAAGTCTGGTTCATCCTTGGGAGCAATTTCTAAACGCATGAAGGTACCATGTTCATCTGTACAAATAATAGAACGCAAGTATAAACACCATGGAACGCCGCCGTCATACCACTCAGGAAGGAGACGTGTTCTGTCTCGTGGAGATCAACGTACTTTGGTGCGAAAAGTGCAAATCAATCCCAAAACAACAGCAAAGGACCTTGTGAAGATGCTGGAGGAAAACAGGTACAAAAGTATCTATTTCCACAGTAAAACGAGTCCTATAACGACATAACCTGAAAGGCAGCTCAGTAAGGAAGAAGCCACTGTTCCCAAACAGCCATAAAAAAGCCAGACTACGGTTTGCAACTGCACATGGAGACAAAGATCGTACTTTTTGGAGAAACAGAAACTGTTTGGCCATAATGACCATCGTTATGTTTGGAGAAAAAAGATTGACGCTTCTAAGCTGAGGACACCATCCCAACTGTGAAGCATGGGGTGGCAGCATCATGTTGTGGGGGTGCTTTGCTGCAGGAGGGTCTAGTGCACTTCACATAATAGATGGCAGGAAAATTAAGTGGATATATTGAATCAACATCTCAAGACATCAGTCAGGAAGTTAATAAAGCTTGGTCGCAAATGGGTCTTCCAAATGGACAATGATCCCAACACACTTCAAAAGTTGTGGAAAAAGGGCTTCACTTCTTGGATATAGGGGGCGCTATTTACATTTTTGGATGAAAAATGTTCCCATTTTAAACAAGATATTTTGTCACAAAAAGATGCTTGACTATGCATATAATTGACAGCTTTGGAAAGAAAACACTCTGATGTATCCACCAAAACTGCAAAGATATTGTCTGTGAGTGCCACAAAACTGATGTTAAAAGCGAAACCCAGATAAAGATCCAATCAGGAAGTGCTGCATTTTTTGAAACAGCCTCATGCCAATGACTCCTTATATGGCTGTGAAGCAGCTAGGAGTCAGCTTACATTTTCCACGTTTTCCCCAAGGTGTCTGCAGCATTGTGACGTAAAATATTGAGATTTTTCCAATAGTTTCTTATGAGAAACCAACTGCCTCCACGGATATATTATTGAATACATATGTTAAAAAAACTTTGAGGATGGATCCTAAACAACGTTTGCCGTGTTTCTGTCGATATTATGGAGCAAATTTTGAAAAAAGTTTGGCGTTATAGTTGAAGTATTTTCGGTCGATTTCTCAGCCAAGCAGGATGAACAAAGTGACGTTTTTCGCCTCCAAAAATATTATTTTTGGGAAAAAAGGAACATTTGCTATCTAACTGGGAGTCTCCTGAGTGAAAGCATCTGAAGTTCTTCAAAGGTAAATGATTTAATTTGGTTGCTTTTTTTATTTTTGTGAAAATGTTGCCTGCTGCCAGCACAGCCTAGCATAGCATTATGCCATGCTAAAATTCCACAAATGCTTGTCTAGCGTTGGCTGTAATGCATATTTTGAAAATCTTAGATGACAGTGTTGTTAACAAAGGGCTAAGCTTGTGTTTCAATATATTTATTTCATTTCATTTGCGATTTTCATGAATAGGAAACGTTGCGTTATGGTAATGCACTTGAGGATATGATTACGCTCCCGGATACGGGATTGCTCGTCGCTAGAGGTTAAGGACAACAAAGTCAAGGTCTTGGAGTGGCCATCACAAAGCCCTCACCTCAATCCCATAGAAAATGTGTGGGTTGAACTGAAAAAGCGTGTGCAAGCAAGGAGGCCTACAAACCTGACTCAGTAACACCAGCTCTGTCAGGAGGAGTGGGCCAAAATTCACCCAACTAATTGTGGGAAGCTTGTGGAAGGCTACCCAAAACGTTTGACCCAAGTTAATACAATTTAAAGGCAATGCTACCAAATCCTAATTGAATATGTGTAAACTTCTGATCCACTGGGAAAGTTATGAAAGAAATGAAGCTGAAATAAATAATTCTCTCTACTATTATTCTGACATTTCACATTCATAAAATAAAGTGGCCTAAAACATGGAAAAGCTGAGTTTAAATGTATTTGGCAAAGGTGTATGTAAACTTCCAACTTCAACTGTACTCCAGTTTGGGAATACCTGGTCTACACCCGTTCAACATCATTCACACCCTCTTAAGACTTAGCCCCACCCATCTCTTTAAGTATTCAAATGTAAGGCCATGTGCTAAACAGTGAGTATGGTATTGGTGTTAAAATACACCAGTTATGCTATTTTGGACCATCAGGCTGCTGATGTCATTTTTGCGTTTAAACTTCTTCAAAACAACAGCGAAAAGTTTCAAGTTCGGATGACAAGAGAATGTTCATGAGGTCTCTGCTACAATTGCAGCCTGATGGTCCAACATAGCATAACTAGTGTATTTTAACACCAATAAACCCACAGCAATCTAGCAAACCAGGCGACTAAAAGCAACTTTCTAAAAAAAAAACGTTAGCGTAACGTTAGCTAGCGAGCCAGCCAGCATTAGCTACCTAGCTTATAGTACGCTTTAACTTGCATTGAAATTATTATCTGACAAAATTAGAAACTTATAATATCTGAAATGGTAGCTAGCTCGTCTCTATATCTGTATACATGGATGAATGCCTCTCCCTCTGTCTCAGAAGCCATGGTTGCCCCTAGTTTGAAGATGTAATCCGGAGATAGGTATTTTTGGTTCCCTCTGCATTTGCATGCATTTTCTACATTTCCTTAGCAATCATACTCTGCTTCCACAGGGCATTCCACTGATTTCAAAACTCAGTCCTCCAGAAAGTGAAGAGCCTTAGCAACACTTTTGCAGGTCTTTGTGACATCTTTCAAAAAAGCCACTTTAGAAAGGATTACCTACACATACTAAGCAGCTCATGTTATAGTCAGAAGCATACTACATGGTAGACCAATTCGAACTCATCTTTCGGCATGTCCAGCCCATCTATTATCTCAGCTAATTATGGCTAGCGGAAAGGTTCCTTCCTTTTTTTCCATGGCTAAACTAACTAAGCTCGTAATTTAACATTGTATTTACAGATGACATTGTAGTTTGTTATTAAGGTACATGACAGTTCACATGTTCCAGAAGGTATTTCTGTAAAACGATTAAAAATATATATGTTTACATTCAAATGCTTCTCCTGTGAGGTAGGGATGCGTGACACAAGCCTAGTTTCCTGAAACGAGTCACGGGATGGAAGGGGATTTCCATGCACTCATGGCTTTGTATAATACTGTATGTTTCCTTGAATTTGTTCTGGACCTGGGGACTGTGAAAAGACCTCTGGTGGCATGTCTGGTACAGTAAGTGTGTGTAAATTGACTATGCAAACAATTAGGATTTTCCAACACTTTGTTTCTTATAAAAACAAGAAGTGACACAGTCAGTCTTTCCTCAACCCTTAGCCAAGGGAGACAGGCATGCATAGTAGTAATATTAGCCCTCTGATTACAAAGAAGATCAAGACATGCCGCTCTGTTCTGGGCCAGCTGCAGCTTAATTAGGTCTTTCTTTACAGCACTTGACCATAGGACTTAGGGGGCACTATTTTTATGTTTGGAAAAATAACGTCCCCAAAGTAAACATCCTATTTCTGAGGACCAGATGCTAGAATATGCATATAATTGACAGATTATGATATAAAACAGTCTAAAGTTTCCAAAACTGTCAAAATACTGTCTGTGAGTAAAACATAAATGATATTGCAGGCAAAACCCTGAGGAAAATCCAGTCAGGAAGTGCCACTTATTTTGAAACCCTTCTGTTCTTTTGCATGCCTATCCTCCATTTAAAGGGATATCAACCAGAATCCTTTTTCTCTGGCTTCCCTAGGGTGTCAGTCTTTAGACATAGTTCCAGGTTTTTATTTTGAAAAATGAGCGTGAAAGATCACATTGCGTAAGTGGATAGGTGCGGGCTCTGAGTGAGTTTTTGCGCTACAGAGAAAAGCTGCCATTGTTCCTCCCGCTGTTATTGAAAAACCTACACACTCGGTTGATATATTATTGAATATATATTTTAAAAACTACCTAAGGAATGATTATAAAAAACGTTTGACATGTTTCTGTGGACATTATGAAGACTATTTGTAATTTCATTCAAATGCATTAAAATGTATCCCCAAAAAAAGACTGCGTTTTCGTTTTATTCATAAAATCTATGCAGCTAACTCAATCACTTTTTATAGCTACAGGCCTCCTGGGCCGTATATGGCATTCCTCGCTGAGTTCCCTGAATTCCTATCGGCCCTTGCAAGTCATGGCAGATAATATTTACATCTTGGTGACTTCAATATTCACATTGAAAAGTCCACAGCCTCACACAAAAGGGTTTTGTCCAACATGTCGATGTACCTAAGCATTGCCACAGTCATACCCTGGATCTGGTTTTGTCCCATGGAATTAATATTGTGGATCTAAATGTTTTTCCTCATAATCCTAGACTATCGGACCACCATTTTATTATGTTTGCAATTGCAACAAACAATCAGCTTAGACCCCAACCAAGGATCATCAAAAGTCACCCTATACATTTTGGACAAACCAAAGATTCCTTGATGCCCTTCCAGACGACCTCCACCTACCCAAGAATGTCAGAGTACAAAAAAAAATACTAAAATATATATTTTTTTAAGACAAAAATAAAATACAATTACAATCGGTTAACCACCTAAATGAGGATCTAAACATAACTTTGCACAATACCCTAGATGCAATTGTACCCATAATATATATTTTTTTACATTTTCTTCACATTTGTCACAAGAAATTAGCTCCCTGGTATACAGAAAATATCAGAGCCCTGAAAATTGGAACGCAACCGGTGCTCCACCAAACTGGAAGTCTTCTGAGTAGCTTGGAAAGACAGTAACGTGCAATATCGAAGAGCCTTCACTGCTGCTCGATCAGCCTATTTTTCCAACCTAATTGAGGAGAATAAGAACAATCCCCCCCAAAATGTTGATACTGTCACAAAGATAAAAAGCTGAATTCTCCAAGAGTGGATGGCTTTCTCTTTTAGCAGTGATTAAATCATGAACCTCTTAGATGAAAAGATCATGATCATTAGAAAAAAATGATGGACTCCTCTTTGAATCTGCATATTTCTCCAAACGCAATTGTCACGAGTCCGCACAGAACTGCCAGGACCTAGGATCAATAGAGACACTCAAGTTTTATAATCATGCAACTCTTGACCCATTCAAGAAAATGTTCACGGCCTCTAAAACTTCCAGCTGCATACTGGACCCTTTTCCGATTACACTACAGAAAGAGCTAAGTCTTGTGCTTGGCCCTCCTATGTTGAACATAATAAACAGCTCCCTATACTCCGGATGTATTCCAAACTCACTAAAAGTATAACGACACAAGGCGAGACCCAGATGCAGGAACGGGAGGCAGATGGTTTAAGCTCTGATATTTATTATAGTCCAAGGGGTTGGCAAAAGGCAGGTTGGGGACAGGCAAGAGTTCATAACCAGGTCAGAGTCCAAAACGGTACAGGGCAGCAGGCAGGCTCGAGGTCAGGGGCAGGCAGAATGGTCAGGCAGGTGGGCACAGAGTCAGGACAGGCAAGGGTCAGAACCAGGAGGATGAGAAAAACAGAGACTGGGAAAAACAACAGCTAGGAGAAAAACGCTGGTTGACTTGGCAAACAAGACCAACTGGCACAGACAGACAGAAAACACAGGTATAAATACAAAGGGGATAATGGGGAAGATGGGAGACATGTGAAGGACAGGTGAAAGAGATCAGGGTGGGACAAAAAGTAGGAAATAAAGCCTGTCCTGAAAAAGCATAACCTTGACCTGGAAAATTTAAAAACAACGATCAGCCTATATCAAATCTCCTATTCCTCTCCAAAATATTTGAAAAAGCTGTTGCATAGCAACACATTGCCTTCCTGAAGACAAATAATAAATACAAAACACTTCAGTCTGGTTTTAGACCCCATCATAGTACTGAGACTGCACTCGTGAAGGTGGTAAATTACCTTTTAATGGAGTCAGACCAAGGCTCTGCCGCTGTGCTTGTGCTCCTCAAATCAAACGTATTGGTCACATGCAGGTGTAGCGAAATACTTGTGCTTCTAGCTCCAACAGTGCAGTAATATCTATCAAGTAATATCTAACAGTTTCACAACATATACCCAAAATACATGTAAATCTAAGTAAGGAATGGATTAAGACTATATACTTACATGTCAGAGCGGCATTGGACTAAGATACAGTGGCATAGTATAGAATACAGTGTATACATATGAGATGAGTAATGCAAGATATGGAGACATTATTAAGTGGCTAGTGTTTCATTTCCTTGAAGTGGCCAGTGATTCTGGTCGCAATTGTAAATGAGAACTAAAAATACAATTCTTTATCTACGTATGTCTATAGGCAGCTGCCTCTGAAGTTCTGGAGATGGCTGTTTAACAGTCAGTGATGTAGTATAAAATACAATACAGTATATGCATATGAGATGGGTGATGCAATATGTAAACACAATTTGACTAAGATACGAAGTGACTAAGTCACAAAGTGAAAAAAAAGTCACAAAGTGACTAAGATATAGTGTGGAGTGCAGTTTATACATATGATATGAGTAATGCTAGATACGGAAACATTATTCAAGTGGCTAGTGGTCCATTTCTAAAAGTGGCCAAAGATTCCTAATCAATGTCTATAGGCAGTCATTGATGTGCTATTGATGGCTGTTTAGCAGTCTGATGGCCTTGAGATAGAAGCTGTTTTTCAGTCTCTCGGTCCGAGCTTTGATGCACCTCTACTGACCTTGCCTTCTGGATGATAGCGGGGTGAACAAGCAGCCTTCCTGTGGCATCTGGTGCTGTAGGTGTCCAGGAGGGTGGGAAGTTTGCCCCCGGGAATGTGTTGGGCAGACCTCACCACCCTCTGGAGAGCTTTGTGGTTGTGGGCAGTGCCGTTGCCGTACCAGGCAATGATACAGCCCGACAGGATGCTCTCGATTGTGCATTTGTAAAAGTTTGTGAGGGTTTTAGGTTTAAAGCCAAATCTTTTTAGTCTCCTGAGGTTGAAGAGGCGCTGTTGCGCCTTCTACACCATACTGTCTGTGTGGGAGGACCATTTCAGTTTGTCAGTGATGTGTACGCCGAGGAACTTGAAGCTTTCCACCTTCTCCACTGCTGTCCCCTCGATGTGGATAGGGTGGTGCTCCCTCTGCTGTTTCCTGAAGTCCACAATCATCTCTTCAGTTTGACATTGAGTGAGAGGTTATTTTTCTGGCACCACACTCCCAAGAGCCCTCACCTCCTCCCTGTATATCATCGTTGTTGGTAATCAAGCCTACTACTGTTGTGTCATCTGCAAACTTGATGTTTGGGTTGGATGAGTGCATGGCCACGCAGTCATGGGTGAACAGGGAGAACAGGAGGGGGCTGAGCACACACCCTTGTGGGGCCCCAGTGTTGAGGATCAGTGAAGAGGAGGTTTTGTTTCCTACCTCCACCACCTGGGGGCGACCCGTCAGGAAGTCCAGGACCCTGTTGCACAGGGCGGGGTTCAAACCCAGGGCCTCGAGCTTGATGATGAGCTTGGAGTTTACTATGGTGTTGAGTGCTGAGCTATAGTCAATGAACAGCATTCTTACATGTCCCATTCTTGTCCAGATGGGACATAGCCCTTATATGCTGACCAGACCGCACGAGCCATTGCTCATGTTGATTTTGTCCCGCTACACCAGACACGATCAGGACACGCAGGTGAATTATATTAACTCTGAAATATATTATTTTGGGGACAGGTAAAAAATTATGAAACATTTATGGCAATTTAGCTAGTGACGCGAGCAGTGTGGTCAGCATGTCAGTGTCACTTTTGACAGCATCGATCAGCACATTATTTTGGAGAGATTGGAAACCCTAATTGGTCTGCACGGACAAGTTCTTGCCTGGTTTAGATCTTATCTGTCAAAAAGATATCATGTCACGCCCTGACCTTAGAGATCCATTTTATGTCTCCATTTTGGTTTGGTCAGGGCGTGAGTTGGGGTGGGTATTCTATGTTCTATGTTGTGTAGTTCTATGTTTTGGCCGGGTAGGGTTCTCAATCAGGGACAGCTGTCTATCATTGTCTCTGATTGAGAACCATACTTAGGTTGCCCTTTTTCCCACCTGTGTTTGTGGGAAGTTGACTTTGTTTGGGCACATAGCCTTTAGCTTCACGGTTTGTTTTGGTAGTGTTTATTGTTTTGTTCGGCGTCATTTTCCAAATAAAGAGAAAATGTACGCCCACCACGCGCTGCCTTGGTCCTCTTCTTTTAACTTCTTGACGCTACCCATCCCTTAAGCGGGATAATTATCATCAGCAACCGCTAAATAGCATAGCGCCACAGTCAAATACTATTATTAAAAATATTCATATTCATGAAATCACAAGTGCAATATTGCAAAAAACATCTTAGCCTTTTGTTAATCCCCCTGTCATCTCAGATTTTGAAATGATGCTTTCCAAGCAATCCAAGCGTTTGTGTAAGTTTATCGATCGCATGACAAAACATTAAGTACACTTAGCATCAGTTAGCTTGGTCAGAAATCTGAAAAGCCATCAAATTAATTGTCTACCTTTGATGATTTTCGGATGTTTTCACTTACGAGACTCCCAGTTACACAACAACTGTTCCTTTTGTTACAGAAAGATTATTTTTATATCCAAAATACCTCTGTTTGTTTGGCGCATTATGTTCAGAAATCCACAGGAAAAGAGCGGTCACGACAATGCAGACAAATTCCAAATAATATCATTAATGTCCACAGAAACATGTCAAACATTTTTTATAATCAATTATCAGGTTGTTTTTAAAATATATAATCGATAATATATCAACAGCAAATGTCTTTCACAGTAGGAGAGGGGAAAACAATAGCTGTCCTAATGAATCTGGTTGATACCCTTTTAAATGGAGTAATGGGAGGCTATGGAACATGTTTTCAAAATAGAAGCCACTTCCTGGTTTGATTTTTCTCAGGGTTTCATCTGCAATATCAGTTCTGTTATACTCACAGACAATATTTTGACAGTTTTGGAAACTTTGGAGTGTTTTCTATCATAATCTGTCAATTATATATTCTAGCATCGGGTCCTGAGAAATAGACCATTTACTTTGGGAACATTATTTTTCCAAACATAAAAATAGTGCCCTCTAGCTTCAAGAGGTTTTAATTAACCTCTTGAAGCTAGGGGGCACTTTTGGAAAAATAACGTTAATATTAATATCCATAATATCGACAGAAACATGGCAAACGTTGTTTATAGTCAGTCCTCCAAGGTGTTTTTCTAATATCTATTCGATAACATATCCGTCGGTACAATTCGTTTTTCAGGAGGACCGATTGGAGTAATGGCTACCTCTGTATTTTACACAAGAATCTCTCGGAGCCACCATGTGACCACTTACGCAATATGGCCGCCAACAGCTATTCTTCAACAGAAATGCGTAAAACTACGTCACAATGCTGTGGACACCTTGGGGAATACGTAGAACGCGTAAGCTCATTGTCGGCACATTCACAGCTGAATAGGGACTCATTGGAACGCAGCGCTTTCAAAACCTGGGGAACTTCCGGATTGAATTTTTCTCAGGCTTTCGCATGCAACATCAGTTCTGTTATACTCACAGACAATATCTTTACAGTTTTGGAAACATTAGACTGTTTTCTATCCAAAGCTGTCAATTATATGCATATTCTAGCATCTTGTCCTGACAAAATATCCCGTTTAAAACAGGAACATTTTTTTTCCAAAAATGAAAATACTGCCCCCGAGTACCAACTGCCCTTTGGAATGACTCGATAGCAACAGTGAATCTATTTATTTTTTTCCCCAGTGACTGACTGATCGGCTAAGCAGGTACTATATTGATTTACATGCATCTCCTGATACGATCCAAAGTTTTCCAACATAATTTTGAAATAAAATTATTAATAATTAGGTCCGCTAGTGCTTTGTAGTCATTTTTCAACCAAAACCAGACACCTCTTGTGCTGTCAAAAGAAAAAAGGGAAGATATTTGTATCCCTGTTTTGAGAATATTTCTTTTGGTCCTTGACATATTGATGAAAATAGAAATTAGATGTCAATCTTTTGCCACCAAAGAGTGACGAGATATTTAAAGTTAGATATTTTTACAATAGTTATGCCTCATGTTGAGCAGCAGTTTGTTAACTTCTTGCGTCGAGCAATCCCGGATCCGGGATTCTATTTATAGCCTCAAGCTCATTAGCAAAACGCAATGTTAACTATTAATGAAAATTGCAAATGAAATGAAATAAATATATTTGCTCTCAAGCTTAGACTTTTGTTAACAACACTGTCATTTCAGATTTTCAAAATATGCTTTTCAACCATAGCTAAACAAGCCTTTGTGTAAGAGTTTTGATAGCTAGCATAGCTATAAGCCTAGAATTCAGCCAGCAACATTTTCACAAAAACAAGAAAATCATTCAAATAAAATAATTTACCTTTGAAGAACTTCAGATGTTTTCAATGAGGAGACTCTCAGTTAGATAGCAAATGTTCAGTTTTTCAAAAAATATTATTTGTGTAGGACAAATCGCTCCGTTTTGTTCACGTTTGGCTCTGAAAAAAACCTGTATCCAGTTATAGCCTCAAGCTCATTAGCATAACGTAACGTTAACTATTTATGAAAATCGCAAATGAAATGAAATGAATGTGCTAGCTCTCAAGCTCAGCCTTTTCTTTAACAACATTGTCATCTCAGATTTTCAAAATATGCTTTTGAACCATAGCAAAACAAGCATTTGTGTAAGAGTATTGATAGCTAGCGTAGCATTTAGCGTAGCATTTAGCATAGCATTTAGCGTAGCATTTAGCGGGCAACATTTGCACAAAAACCAGAAAAGGATTCAAATAAAATAATTTACCTTTGAAGAACTTCGGATGTTTTCAATGAGGAGACTCAGTTACATAGCAAATGTTCAGTTTTTCCTGAAAGATTCTTTGTGTAGGAGAAATCGCTCCGTTTTGTACATCACGTTTGGGCACCAAAAAAAAAACTAAAATTCAGTCATCAAAACGGCGAACTGTTTTCCAAATTAACTCCATAATATCGACTGAAACACGGCAAACGCTGTTTAGAATCAATCCTCAATGTTTTTTTCACATATCTCTTCATTGATATATCGTTCGTGGTAGTCTCCTTTCTCCGGTGAATTGCTTGGAAAAAGAGGTGCAGTTGAAGATGACGCACCAATTTCGACGGAGCCACCGTAGCATCTGTTCTGGGGCACTCACAGACAATATCTTTGCAGTTCTGGAAACGTCAGAGTGTTTTCTTTCCAAAGCTATCAATTATATGCATAGTCAAGCATCTTTTTGCGTGACAAAATATTGCGCTTAAAACGGGCACGTCTTTTTATCCAAAAATGAAATAGCGCCCCCATAGATGTAACAGGTTAAAAACACTTGTGAGGTGAAATTGAAGGACACCCAAAGAGAGGACATGACTAGATAATGAGGAACCTGTTCGGATGCTTTCCTTTTTGCATTCTTCTTCTTGATTAGGTCAGTGTCTCACCATTATATTTCACATCAATATTTTGAGTTTTGTATTGCTTTTTGCAGTGCTCTCCGAGGGTGATGGTCCTTGTCTCTTTGGTGGGGAGAACACATATGCAATGATCTTCATCATCAAACTCCCTCTGTGACCTCCCACAGTGTTGTGGCATTTTGGAGTAGAGCGAAAGCAAACATGACGTGTACTGAAATCAAATTTCAAACGCCATGTGCAAAATGGGGAACATCCTTTCAAATATACACCCACGCTTACAGAATTGAATGCTTGCACCGCTGCGAGGATCAGTACTCAAATGAAGTCAGCACAGACAAGAAGGCCAGTACAGAATGGTTGGTGTACCCATAGGGCTCTGTACGAAAAAAGTGCACTATATAGGAGAATCGGGAGCCATTTGGCACAAAGCCTGTGTGTTGTAAGATGTCCAGGTGCTGAGATGTTGTTGCTCACCTGGTTTTGCTTTGATGTTTGAGGTAGTGATTAACAATGTAATTGTTCCTAATTCATGCTGTTATGTCTAAATCATGAACAGAGGACCATGGCAGGATGGGCGTGTGGTCATCTTAAACCAGTGATCGTCAACTACATTCAGCTGCGGGACAATTTTTTTCTTGAGCGGATGGTCAGGGGCAGCAAATTGACCACAAGAATCAAATATATTTCACTAAAACATAATAATTTCAGACCTTATTTACATTATATATTTATTTTTTGCTCAGAAAACTTGGGGGGCCAAATGAAATCACAAGTGGGCCAAAATCCCACTGGCCGCCAGTTGGGGAACCCTGTCTTAAACTATTATTCATCCCGTTGAGGGTACATTTGAAGACCCCTTCAAATTTTTGGATTCAGCAATTTCATCTCAACCATTTTTGACATTTTTGATAAAATCGTGCACACAGACATGCAATCTCCATAGACAAACATTGGCAGTAGAATGGCCTTACTGAAGAGCTTAATGACTTTCAACGTGGCACTGTCATAGGATGCCACCTTTCCAACAAGTCAGTTTGTCAAATTTCTTCCATGCTAGAGCTGTCCTGATCAACTGTAAGCGCTGTTATTGTGAAGTGGAAACATCTAGGAGCAACAATGGCTCAGCCGCCAAGTTGTGGTAGGCCACACAAACTCACAGAACGGGACTGCCAAGTGCTGAAGTGCGTAAAAATAATCTGTCCTCAGTTGCAACACTCACTACCGAGTTTCAACCTGCCTCTAGAAGCAACAAGAACTGTTCATCGGGAGCTTCATGAAATGGGTTTTCATGGCCGAGCAGAAGCACAAGCCTAAGATCATGCACAATACCAAGCATCAACTGGAGTGGTGTAAAGCTCGCCACCATTGGGCTCTGGAGCAGTGGAAATTCGTTCTCTGGAGTGATGAATCACGCTTCACCATCTGGCAGGCTGACGGACGCATCTGGGTTTGGCAGATGCCAGGAGAACGCCTACCTGCCCCAATGCATAGTGCCAACTGTAAAGTTTGGTGGAGGAGGAATACAGATCTGGGGCTGTTTTTCATGGTACGGGCTAGGCCCCTTAGTTCCTGTGAAGGGAAATCTTAATGCTGCAGCATACATTGACATTCCAGACTATTCTGTGCTTTGTGGCAACAGTTTGGGGAAAGCCCTTTCCTGTTTCAGCATAACAATGCCCCCATGCTAAAAGTGAGGTCCATACAGAAATGGTTTGTCAAAATGGGTGTGGAAGAACTTGACTGGCCTACACAGAGCCCTGACCTCAACCCCATCGAACACCTTTGGGATGAATTGGAATACCGACTGCCCCAGATCTTTATTCCAAAATCAGTGCTCGTGGCAGAATGGAAGCAAGTCCCCGCAGCAATGTTCCAACGTCTAGTGGAAAACCTACCCAGAAGAGTGGAGGCTGTTATAGCAACTACATATTAATGCCCATGATTTTGGAATGAAATGTTTGACGAGCAGGTGTCCACATACTTTTGGTCATGTAGCGTATTTAGAATTGTGGTCTAGATAATAGAAAAGAAATAAGTGAAAGACCCATTTTTCTTCCTCTTTCTATTCTGTTAACTACTGTCTCCACCTCTCTATCCTTCACCTTTATCCTGTACCTCATTCTCCTCAAACTGATAAAAAACAGTTTTAACCCTAAAACCAACTTGGCATGAGACTCCCATTTTATCACCTGACAAAACCACCCAACTTTTCCTCTATCCAAAAACTAATTAAAGTTGTGACTGAAAGTCAGACCTGAAGAGAATGTGAAATGGCATGAAAAAAAGAGCGAGTGAGGTTGGGGGAGAGAGATTAACAAGTGTAGCCTCGTGCAGACAGAACATTGTCTCTCCACCGCTAATCCTTTATGTAACAGATAGGCAGCTGGGCCCTTGTCTGGCGAGGCTGTCCTCTGATCTGCCCGTCTCCTCGTCTGTTCCTGTGTGTCTACCATCACTTACCCAGACCTTCTGTGCTCCTCGGATCAGGGATAAACACTGGAGCTCTCTCTCCCAGACTAGAAGGGTGTAGGGTTGAAAGAGGTGGCTCGATGCAACCAGGACGGCTTTCCATAGTATGAGACAGATGAAAGTGAGGGGGAAAAAAGAAGCTGCTTTTAAAGAGACTGAATCTCCAACAGTGTTTACATGTCACAAGTTGACTGAAACATATTTTTTCCCCTCATTAAAACTTCTTCCACTTCCAGGGAGAGATGTTGCAAACTTAAAACTCGTTCTGCTGTTTTGTGGGAGTAGATGCCTCAATGGTAAAACCATCTGGAACAGTGCGCTACAATGGAGACTTGACCATAATGATTGGCGTTTAGTGTTCAACAAACAACCCTTTGGAATTGATTCATGACCTCAACATTTTTGGGGTCCACAGTCATTAAATGTCTCAAGACTAACTGTTAAAGAGAACTATAATTTGATGTTCAATTATAAACTGTTGTGAACCTGGGGCCATACGGTCAATATGCCTCTTAGACTATTTATTGGCATATAGCTCTTGATTTAAAGGGACTTATCCCTATCCATCTAAACTCAATGTTTCCTTAGTGCATTACTCTCCTATACCTAAATGAACTGGAGCTCATTCTACTGGGTGTGGATTATACAGCATCAGAGCCAGAACAAGCAGGTGGCAGGAACCTATATTAAGCTAAAACAACAAGGTATTTAATCCCTGTGGCTTGAAATATATCATAAATTGCATAATCCTGGGAAACAATTGCATAGAATTTCCACGAATGCATTAGCATACAATAAAGCAGAGTTGGCTATCGCAGCTAATGAGTCAAGAGTGTTTGTTTGGCATTTTCTAGGATATACACTGAGTACACCAAACATTAGGAACATCGGGAAAATGTTGTGAGTTAAAACCCCAGCAGTGTCGCAGTTCTTGACACAAATCGTTGCGTCTGGCATCAACTACCATACCCTGTTCAAAGGCACTTACATTTTTTTGTCTTGCCCATTCACCCTCTGAATGGCGCACATACACAATGCATGTCTCAATGCTTAAAAACATGTTTTTAACCTGTCCCCTCCCCTTTATCTACACTGATTGAAGTGGATTTACCAAGTCACCTGGTCAGTATGTCATGGAAAGAGCAGGTGTTCTTAATGTTTTGTTTATTCAGTATAATACACAGGCCTCATGCTAGCCAAGCAATGTCAATCATTCAGTGATTGCAACCCATATGAAAATCAACACTTAAAAAGGAGTTCACCCATATTAGATAACACAATCATTTACCTTGAACACAGTCTGTGGGTATGGATAGGCACAGCTATAAGAAAATAGCATCATCCTCAAACTATAGAGGGTCACGTGTCTGTTTTTCTTACTCCTGTTAGCCACTTTAAATCAATGAGCCATGCTACAACTGTCATAGAAGCAGCATGTCAGTGAGGCAAGGCTTGCGCTGCTGAATCGCACACAATTTCACCTTTTTCCCGCATTCGAGCCCCATTCAAAAAGCCAGCGTGGGGTCACTCTATTAGCAGAGTAACTCATTGGTGTTCAACAAGCAACTAGCACTACCAGCTAGCCATACCGCTTGAACCTCAGCAGGAGGGATAGATTAAGCTGGCCCATATTCTGAGAGTCCTCTTGAAGATTTGGTATTGTGTCCAAGCCTGCTTGCAGCAGTAGCAACATGGTTTACCTCGCAATGAATTTGAATACTAGGACGATGGCTTTCTTCGTTCTTCCCGCAGGGGGGTCAACACCTAGGTGGGGTTTCAGCTCCTGGATAATTTCCCATTTGAGACCCTTCATTTGGTCCTCAACACCCTGCATGATTTCTCTCGAGAGCCTGCCATCAGTCAGCTTCTTGTGAACGAGACCTTTGACACCTGCTGACGATAGAGACAGGGCCGGATTAATGCATGGTTTTATAAGGGCTGGGCCCGAGAGGCAAGTATATACAGTACCAGTCAAAAGTTTGGACACACCAGGGTTTTTCTTAGTTTTTTTCTATTTTCTACATTGTAGAATAATAGTTTAGACATCAAAACTATGAAATAACACATGGAATCATGTAGTAACCAAAAAAGTGTTGAACAAATTCAAGTATATTTTATATTCTTCGAAGTAGCCACCCTTTGCCTTAATGGCATTATCTCAACCAGCTTCATGAGGTAGTCACCTGGAATGCATTTCAATTAACAGTTGTGTCTTGTTAAAAGTTCATTTGTGGAATTTCTTTCCTTCTTAATGCGTTTGAGCCAATCAGTTGTGTTACGACAAGGAAGGAGTGGTATACAGAAGATAGCTCTATTTGGTAAAATACGACGTTTATACAATTGGGCTCCAAAGTGGGGCAGTGGTCTAAGACGCTGCATCTCAGTGCTAGAGGCATCACTACAGACAACCTGGTTTGAATACAGACTGTATCACAGCCGGCCGTGATTGGGAGTCCCCACAGGGTGGCGCACAATCGGCCCAGTGTCGTGTCTTTGGCCATGCCGGATGAAGTGATATGACATGCTATTCTATAAAATAATTTATCCGTAATTAATATTACCTGATTGAGCTAATCATGTAAATGTAATTAACTAGAGAGTCGGGTCACCACAAAATAATATTTATAGAGCTGTTATCTTCCAAAAAACTCTTAAAGACCTAGTAATATTTTACATCAATAGCAGTCAATATTAATTCAGTCTCATCTGAATGTTGTAGATTCTTGGTTATCTTCACGAACCCTGGTTGAATCAGCAATACAAAATTGGATGTAATTATTTATTATTTATTTACTAAATACCTAACTAATCACACAGAATTACACATACACGTATTTAAATCATAATTTGATTTCAAATGACGTCATAAAGGAAAACGGGTGGAACAGATATGCCAGCATGTTACACAAAAGAAAAGTGGCTGGGTTTGAGTGAAAGAGCGGGAAGACTGAGGAACAATGGGTGAAGCTGTGCTATCGTAAATACAGTATCGTATGCATTCTAAATTACCGCCCATTTGGAAAAGGAAAATGCAATAAATATTTACTCTGAGCTGCGCTTCAGTAGGTTGGTGGTAGATGGAAGGCCGTGTTGCCCAACCTAGTCCTTTGAAGAATGTCTCTGGTGGTCAATTAGATAAGTTGTCGTAACGTTGTTGGGTGATAGACGGGATACTCTGTCTGTTCCTTCCAAAACCTCGTTTGCATCTGCTGTTGCTAACTCAACGGTGCTAACTCAACTCAACATCACGCTGATGTTGGCTTCGTTCTGTAGTTATTATTTGAACCATTCTGACATCGGACTGTCATCCTCACATCCCCGGAACAGGAGGTTATATTGTTTGCAAAGTTTTATAGCCCATGTCCCTTCACAGGTGCGGTCACTGATTATGCAGGGCCCTAACCTTATGAAAACCCAAATCTCACATTTTAGAAGCTAAATTCACATTTCATCCCATCACGAATAATTTCATATTCAAACAATTAAATTGAACAACAATTCCATGTGAATCCGATAACTCTGATGTATAGACTTTCCACTGTAGTTTGTCATCTTATCATTGATGAGAATGTCTCAGATGACAACCGAACTGACAACCGAACTGACATCATATTCATTAACCTGTCTGGCCCACCCGGGACGCAACCGCACCCCCTGCCAACAATAAATGCAAATGCGCTACGCCAAATGCTAATAGCACTCGTTAAAACTCAAACGTTCATTAAAATTCACATGCAGGGTAGTCAATTCAAGCTACACTCGCTGTGAATCAAGCAAACAAGTCAGATTTGTAAAATGCTTTTCGGTGAAAGCATGAGTAGCTATTATCTGATAGCAGGCAACACGCCGAAATACCAGAAGGGACGTAAACAAAGGAATTAGCGTAGCCGGCACTACACAAAACGCAGAAATAAAATATAGAACATTCATTACCTTTGACGAGATTCTTTGTTGGCACTCCTATATGTCCCATAAACATCACAATTGGGTCTTTTTTTTCCGATTAAATCGGTCCTTGTGTACCCAAAATGTCAATTGATGAACACCGTCAGATCCAGTAAAAACACATTTTTTAAACGCGACGTTATTTTTTTTAATTAAAAAAAGTTGCCTATAAACTTTGACAAAACACTTCAAACTATTTCTGTAATCCAACTTTAGGTATTACTAAACGTTAATAAACGATCAAATTGATCACAGAGCGATCTGTATTCAATAAGCACGAGTTTGGGAAGCATAACTAACTTTTCCGGTTCCATTGTTTACAGCTGTGGACTTGACAACCGGATGTGGCTATTACTCAGATGACCAAGGATTTAGTTGAATCGAAATCACAACACTGGCGACATTGTGTGGAAGCTGTAGGAACTGTAATCTCACCCTTAATTATTTTTCCTTCCAATAGACAATACATGGGCTGGCGGATTGATTTTTTCTTCGTCGATTTAGTGACCAGGTTTTCTGGCGATTTTGACCACGGAACTCGTTCTGTTATAGTCACAGACACCATTGAATGTTTAGTGTTTTCTATGCACACATACTAATCATATGCATATACAATATTCCTGGCATGAGTAGCAGGATGTTGAAATGTTGCGCGATTTTTAACAGAATGTTGAAAAAAGTAGCCCGATCTCTAAGAGGATTTATTAACCTCTTGAAGCTAGGGGGCACTATTTAAAAAAAAAAGAAAATAATAAATAACGTTCCGAAAGTAAACTGCCTATTTCTCAGGACCAGATGCTTAAATATGCATATAATTGACAGCTTAGGATAGAAAACACTAAAGTTTCCAAAACTGTAAAAATATTGTCTGAGTATAACAGAACTGATAATGCAGGCAAAATCCTGAAAAAAATCCAATCAGGAAGTGATCCTTATTTTGAAACTCCTGTCTTTCTATGCATCCCTATTGCCCATTGAAAGGGATATCAACCAGATTCCTTTTTCTACGTGTTCCCTAAGGTGTCTACAGCCTTTAGACGTAGTTTTACGCCTTTATGTTGAAGAATGAGCGTAAACGAACACATTGCGTAAGTGGCCAGCTGATGGCTCTCAGTGTTTCTTGCGTAAAAGAGAGAAGTAGCCATTTTTCCTCCCGGTCCTACTGAAAAGCCAACTGTCCCGGTTGATATATTATCGAATAGATATTTGAAAAACACCTTGAGGATTAATTATAAAAAAACGTTTGTTATGTTTCTGTCGATATTCTGGATATAATTTGTAATTGTCAAGCTGTCGTGACAAACAAACAGAGGTATTTTGGGTATAAAAATAATCTTCATGGAACAAAAGGGACATTTGCTGTCTAACTGAGAGTCTCGTCAGTGAAAACATCCAAAGATCAAAGGTAAATAATTTAATTGCTTTTCTGATTTTCGTGACCAAGCTTCCTGCTGCTAGCTGGACATAATGCTATGCTAGGCTATCGATAAACTTACACAAACGCTTGTCTTGCTTTCGCTGTAAAGCATAATTTCAAAATCTGAGACGACAGAGTGATTAACCTCTAGTGACACCCCATCCCGTGAACGGGACCGGTGTCATCATCTGACACTAATTAGCATAACACAACGGACATAAATCTTCCTAGAAAATCTTCCTATTCATGAAAATCACAAGTGAAATATATTGGAACACAGCTTAGTCTTTTGTTAATCACCTTAATCTCAGATTTTCAAAATTTGCTTTACAAAGCTAGACAAGCATTTGTGTAAGTTTATCGATAGCCTAGCATAGCATTATGCCTTGCTAGCAGCAGGCAACCTTGTCACGAAAATAAGAAAAGCAATCAAATTAAATCGTTTACCTTTGTTGAACTTTGGATGTTTTCACTCACGAGACTCCCAGGTAGATAGCCAAAGTAAATTTTTTCCCAAAAGATGATTTTTGTTTGCGAAATTGCTCCATTTGTTCTTCACGTTTGGCTGAGATATCGACCGGAAATTGCGGTCACGTCAACGCCGAATTTATTTCCAAATTAGCTCCATAATATTGACAGAAACATGGCAAACATTGTTTAAAATCAATCCAAGGTGTTTTGAAATATCTATTCGATAATATATCAACCGGGACAATTGGTTTCTCAGTAAAAGCGATTGGAATAATGGCGACCTCTGTATTTTACGCAAGAATTTCTCTGTGAGCATCAGGTGACCACTTGCGCAATGAAGCCGCCTACGGGTATTCTTCAACATAAATGCGTAAAACTACGTCACAATGCTGTAGACACCCTGGGGAATACATAGAAAGCGTAATCTGGTTGATAGGGGATTCACAGCTCAATAAGGCATTCACAACACAATAGGGACATATCGGAACGCAGGGCTTTCAAAAGATGAGTCACTTCCGGATTGGATTTTTCTCAGGCTTTCGCCTGTAACATAAGTTCTGTTAAACTCACAGACAATATTTTTACAGTTTTGGAAACTTTAAAGTGTTTTCTATCCTAAATTGTCAATTAAATGCATATTCTAGCATCTTGTCCTGACAAAATATCCCGTTTAATTTGGGAACATTATTTTTCCAAAAATGAAAATTCTTGTACCAACAGGTAGTTGGCTAAACTGGCTAAACTGTGCTTTGCTGTATTTCACTTGTGATTTCATGAATATGAATTTTTTCTAGTAATATTATTTGACCGTGGCGCTATGCTAACTAGTGTAGTTGCTGACAATTCTCCCGAATCCGGGATGGGCAGTTCCAAGATTAAGTACCACCATATGTTCAGTTGGTCAGGTTACCAGAATATAGTTTATTTCCTCTTCTGATGTTTTTAGAATCTCTATGTTAATCAAGGGGTTTGCAAATGTAATATCAGTAGGGTAGAGATAGGAAAAAGGGGGGAAGAGGTATTTATGACTGTTAGAAACCTATCCCCAGGCCAACGTCATGACACCAGCATCGTCTGAGTTTGGCCGTTGTAGAACACCATTGTAAATAAGAATTTGTTCTTAACGCTACCCATCCCATTATCGGGATCATTTTTGTCAGCAACCGCTGAATAGCATTGCGCACACAATCAAATAATATTACAAAAAATATTCATATTCATGAAATCACAAGTGCAATATTCCAAAACACAGTTTAGCCTTTTGTTAATCCACCAGTCATCTCAGATTTTTAAATTATGCTTTACAGCGAAAGCAATCAAAGCATTTGTGTAAGTTTATCGATAGCATAGCATAACATTATGTACACTAAGCATTCAGTAGCTAGGTCACGAAAATCAGAAAAGCAATCAAATTAATCGTTTACCTTTGATGATCTTCGGATGTTTTCACTCACGAGACTCCCAGTTACACAACAAATGTTCATTTTGTTCCATAAAGATTATTTTTATACCCAAAATACCTCTGTTTGTTTGTCGCATTATGTTCAGAAATCCACAGGAAAGAGCGTTCACGACAACGCAGACAAATTCCAAATAATTTCCATAATGTCCACAGAAACATGTCAAACGTCTTTTATAATCAATCCTCAGGTTGGTTTTTAAAATATACACTGCTCAAAAAAATAAAGGGAACACTTAAACAACACCATGTAACTCCAAGTCAATCACACTTCTGTGAAATCAAACTGTCCACTTAGGAAGCAACAGTGATTGACAATAAAATTCACACGCTGTTGTGCAAATGGAATAGACAACAGGTGGAAATTATAGACAATTAGCAAGACAGCCCCAATAAAGGAGTGGTTCTGCAGGTGGTGACCACAGACCACTTCTCAGTACCTATGCTTCCTGGCTGATGTTTTGGTCACTTTTGAATTCTGGCGGTGCTTGCACTCTAGTGGTAGCATGAGACGGAGTCTACAACCCACACAAGTGGCTCAGGTAGTGCAGCTCATCCAGGATGGCACATCAATGCGAGCTGTGGCAAGGAGGTTTGCTGTGTCTATCTGCGTAGCGTCCAGAACATGGAGAGCGCTACCAGGAGACAGGCCATTACCTCAGGAGACGGAGAGGAGGCTGTAGGAGGGCAACAACCCAGCAGGGGGACAACTACCTCCGCCTTTGTGCAAGGAGGAACAGGAGGAGCACTGCCAGAGCCCTGCAAAATGACCTCCAGTAGGCCACAAATGTGCATGTGTCTCCATGACTCCATGAGGGTGGTATGAGGGCCCGACATCCACAGGTGGGGGTTGTGCTTGCAGCCGTGCAGGACGTTTGGCATTTGCCAGAGAACACCAAGATTGGCAAATTCGCCACTGGCGCCCTGTGCTCTTCACAGATGAAAGCAGGTTCACACTGAGCACATGTGACAAACGTGACAGAGTCTGGAGACACAGTGGAGAACGTTCTGCTGCCTGCAACATCCTCCAGCATGACCGGTTTGGCGGTTGGTCAGTCATGGTGTGGAGTGGCATTTCTTTGGGGGGCCGCACAGCCCTCCATGTGCTCGCCAGAGGTAGCCTGACTGCCATTAGGTACCGAGATGAGATCCTCAGACCCCTTGTGAGACCATATGCTGGTGCGGTTGGCCCTGGGTTCCTCCTAATGCAAGACAATGCTAGACCTCATATGGCTGGAGTGTGTCAGCAGTTCCTGCAAGAGGAAGGCATTGATGCTATGTACTGGCCCGCCCGTTCCCCAGACCTGAATCCAGTTGAGCACATCTGGGACATCATGTCTCGCTCCATCCATCAATGCCACATTGCACCACAGACTGTCCAGGAGTTGGCGGATGCTTTAGTCCAGGTCTGGGAGGAGATCCCTCAGGAGACCATCCGCCACCTCATCAGGAGCATGCCCATGCGTTGTAGGGATGTCATACAGGCACGTGGAGGCCACACACACTACTGAGCCTGATTTGGACTTGTTTTAAGAACATTACATCAAAGTTGGCTCAGCCTGTAGTGTGGTTTTCCATTTAAAATTTTGAGTGCGACTCCAAATCCAGACCTCCATGGGTTGAGAAATTTGATTTCCATTGATAATTTGTGTGTGATTTTGTTGTCAGCACATTCAACTATGTAAAGAAAAAAGTATTTAATAAGAATATTTAATTCATTCAGATCTAGGATGTGTTATTTTAGTGTTTATTTTTTTGAGCAGTCTATATTCGATAATATATCAATCGGGTGTGTTGGTTTTTCAGTAACACCGGGAGAAACAATGGCCGCTGTACTCTAGCACAAAACTCACTCTGAGAAACCCCACCTATCCACTTACGCAATGTGATCTTTCACACTAATTTTTCAAAATAAAAGCCTGAAACTGTCTAAAGACTGTTGACACCTTAGAGAGCCATAGAAAAAGGAATCTGGTTGATATCCCTTTAAATGGAGGATAGGCATGCATAGGAACAGAGAGGTTTCAAAATAAGAGACACTTCCTGATTGGATTTTACTCAGGTTTTCACCTGCAATAAAAGTGTTTTCTATCCTAATCTGACAATTATATGCATATGCTAGTTTCTGGGGCTGAGAAATAGACAGTTTCAAATGGGTACATTTTTTTTGCCAAAAACATAAATACTGCACCCTACACGCAAAAGGTTAACTGACTTGCCTAGTTAAATAAAGGTTACATTTAAAACATATATTTATTGGAGTCAGATTCCCTTTTTTTGTGTTTTATATGGTATTACCCCTTTGAGATTGAAATAATACTGTGAAATTTAAAGAGTGAGCAAACCTCCCCCATCTTTTCTTTTAATGCTTCATTCGGTCATTGGTAAACACAGGAAGACCCCACTGCTGAAAGATCCACAATAAACTCTGTTTGAACTTAGCAGCAACCCACCTAAATAAGCCTAAATCCTGGGCGAAATGTTCTGTGGACCGATAAAAGAAAATTAGACTGAAGCATTCAAAGCAAAGAACACCCTCACTATGAGCAAATATATTTTCTCATTTATATTCCCATTTATAATCCCTTCAGAAAGTATTCACACCCCTTGACTTTTTCCACAATTTGTTGTGCTACAGCCTGATTTTAAAATGGAATTATGTTTTTCAAAATGTTTACAAATTAATACTGTACTCATAATGCTCTAAAACAATGGTGTTCCATCTCCTTATTAAGACATGGTCTGCTGCACTATTTCTCGTTCAGGTGTCTCTCACCAATGACATTTACATGTGGTATTTTGGAGAAGCTTCCATGGGTCTTTCATCTTCTTTACAAATTAATACAAATTAATACAAATTGAAAAGCTAAAATGTTTTAAAACAATAAGTATTCAAACCACTTTCTTATGACAAGCCTAAATATGTTCATGAGTAAAATTGTGCTTAAAAAGTCACATAATGTGTTGCATGGACTCACTCTGTGTGCATGACAACCTCATATCTGTACCCCACACATACAATTTTATGTAAAGTCCCTCAGTTGATCATAGAATTACAAACAGTTTCAACCACAAAGACCAGGGAGGTTTTCCAATGCCTCCCAAAGAAAAGCACCTATTGCATACTGTGACCTACAGTATCAGACAAATTTTGACACACCTGCACATTTTTTATATTTTCTACATAGTGGTTGGTGGTTTTTGCAACTGCACTTGAACAAATATTAAAAGTTCTTTAAATTTTCCAGATTGACTGACCTTCATGTATTCAAGTAATGGACTGTTGTTTCTCTTTGCTTATTTAAGCTGTTCTTGCAATAACATTTCTTATATAACCTTTATATAACTAAGCAAGTCAGTTTATTAAGAACAAATTTGGAAACTATGCAGTATTTTGTTGTTTTATGTATTATTTCTAACATTGTAACCCCAGGACATCTTAAGTCTTATTACATACAGCCGGGAAGAACTATTGGATATAAGAGCAATGTCAACTTGCTCTTCAAAAACAACCAGGAATACGACTTTCACGAAGCAGATCCTCCAGAGAGACATCAGACATGCCTTCCAGAGTAACATTCTCTGTTTCACAGAAACATGGCTCTCAGGATATGTTGTTGGAATTGGTCCAGCCACCGGTCTTCTCCATAAATGGCACCGACAGAGATAAACACCTCTTTGGGAAGAGGAAGGGTGGGGGTGCATGCTTTATGATTAACATCTCATGGCGTGATCATAACAACACACAGGAACTCAAGTCCCCAAGTGACTTACAGCTGTAATCGCAGCAAAAGGTGGAGCTACAAAGTATTAACTTAACTTCTTGAAACTCCCCATCCCGGATCCGGGATCGTGACTAAAGCCTCAGGCTCATTAGCATAACGCAACGTTAACGATTTCTGAAAATCGCAAATAAAATTAAAATAATGCGTTTGCTCTCAAGCTTAGCCTTTTCTTAACAACACTGTCATCTCAGATTTTCAAAATATGCTTTTGAACCATAGAAATTGACTAATTTGTGTAAGAGTATGCAAAGCTAGCAATGCATTTTGAATAACATGTAGCACGCAACATTTTCACAAAAACCAGATAACCAAATAAATAAAATCATTTACCTTTGAAGAGCTTCTGATGTTTTCAATGAGGAGACTCTCAGTTACACACCAAATGCGCAGTGTTTCCTGAAAGCGTCTGTGTGTAGGAGAAATCGTTCCGTTTTCTACATTGCGCCTGGCTACTGAAACGAACCGAAAATGCAGTCACCTACAACGTAAAACTTTTTCCGGATTAACTACATAATATCGACCGAAACATGGCAAACGTTGTTTGGAATCAGTCCTCAAGGTGTTTTTTCACATATCTCTTCATTGACATGCAGTTCGTGGAAGCTTGCTTTAGTCTCTGTATTGTTTGGAAAAATACTGGCAGGTGACTTTTGCGCACCAATTTCGGCGCAGGACACCGGGCGGACACGTGGTAAATGTGGTCTCTTATGGTCAATCTTCCAATGATCTGCCTACAAATACGTCACAATGCTGCAGACACCTTGGGGAAACGACAGAAAGGGCAGACTCATTCCTCTTGCGTTCACAGCCATATAAGGAGATCATGACAAACAGAGCCTCAAAAATCCTTGTCATTTCCTGGATGCCATCTCATCTTGGTTTTGCCTGAAGCTCACGTTAAAGGGCACGCACAGAGAAGATCTTTGTATTTCTGGACACGTCAGAGTGTTTTCTTTCGAACAGTAGCAATTATATGCATAGTCGAGCATCTTTTTGTGACAAAATATCTTGTTTAAAACGGGAACGTTTTTCATCCAAAAATGAAATTGCGCCCCTAGAGTTCAAAGAGGTTAAGGGGGCTGAATAATTTTTGCATGCCCAATTTTTCAGTTTTTGATTTGTTAAAACAGTTTGAAATATCCAATAAATGTCATTCCACTTCATGATTGTGTCCCACTTGTTGTTGATTCTTCACAAAAAAATACAGTTTTATATCTTTATGTTTGAAGCCTAAAATGTGGCAAAAGGTCGCAAAGTTCAAGGGGGCCGAATACTTTCGCAAGGCACTGTATATACAGTGGGGCAAAAAAGTATTTAGTCAGCCACCAATTGTGCATGTTCTCCCACTTAAAAAGATGAGAAAGGCCTGTAATTTATCATAGGTACACTTCAACTATGACAGACAAATTGAGAAAAAAAATCCAGAAAATCACATTGTAGGATTTTTAATGAATTTGCAAATTATGGTGGAAAATAAGTTTTATACATCGTCGCCCAAATCTGAGGTCCTGAGCGCTCTGGATCAGGTTTCCATCAAGGATCTCTGTACTTTGCTCCGTTCATCTTTGCCTTGATCCCGACTAGTTTCCCAGTCCCTGCCACTGAAAAACATTCCAAAAGCATTATGCTGCCACCACCATTCTTCACCGTAGGCATGGTGACAGATTTCCTCCAGACATGACGCTTGGCATTCAGGCCAAAGAGTTCAGTCTTGGTTTCACCAGACCAGAGCATCTTGTTTCTCATGGTCTGAGAGTCTTTAGGTGCCTTTTGGCAAACTCCAAGTTGGTTGTCATGTGCCTCTTACAGAGGAGTGGCTTCCATCTGATCGCTCTACCATAATGGCCTTATTGGTGGAGTGCTACAGAGATGTTTGTCCTTCTGGAAGATTCTCCCATCTCCATAAGAAGAACTCTAGAGCTCTGTCAGAGTGGCCATCGGGTGCTTGGTTGCCTCCCTGACCAAGGCCCTTCTCCCCCGATTGCTCAGTTTGGCCAGGCAGCCAGATCTAAGAAGGGTTTTGGTGGTTCTAATCTTCATCCATTCAAGAATAATGGAGGCCATTGTGTTCGTGGGGACCTTCACTGCAGCAGAAATGTTTTGGTACCCTTCCCCAGATGTATGCCTCGACAAAATTCTGTCTTGGGGTTCTTCAGACAGTTCCTTCAACCTCATGGCTTGGTTTTTGCTCTAACATGCACTGTGTGACCTTATATAGAAAGGTGTGTGCCTTTCCAAATCATGTCCAATGAATTGAATTTACCACAGGTGGACTCCAATGAAATTCTTGAAACATCTCAAGGATGATCAATGGAAACAGGATGCACCTGAGCTTAATTTTGAGTCTTATAGCAAAAGTTCTGAATATTTATGTAAATAAGGTATGTTTTTTTATACATTTGCAAAAAATAAAAAATACCTTTCGCTTGGTCATTATGGGGTATTGTGTGTAGATTCATGAGAAAAAATAAATAAGGCTGTAATGTAACAAAATGTAGAAAAAGTCAAGGGATCTGAATACTTTCTGAAGTCACTGCATGTATTTACATGCACATGTCAAAAGCCTTGATGCAGTGTGTGCCATGCCAGTAAACTGCCAGTCCGGAGCCCACTCTGTCTCAACATGGCCACCAGCCAAATCGAAATCCTTCAGTTGAAATATTTATCTATTGCTTAACCGCCTAGGAATATTGGCCAAGGAAAACATTTCCGGCGACAACAACACAATGTTACATTCATGTGCTGTGCCAAGCAAGCAGTGCTGCTTCTTCTGTATCTGGAGTTGCCTGCTTCTTTTTCACTCGGATGAAGTCCCTCTCTCCAGACTGATGAGTCTCCATAGAAGATGTGGTGGCTAGCTGGGTGGATTAATCCTAGATGTAACCCCATTGGGAATCAGAGTGCACTCAAAATGTAAACCGAAAGAGATGATAGAGAAGCAGTCTTGTCGATTTTGTACTACTGTCAGCATTGACAATATTTTCCAGAGAAGAGTGCAAAGTTGATTATCCCTTTTATACCATGGGTATAATTTAACACATTTGTATCTATAAATGTGTTAATTTGCCTGTAGAAATGTGTTCAACATCCACTGAAGTATCTCCCACGTTTTCTAGATAGCTACAGTTGTTTCCGTGGTAACCAAACAAAAATACTTACAACCAAATCGAATTCAACAATACCAATAATGTTTTAAATTCAACTTTTGCTTTCAAAAGCAGCTCAAACAGAAAATGTAAGGATTAACTATAGTTGTCACGCCCTGGTCTTAGTATTTTGTGTTTTATTTATTTATTTTGTCAGGCCAGGGTGTGACATGGGTTTTGGTATGTGGTGTGTTTTTGTCTTGGGGTTTTTCACAGGTATTGGTATTGTAGCTTAGTGGGGTTTTCTAGCTTAGTCTATGGCTGTCTGGAGTGGTTCTCAATCAGAGGCAGGTGTTTATCGTTGTCTCTGATTGGGAACCATATTTAGTCAGCCATATTCTTTGAGTGTGTCGTGGGTGATTGTCCTTGTTACTGTCTGTGGTACTTTGCACCAGTATAGGCTGTGTCGGTTTTCGTGTTACGTTTCTTGTTTTGTAGTGTTTGTGTTTAGTTGTTTTTTTATTAAACATGAATCTCAATAGCCACCCCGCATTTTGGTCCGACTCTCTTTCGCATAAAGAAAGCCGTTACAATAGTAATTGAATTCTAACGTGCTGATATACCTTGAGTTATAGGGAAATAGTGCACGAGCCATTCAAGACAATCAGAAATTAGTATTTAACTATGCCATGGTATAACAAATGGTTATACAAAGGGTTAATCAAAGACTTTATATAAAATGATTATCCAAAGCCCAAAAAGGGTCCCCCTACAGCAGGGCTCTCCATACCTGTTTCTGGAGAGCTACTGACCTGTAGGCTTTCGCTAGAACCCTAATCTAGCGCATCTGATTCTAAAAAGTGTAGAGTTGAACATGACCTCACCGTTCCTTCAAATCAGATGCTACCATTTCTTCAAACATTAAATGGTGGAAAAGCGACACTGGAGGCCCCCAGACACATTGGTTATTCTTATTGTTTGGTTTATGAAATGGAGTAGAGGATCGTGGTAAAAAAAATGTCATTACAAACTCTGCTGATGTGCAATGATGTCAGAGGAAAAAATACAGTGTTTGTTGTCTGAAGTAACGGCTTTGTTGTTCTAATATCGCAAGTGGATTTGGCAGTTTCACCGTTACGGATTCCAGCTTTAACAACAACAATATCTCCTGGCAAGTTAACCCACTGTTCCTAGGCCGTCATTGAAAATAAGAATTTGTTCTTAACTGACTTGCCTAGTTAAAGGTAAAAAAAGTGTAACACTGACCTCCATAAATGACAGATGTCTCTGGGCTGTATCATGACATACTACTGTACTCATAATGCTCTATAACAATGGTGTTCCATCTCCTTATTAAGACATGGTCTGCTGCACTTTTTCTCGTTCAGGTGTCTCTCACCAATGACATTTACATGTGGTATTTTGGAGAAGCTTCCATGGGTCTTTCATCTTCCTTCTAAGAGCTGACCAAAGATTACTCTGAAAGATCACATGTCCCTTGGGCCAACAGGTCAGGAACATCAGACTATGCAAAGCCATGGAAGCCGAAATCAACCAAACTTATTGACATTTACAACATCAATGATGACCATCTCTTCAATCTGTGTTATGGCCTTTGTGCCTAGTTGATGACAGTTAACATGACCCAAATGACCACATCTGATTAATTCGCCCTTTAACGGGCATTAGCATGAATTAGCTGTAGATTTGCATTGTGAAATAGCATTTTGTGAAGGCCACACCCCAAACTGCACAGTAGAAAATTATGTATTATTTGTGCACGTTAACGCTCACTTTGCACTATACACATAATATATAAATAATGGTGTTGCATAGTAATTTCCAGGAAATTACTGAGCAATTTCCAACAAAGTCAGAACAACTTTCCCAGTTTAACAACAGATAACTCTAGCGGAAGAAAACAATAGACAAATATCACAGCCAATCACAACAGTGACTAAGTAATACTGTGAAACACCAGTGGCGGTGCGTGGGTAAAATCACTGGGAAAGTCAAGCCAGGAGAAAACTGCCATATTACAGCTTATGTGTTGTGATAATTGCATTGTTTGCGCTATAACCTGTTTGTTCATACACTACATGACCAAAAGTATGTTGACACCTGCTCATCGAACATCTCATTCTAGAATTATGGGCATTAATATGCTATAACTCTCCACTCGTCTGGGAAGGCTTTCCACTAGATGTTGGAACATTGCTGCAGGGACTTGCTTCCATTCAGCGACAAAAGCAGTAATGAGGTCAGGCACTGATGTTGGGCGATTAGGCCTGGCTCGCAGTCGGCTTTCCAATTCATACCAAAGGTGTTCGATGGGGTTGAGGTCAGGGCTCTGTGCAGGCCAGTCAAGTTCTTCCACACTGATCTCGACAAACCATTTCTGTATGGACCTCACTTTGTGCATGGGGGTATTGTCATGCTGAAACAGGAAAGGGTCTTCCCCAAACTGTAGCCACAAAGTCAGAATGTCATTGAATGCTGTATCCCTTCACTGGAACTAAGGGGCCTAGCCCGAACCATGAAAAATAGCACCAGAACATTTTTCCTCCTTTACAGATAGCACTATGCATTTGGGCAGGTTGAGTTTTCCTGGCTGAAATAGCAGAATCCACTAATTTGAAGGAGTGTCCACATACTTTGGAATATATATAGTGTATGCCTTGCCACCATGATATACAAGCCTAAGGCTAAGACAATAAGAAGACACAGTGGCAGAATAAATTCAACCACACTTGTGTTTCATCACAAAACCGAAGAGTAAACTCTGTCCATTTGGGGCGGCAGGGTAGCCTAGTGGTTAGAGTGCTGGACTAGTAACCGAAAGATTGCAAGTTCAAATCCACGAGCTGACAAGGTACAAATCTGTCGTTCTGCCCCTGAACAGGCAGTTAACCCACTGTTCCTAGGCTGTCATTGAAAATAAGAATTTGTTCTTAACTGACTTGCCTGGTTAAAATTAAAAAGTCCACAAAGCCTATTGCATATAAAAAACCGGTACATGACCTACAGCATGGTCAAGCAAGTTAACATTTCTGACATTTTCGGAAAATAAACCACTATTTATTTAGAAACACAGAGTTACTGCATGTAAATGGAGCTGCCTCCACTATTCCAGCACCATTTCAACTTTAACCTTTCAACATCATCAAATCACCTATGCTTAGTCTAATACAGTGACAACTAAAGATATACCAAAATAAGATAGCTAAATATGATGTGGCTGTCCATGGTACTGAATTCTAAGTATGTGTGTGTGCGTGCTTACAAGTAGAAAAATATGTTTACTTACCCTAATTGTAGAGAAACACCAATGCCATCCTCCTCTTTCATGTTGACGAAATGTTATATTACTCTGTTATACAGTACACGCTTTTACAATAGTTTTTGTTGTCTTAGGCAACCTGTCTACAATTCTTGCTCTCTAGCTAACCTCCTTTCATGGGCAATGATGACTTAGCTAGTTAGCATTAGCCTACTACATCGAGCTACATATTGAACTTCTATCCTCTCAGGCAAGGGGCACAATGTACTGTATGAATTCGTGGTTGGATCAGAATTGTCACTATAATCACTGACCAGTACAGAGAATGAAGTAAAATTACAAGTCCAAATCCCTATCTCCATCCATGGCTAATTTAGGAAAGGGACAATTTTATCTAGCTAGCTAACCACCAGAAGACAACAATACAAAGAGATGCAACATATCAATTTGTTTCTGTAACTAACATTTGGTTTTTGGGGTGATTGGGGTGAAGCAAAATCCAAACCGGTTTCCCTTGACCCTTTATTGGTGTGCCAGGACCATTCACAGCTCACTCAGTTTAGCTCAATGCTGAATGGCTATTATTCTAAAAATATATATATTATCGAGAGAGGCCAAATGCTTGCTGGCTTCTCTTGTATTCAATGTTACTGGTGGCAACAATGTCATACTCTTTTTTTACAAGAGAGCATCAGATTGTATGTGTAGGCCATCTGAGACAGAGTGCTGCCGTTTCATTCACTCCGATGCTTTCTCCAGTGAGATCCATTGAGAGAATAAGAGCACCTCCTCCCAGCTGCCCACTGCAGGCTAGGAAACACTGTCACCACCTATAAAACTACGATTATCGACAAATTCAATAAGCATTTTTCTATGACTGGCCATGCTTTCCACCTGGCTACCCCTTCCCAGGCCAACAGCTCTGCACCTCTCGCAGCAACTTGTCCAAGCCCCCCCCCACTTCTCCTTTACCCATATCCAGATAGCTGATGTTCTGAAAGAGCTGCAAGATCTGCACCCCTACAAATCAGCTGGGCTAAACAATCTGGACCCACTCTTTCTAAAATTATCCGCAGCAATTGTTGCTACTCCTATTACTAGCTTGTTCAACCTCTTTCGTATTGTCTGAGATCCCAAAAGTTTGGAAAGTTGGCGCGGTCATCCCCCTCTTCAAAGGAGGAGAAACTCTAGACCCAAACTGTTACAGACCAATATCTATCCTGCCCTACCTTTCTAAAGTCTTCGAAAGACAAGTTAACAAACAGATCAATGACCATTTAGAATCCCACCGTACCTTCTCCGCTATGCAATCTGGTTTCCGAGCTGGTCATAAGTACACCTCAGCCACGCTCAAGGTCCTAAACAATATCATAACTGCCATCGATAAAAGACAGTACTGTGCAGCCGTATTCATCAACCTGGCCAAGGCTTTCGACTCTGTCAATCATCGCATTCTTATCGGCAGACTCAACAGCCTTGGTTTCTCAAATGACTACTTCGCCTGGTTCACGAACTACTGCTCAGATAGAGTTCAAGTGTGTCAAATCGGAGGGCCTGTTGTCTGGACCTCTGGCAGTCTCTATGGGTGTGCCACAGGGTTCAATTCTCGGGCTGACTCTTTTCTCTGTATATATCAATGATGTCGCTCTTGCTGCTGGTGATTCTCTGATCCACCTCTACGCAGATGACATGTTTCGTTATACTTCTGGCCCTTCTTTGGACACTGTGTTAACAAACCTCCAAACGAGCTTCAATGCCATACAACACTCCTTCCGTGGCCTCCAACGGCTCTTTAATCCTAGTAAAACAAAATGCATGCTCTTCAACTGATCGCTGCCCGCACCAGCCCGCCCGACTAGCATCACTACTCAGGACGGTTCTGACTTGTGGAATACAAATACCTAGGTGTCTAGTTAGACTGTAAACTGTCCATCCGTGCCATCCATTTTGTCACCAAAGCCCCGTATACTACCCACCACTGCGACCCATATGCTCTCGTTGGCTGGCCCTCACTTCATGTTCGTCGACAAACCCGCTCCAGGTCATCTGTAAGTCTCTGCTAGGTAAAGCCCCACCTTCACTCAGCTCACTGGTCACCATAGCAACACCCACAGCACAGCACTGCTCCAGCAGGTATATTTCACTGGTCATCCACAAAGCCAACACCTACGTTGGCCGCTTTTCCTTCCAGTTCTCTGCTGCAAATGACTGGAACAAATTGCAAAAAGAGACTAATATCTCCCTCTAACTTGGAGCATCAGCTGTCAGAGCAGCTTACCGATCACTGCACCTGTACACAGACCATCTGTAAAATATCCCACCCAACTACTTCATCCCCATATTGTTATTTATTTTTGCTCTTTTGCACCTCAGTATCCCTACTTGCACATCATCATCTGCACATCTATCAATCCAGTGTTAACGCTAATTTGTAATTATTTCTCCACTGTGGCCTATTTATTGCCTTTACATCCCTAATCTTACTATATTTGCACACACTGTATATAGATTTTTATATTGTGTTATTGACTGTATGTTTGTTTATCCCATGTGTAACTCTGTATTGTTTTTGTCGAACAGCTTTGCTTTATCTTGGCCAGGTCATGGTTGTAAATGAAAACTTCTTAACTGTCCTACCTGATTAAATAAAGGTTAAATAAAAAATGTTTAAAAAAAACAACATTCAACTTCTTGTGAACTGATGGAAGATTATGAAGCACAGGGAGACAAGACAAATTATTTTATATGTATTTTCTTTTTTTCCTTGGTCAATAATTTCAGTGGCATGCATCCTTATATACACACCGTTGTAAAACACGATCATTCCACTATTAGCACCACATACAGTATATTATGACATTGTCCGAAATTACAATGCAAAAATTCCCCAACATCCTGTGTAACACCGTTAAAGGACCCTCCAGAGGAAGTTGCACCACTATTTCGATGCAATTCCTGCTCGTGTGGAGATGCTCATTTAGTTTCACCCTCCGAACACAGACGTATGGCTCCTTATAAATATTGATAAATCGGGTGTGCACTTCTCCACCTTCCTCCATGTGCACAGCACATACGGTCTCTGGCACAGCCCACACGGAGTTGTGTAAACATACTTAGCTAGCTTGTAACTGAACAACAGCTGGAACGACCTAGTTAGCTGTATGTTTACATGTATTCCCACTAGCTGGTTACTAGATGACCAATATAACAATTGGCCCTAAAACGTTTTATAGGGAGTAAAGGAAATCAACTCTTGCCTGTATCAGTGATGGACTCTAGCTATAATACGGACCAATATTTTTATAGAAATGTAGCTAGCTACAAATACAATAGCCCAATTTCTTGCACATTGTTTTGATGAGCTGGTAAGAATAAGGCTGTCACTTGGTCAAATCATAAATCATACTTTGTACCAAGTGATTTAACTTTATATGGCTGCAGGGGCAGTATTGAGTAGCTTGGATGAAAAAGTGCCCATTGTAAATGGCCAGCTCCTCAGTCTCAGTTGCTAATATATGCATATTATGAATAGTATTGGATAGAAAACACTAAAGTTTGACAAAACTGTCAAAATATTATCTGTGAGTATAACAGATCTGATATTAGAGGCGAAACCCAGAGGAAAATCAAAACCAGGAAGTGGCTTCTATTTTCAAAAATGTACCATAGCCTCCCTTTGCTGGATTTAAATGGATATGAACCATATTCCTTTTCCTATAGCTTCGTCAAGGTGTCAGTCTTCAGACATAGTTTCAGGCTTTTATTTTGAAAAATGAGCCAGAACGATAACATCGTGTCAAGTGGTCACATGAGTTTTGCTCACGCAACAGAGTTTGGATAGGTATTGCTTTTCCTCTCCTACTGTGAAAGACATTTGCGGTTGATATATTATCGATTATATATTTTAAAAACAACCTGAGGATTGATTATAAAAAACTTTGACATGTTTCTGTGGACATTATGGAAACTATTTGGAATTTGTCTGCATTGTCATGATCGCTCTTTCCTGTGGATTTCTGAACATAACGTGCCAAACAAACGGAGGTATTTTGGATATAACATATTTTTGGAACAAAAGGAACATTTGTTGTGTAATTGGGAGTCTTGTGAGTGAAAACATCCAAAGATGTTAAACAATTAATTAATGTGATTGCTTTTCTGATTTTCGTGACCAAGCTACCTGATGCTAGCTAAGTGTACTTAATGTTTTGTTGTGCGATCGATAAATTTACACAAACGCTTGGTTTGCTTTCGCTGTAAAGCATAATCATCTTAATTGCATTTCATCTGACACGACAGGTGGATTAACAAAAAGCTAAGCTGTGTTTTCCTATATTGCACTTGTGATTTCATGAATATAACTATTTTTAGTAATATTTATTGAATGTAGCGCTATGCTATTCAGCAGATGTTGATGACACTTATCCTGATTGCAGCCATAACAAGTTAACATCGTGCAATGTATAGGTTTACATACAGAACTGCCAAAATAAATGGAAAAACTTGAGCCAATGAGGGATACAAAGTATATTAAAGCAGGTGCTTCCACACAGGTAGGATGATGCTTATGGTCATGCCATAATTTGGTCCATTAGTTTTGCTACCATGGCTATGCCCCCATAGGATGACAATGCTCCCATCCACAGGGCACGAGTGGTCACTATGGTTTGATGACCATGAAAACAATGTAAATCATGGCAGTCTAAGTCATCACATCTCAACCCATTTGAACATGTGAGATTCTGTCATTTTCCACCACAATCAACAAAACACAAAATTATGGAATTTTGAATGGAAGAATGGTGTCACATCCCTCCAATAAGAGATCCAGATAGTGGTAGAATCTAAGCCAAGGTGCATTGGAAACTGTTCTGGCGAGTGGTGGCCTAACACCCAATTATGACACTTTATTTTGGCAGTTACCTGTATCATGTAATTCTACTGTATGTTTCTTATTATTTACTTAGTAATTTAAAACTTAATCCAGATGTTATTACACTGTTGATGTACACCGAATATACAAAACATTAGGAACAGCTGCCTTTTCCATGACAGACTGACCAAGTGAATCCAGGTAAAAGCCATGATCCCTTATTGATGTCCCTTGTCAAATCCACTTCAATCTGTGTTGATGAAGGTAGGATACAGGTTAACCCTCCTGCTGTGTCCTGTCGAATTGGACAGATTTAAAGGTTCTCTCTCTGATTGTCATAAGCTCCTATGACTTTTTCCACACTTGGCATCTGAACACACAATATACATTTGAAGGATTTTCATTACATTTTGGATGTTTGATTTAACTTTTTTACACCTGTGGTGTTCCCGGCTAAAAATGACCAGTCATTAGAAATTAAATGGGAGGGAATACAATTAGTGTATAAAATTTAGTTCAGGCACATGCCCATTCATGAGATGGACACACTTCCTTTCCCAGACCCCCACACGCATGTGTTTGAGCACACACACACCCCTCACTCCCCTTCTTGGCATCCATGACAACGCCCACAGGAACCTTTCCCCAACAGAATCTTTCCCCCATGGGAACCAAACCTGTTGGCATTCTCACAAAAAAATCTCAACATGGTTTCAATAATTTATAAAACTTTCCTTGCAGCTCTGGTATATATTATGCTTTTTTTACTCAAAAACTAGTTATATGAGCTCAGGTCAACGAGGCCTACAGGCCATAAATAGCATTAGAAGTTCAAAATGTGTAATGTTCACAAGAACTTAAGTTGATAAAAAGATCTAACACAACATTGGGTGATAATATAAAGTGCCTTGCGAAAGTATTCGGCCCCCTTGAACTTTGCGACCTTTTGCCACATTTCAGGCTTCAAACATAAACATATAAAACTGTATTTTTTTGTGAAGAATCAGCAACAAGTGGGACACAATCATGAAGTGGAATGACATTTATTTGATATTTCAAACTTTTTTAACAAATCAAAAACTGAAAAATTGGGCTTGCTATTTTGAATCTCCCATTCCTCTCCCCCAAAAATTGAAAAAGCAACTCACTGCATTCCTGAAGACAAACAATGAATACAAAACGCAAAACCTGATTCTATAGCTGACGGTCCGGGTGGGCATCTAGCATCGGTTCCGGTGCGGGGCGAAGTAGCCACTCAGCTCGCAGATCTGCCACCATCAGAGGTGGCCATGGTGCGGGACGAAGAACTCACTCATCCTGCTGATCCAGCATCGGTGGCGGCTCTGGTGTGTGACATTGCCCCCGCCCAGACCACAGGTCCGGCCATGGAGCTGGGTAGAACGGGCGGGGCGGGACTGAATGCCGTGCCTGGACGGCACAGAGGAAGGCATTTGTCCCTTCTAGATTAGACGACCGCAATGCTCTACTTTCTGGCTACCGGATAAAGCACTAAATAAACTTCAGTTAGAATCTTGACAAGAACCAAAACATTTTATCATATTATTCCAATTCTAGCCTCTCTACACTGGCTTCCTGTAAAAGCTAGGGTGGATTTCAAGGTTTTACTGCTAACTTACAAAGCTGTACATGGTCTTGCTCATACCTCTCTCTCCAATTTGGTACTGCCGTACATACCTACACGTACGCTATGGTCACAAGACGCAGGCCTCCTTATTGTCCCTAGAATTTCTAAGCAAACAGCTGGAGGCAGGGCTTTCTCCTATAGAACTGAATTTGTATGGAATGGTCTGCCTATCCATGTGAGAGACGCAGACTCTGTCTCGACCTTTAAATCATTATTGAAGATTAATCTCTTCAGTAGGTCCTATGATTGAGTGCAGTCTGGCCCAGGGGTGTGAATTTGAATGGAAAGACACTGGAGCAACGAATCACCCTTGCTGTCTCTGCATTGCCGGTTCCCATCACTCCACCAGGACTCTCTGCTTTTAACCCTATTACGGGGCTGAGTCACTCTATTACGGGGCTGAGGCACTGACTCTTCCACCCTGTCCCTAGGAGGGGTGCATCCCTTGAGTGGGTTGAGTCACTGCCGTGATCTTCCTGTCCGGGTTTGGCGCCCCCCTCAGTTGTGCCATGGGCTATACTCAGCCTTGTGTCAGGGTGTAATCATAACAACATACAGGAACTCAAGGCCTTCTGCTCACCCATAATTCCTTACATCAAATGTCGGCCATATTACCTACCAATAAAATTATTGTGTGTTTTAGTCACAGCTGTGTACATTCCCCCTCAAGCAGACACCAAGACGGCCATCAAGGAACTTCACTGGACTATATGCAAACTGGAAACCATATATCCAGAGGCTGCATTTATTGTAACTGGAGATTTTAAAAAACAGGTCGCCCCCAGGTGGTGAAGGTAAGAAGCAACATCTCAACTTCACTGACCCTCAACAATGGGGCCCCTGAAGGGTGTGCTCAGCCCCCTGCTGTACTCCCTGTTCACCCACTAATGCGTGGCCATCCACACCTCCAACTCAATCATCAGGTTTGCGGAGGATGCAACAGTAGTGGGTTTGATTACCAACAACGACGAGACAGCCTAGAGTGAGGAGCGGAGGGCACTTTGAGTGTGTTGTCAGGAAAACAACCTCTCACTCAACAAAATATAGGAGATGATCGTGGACTTCAGGAAACAGCACATTGACGGGACAGCAGTGGAGAAGGTGGAAGGTTCCTGCGTGTACACACAGACAAACTGAAATGGTCCATCCACACAACCTCAGGAGGCTGAAGAAATGTGTCTCTTCACCCAAAACACTCAAACTTTTGGGGTATGCCTTATGATTAACGAGATGTGGTGTGATCATAACACACAGGAACTCAAGTCCTTCTATTCACATGATTTAGAATTCCTCACAATCAAATGTCGACCACATTATCTACCAAGGGAATTCTCTTCGATTATAATCACAGCCGTATATATATTCCCCCCAAGCAGACACATCGATGGCCCTGAACAAACTTTATTTGACTCTATGTAAACTGGAAACCACATATCTTGAGGCTGCATTCATTGTAGATGGGGATTTTAATAAGGCTTATCTGAAAACAAGACTCCATAAATTCTATCAGCATATTGATTGCGCAACAGGGCTGGTAAAACCCTGGATCATAGTTATTCTAACTTCCGCGATGCATATAAGGCCCTCCCCCGCCCTCCTTTCGGAAAAGCTGACCACGACTCCATTTGTTGCTTCCAGCCTACAGACAGACTAAAACAAGAAGCTCCTGCACTCAGGTCTGTTCAAAGCTGGTCCGACCAATCTGATTCCACGCTTCAAGACTGCTTTGATTATGTGGATTGGGATATTTTCCGCATTGCGTCCAACAACAACATTGACGAATACGCTGATTCGGTCAGCGAGTTCATTAGAAAGTGCATTGATGATGTTATACCCACAGCAACAATTAAAACATTCCCAAACCAGAAACCGTGGATTGATGGCAGCATTCGTGCGAAACTGAAAGCGCGAGCCACTGCTTATAACCAGGGCAAGGTGACCGGAAACATGACCAAATACAGTGTAGCTATTCACTCCGCAAGGCAATCAAACAAGCTAAGAATCAGTATAGAGACAAATTAGTCGCAATTGAACGGCTCAGACACAAGTATGTGTCAGGGTCTACAGTCAATCCAGGATTACAAAAAGAAAACCAGACCAGGGTGTCTTGCTCCCAGACAGACTAAATAACTTTTTTTGCCCGCTTTGAGGACAATACAGTGCCACTGACACGGTCCGCTACCAAAACCTGCGGACTCTCCTTCACTGCAGCCGATGTGAGTAAAACAGTTAAATGTGTTAACCCTCGCAAGGCCTGCAGGCCTAGATGGTATCCCCAGCTGCGTTGTCAGAGCATGCGCAGACAAACTTGCTGGGTCAGGGAGAGGTTGAAAATGTCAGTGAAGACACTTGCCAATTGGTCAGCGCATGTTCTGAGTACGTGTCCTGGTAATTCATCTGGCCCTGCGGCCTTGTGAATGTTAATTAAACTGTTTAAAAGGTCTTTCTCACACCAGCTATGGAGAGCATGATCATACAATCATGCGGAACAGCTGGTGCTCTCACGCATGGTTCAGTGTTGCGAGCATAGAGGTATTAGCTTATCTGGTAGGCTTGTGTCACTGGCCAGCTCTTACGTGGGTTCCCCTTTGTAATCCATGAAAGTTTGCAAGCCCTGCCACATCTGACGAGCGTCAGAAACAGTGTAGTAAGTTTCGAGCTTTGCCTGTTTGATGGTTTGTCGGAGGGCGTACACCTTGAAAGCGGCTGCTCTAGCCTTTAGCTCAGTGCGGATTTGACCTCTAATCCATGGCTTCTGGTTGGGATACAGTGCTTTCAGAAATTATTCATATTCCTTATTCAAAATGGATTACATAGATTTTTTTCCTCTCCCCTCTACACACAATACCCCATATTGACAAAGTGAAAATGTTATTTTTGTTTAGCAAACCTATTGAAAATGAAGTATTCACATTCCTGAGTCCGTACATGTTAGAATTACCTTTGGCAGCGATTACAGCTGTGAGTCTCTCTGGGTAAGTCTCTAAGAGCTTTGCACACCTGGGGCCTCATTTATGAAAACAATCTTAGATTTATACTTTAACTTAGTCGTGAGATCATTTCCAACGGTGTGCATACATTGGATTCATAAAAGATACTGAGCATCCCATAACTTTGCTTACACAGGTTCTAAGAAGCCCATTTGTAATTTACGCACCTGTGATCTATAAACCTTACAAACCTTACAATCCCCTTATAGAATGCTAGCACAAATGAGGGTTTAGTCAGCAATTAGTCCTCCCGGTTTTCACCCTTGCCTGTTCTGGACTCTGTACCCACCTGCCTGACCATTCTGCCTGCCTTGAACAAGCCTGTCTGCCACTCTGTACCTCCTGGACTCTGATCTGGTTTTGACTTTTTGCCTGTCCACGACTATTCTCTTGCCTACTCCTTTTACTTCATGTGACTAGGGGGCGATATTTTAATTTTTGGATGAAAAACAGTCCCGTTTTAAACAAGATATTTTGTCACGAAAAGATGGCCGACTATGCATATAATTGACAGCTTTGAATAGAAAACACTCTGGCGTTTCCAAAACTGCAAAATATTGTCTGTGAGTGTAACAGAACTGATGTTACAGGCGAAACCCAGATAAAAATCCAACCAGTAAGTGACGCATTTTTTGAAACCGCCTCATGCCAATGACTCCTTATATGTCTGTGAATGAGCTACGAATGAGCTTACTACGTATTTTCTACGTATTCCCCAAGGTGTCTACAGCATTGTGACGTCTTTTTACGCATTTCCGTTGAAGAATAGCCGTTTAGCAAGTGGTCACATGGTGTCTCCCGCAGAAAATCTTGTGTAAAATACTGAGGTAGCCATTTTTCCAATCGCTTCTTATGAGAAACCAATTGCCTCGACGGATATATTATCGAATATATATGTTAAAAACACCTATTATGGAGATAATTTGGAAAAAAGTTTGGCGTTGTAGTGGTAGCATTTTCCGGTCGATTTCTCAGCCAAGCATGATGAACAAACGGGAGCTATTTCGCCTACAAAAATAATATTTTTGGAAAAAAGGAATATTTGCTATCTAACTGGGAGTCTCCTGAGTGAAAACATCCTAAATTCTTCAAAGGTAAATAATTTAATTTGGTTGCTTTTCTTATTTTTGTGAAAATGTTGCCTGCTGCCAACAGAGCCTAGCATAGCATTATGCCATGATAAATTTACACAAATGCTTGTCTAGCGTTGGCTGTAACGCATATTTTGAAAATCTGAGATTACAGTGTGATTAACAAAAGGCTAAGCTTGTGTTTGAATATATTTAGCATAAATAGGCAGCTATACAATATTACTTTGGTAACACTTTACTTTACACCTAGCATCATAACACATTACGACACGAACATGGGCTTTTCCCTGCACGACACAACGCAGAGTGCCTGGACACAGCCCTTATTCATGGGATATTGGCCATATATCACAAACCCCCGAGATACCTTATTCCTATTACAAACTGGTTAACGATGTAATTAGAGCAGTACAAATAAATGTTTTGTCAAACCCATGGTACACGGTCTGATATGCCAATCAGCTTTCAGGACTCGTACCACCCAGTTTGTAATGGAATGTTTTGTAGGTTTTCACACTCTTATGTAGGTTTCATAATCAGCAATCAAATAATCTAATATATTTCACAACAGGTCATGACAGTGTTATGACCAGTTTATGATGTATTAACATATGGTTAATGACGTATCATTCCGTGTTATGACACTAGGTATCAAGTAAAGTGTTACCGAAGTTCACAGAACTTTACCTGAACTGAAATAATTTCCTTGTGTACTTTGCAGCATTTTGTATCATATTGGCCAGCAATTCACATGCCATTTGACTGCTAGGCTGCGGTCCTCTATAGCTCAGTTGGTAGAGCATGGCTCTTGCAGCACCAGGAATGGGTTTGATTTCTGGGACCACTCATCAAATAATTTATGCATGCATGACTGTAAGTCTCTTTGGATAAAAGCGTCTGCAAGGTGAGACACATCTTGCAGTTTTGAAGACACTATCTCATTTGCTATCGTTATGCAGTGCAGTACTGGTTAATCAATGAATAACTTCACTGCACAGTTAGTTATGCTTAGCTAGCTAGCCAACCAACTGCTACTAGCTAGCTACACCTGTTTGCTTGTTACTGTTACGCTGCTGTGTCAATAACATGTAGCCAGAAATTATGAGGTGTCCCAGCTTCGTTGACATTTCACTTATCCATGTCATCCACTTTGACATTAGCCACATCACTAGTTAAAACTTCTTATGGCTGGGGGCAGTATTGAGTAGCTTGGATGAATAAGGTGCCCAGAGTAAACTGCCTGCTACTCAGGCCCAGAAGCTAAGATATGCAAATTATTAGTATTTGGATAGAAAACACTCTGAAATTTCTGAAACTGTTTGAATGATGTCTCTGAGTATAACAGAACTCATATGGCAAGCAAAAACATGAGAAAAAAATCCAGCCAGGAAGTGCGAATTCTGAGGTTTGTAGGTTTTCAAGTCTTTGCCTATCCAATATACAGTGGAAAATGTTGTCTGATTGCACTTCCTAAGGCTTCCACTAGATGTCAGCAGTCTTTAGATCCTTGTTTCAGGCTTCTACTGTGAAGGGGGAGAGAATAAGAGCTGTTTCAATCAGGTGTCTGGCAGAATGCCATGAGCTCAGTCTCGTGAGTGCCCGTGAGAGTTAGCTGCGTTCCTTTTCCTTTCTAAAGACAAAGGAATTGTCCTGTTGGAATTTTACTGAAGATTTATGATAACAACATCCTAAAGATTGATTCTATACATCGTTTGACATATTTCTACGAACTGTAATGGAACTGTCGTCTGAACTAAGTGCCTGCCCCTTGTGAATTTGGATTTGTGAACTAAGAGCGCAAACAAAAAGGAGATATTTGGACATGAATGATGGACTTTATCGAACAAAACAAACATTTATTGTGGAACTGGGATTCCTGGGGGTGCATTCTGATGAATATCATCAAAGGTAAGTGAATATTTATAATGCTATTTCTGACTTCTGTTGACTCCACAACATGTCGGGTGTGTGTATGGCTTGTTTTGGCTTGAGCGCTGTACTCAGATTATTGCATGGTGTGCTTTTTCCATAAAGCTTTTTTGAAATCTGACACAGCGGTTGCATTTAGGAGAAGTATATCTTTAATTCCATGCATAACACCTGTATTTTCATCAACATTTATGACAAGTATTTCTGTAAATTGATGTGGCTCTCTGCTAAATCATGGGTGTTTTGGAAGCAAAATATTACTGAGTCAATGTGAAATTAGATTTTTGAATATAAATATGGACTGTATCGAACAAAACATACATGTATTGTGTAACATGAAGTCCCATGAGTGTCATCTGATCAAGATCAAAGGTTAGTAATTAATTTGATCTATATTTCTGTTTTTTGTGACTCCTCTGGAAAAATGGCTGTGTTTTTCTGTGACTTGGCGCTGACCTAGCATAATCATATGGTGTGCTTTCGCTGTAAAGATTTTTAAAATCGGACACCGTAAAAACAAGTTTCTTTAAAATGGTGTATAATACTTGTATGTTTGAGGAATTTTAATTTTGAGATTTCTGTTGTTTGAATTTGGAGCCCTGCACTTTCACAGGCTGTTGTCAAATCGATCCTGTTGACATTTTTGGGATAGGGGGCAGCATTTTCAATTTTGGATAAATAGCGTGCCCAGAGTGAACTGCCTCCTACTCTGTCCCAGATGCTAATATATGCATATTATTATTAGTATTGGATAGAAAACACTGACGTTTCTAAAACTGTTTGAATGATGTCTGTGAGTATAACAGAACTCATATCGCAGGCAATAACCTGAGAAAAATCCAACCAGGAAGTGGGAAATCTGAGGTTTGTAGTTTTTCAAAGCTTGGCCTACTGAATACAGTGTCGATGGGGTCAAGTTGCACTTCCTAAGGCATCCACTAGATGTCAACCATCTTTATAAACTTGTTTCAGGCTTCTGCTATAAAGGAGGGGGAATGGGAGATGAATGAGTCATGGGTCTGGCAGAATGTCTGAGGCTCATGACGCACCGTCCCGACAGAGTTACCTGTCGTTCCAGTGCTTTTCTAAAGACAATGGAATTCTTCGGTTGGAACCTTATTGATGATGTATGTTAAAAACATCCTAAAGATTGATTCCATACATCGTTTGACTTGTTTCTACGACCTGTAACGGAACTTTTTGAGTTTTTGTCTGGACGAAGTGCTCGCGCCTCATGAAGATGGATTACTGGGCTGAACACGCTAACAACAATTGGCTATTTGGACATAAATGATGGACTTTATGGAACAAATCAGTCATTTATTGTCAAACTGGGATTCCTGGGAGTGCCTTCTGATGAAGATCATCAAAGGTAAGTGAATATTTATGATGTTATTTCTAACTTCTGTTGACTCCAAAATGGCAGATATTTCTCTGGCTGGATTGGGCTCTGAGCGCCGTTCTCCGATTATGCTTTTTCCAATAAGTTTTGAAATCTGACACGGTTGCATTAACCTCTCTGGGATATGTGGGACGGTAGCGTTCCACTTGGCCAAAAGCCAGAGAAAATGCAGAGCTCCAAATTCAAATAAATTCCTATAAAAATCAAACTTTCAAGATACCAAATTAAAGCTACACGTGAATCCAGCCAACATGTCAGTTTTCAAAAAGGCTTTTCGGGGAAAGCAAACAAGGTTACTATCTGAGGATAGCACCTCCATAAACAAAAGAGAAAAAACATATTTCAACCCTGCAGGCGCGACACAAGACGCAGAAATAAAAATATAAATCATTCCTTACCTTTGACGAGCTTCTTCTATTGGCACTCCAATATGTACCATAACCATCACAAATGGTCCTTTTATTCGATTAATTCCGTCCATAAATTTCCATTTATTTGGCACGTTTGATCCATAAAACTACTGGTTCCAACTTGCGGAACGTGACTACAAAATATCTCAAAAGTTACCTGTAAACCAAAACATTTCAAACTACTTTTGTAATACAACTTTAGGTATTTTTTGAAGTAAATAATCAATAAAATTGAAGACGGGATGATCTTTGTTCAATACGGGAAGAAAATAAATGCATCATGCACCTCTATAAAACAGTACACATGAAGTGACCCTCGTTCAAATGGCCGTACTTCTTCATTACACAAAGGAATAACCTCAACCAATTTCTAAAGACTGGTGACATCCAGTGGAAGCGGTAGGAACTGCAAGCAAGTCCCTTAGAAATCTGGATTCCCAATGAAACCCATTGAAAAGAGACTGACCTCTAGCATCATAACACATTACGACACGAACATGGGCTTTTCCCTGCACGACACAACGCAGAGTGCCTGGACACAGCCCTTATTCATGGGATATTGGCCATATATCACAAACCCCCGAGATACCTTATTCCTGTTTCAAACTGGTTAACGATGTAATTAGAGCAGTACAAATAAATGTTTTGTCAAACCCATGGTACACGGTCTGATATGCCAATCAGCTTTCAGGACTCGTACCACCCAGTTTGTAATGGAATGTTTTGTAGGTTTTCACACTCTTATGTAGGTTTCATAATCAGCAATCAAATAATCTAATATATTTCACAACAGGTCATTGACAAAGGCGGCCATTGTGCCTCTCGCTCCTACTTCCCTGTCGTGAATGCAGTTTCCGGTGGATTTCTCAACCAAACGTGAAGAACAAACAGAGGTATTTCGGCTATAAAAATGATATTTATGGAACAAAATGAACATTTGCTGTCAAACTGGGAGTCTCGTGAGTGAAAACATCCGAAGTTCATCAAAGGCAAACGATTTAATTTGATTGCTTTTCTGATTTTCGTGACCAGGTTACCTACTGCTAGCTGGACATAATGCTATGCTAGGCTATCGATAAACTTACAAAAATGCTTGTCTTGCTTTGGCTGTAAAGCACAATTTAAACATCTGAGATCACAGGGTGATTAACAAAAGGCTAAGCTGTGTTTCACTATATTTCACTTGTGATTTCATGAATATGAATATTTTCTAGTAATATTTTTTGTCCATTGCGTTATGCTAATTCATGTCAGTTGATGACAATTCTCGGGAGGGGTAGTTCTAAGAGGTTTATTGTTCGCCTCAATAAAGGGCTGCGTTTTATTCCCATTTCTGCTCTCATGCACCTGACTTCCCTGCAGCCAGTTACGCACTCCATTACAGATACACAAGATCCTGAAATATGTTATATATAGACACTGTTTTTGTTATAAAGAATACTATATTTCCACTGAAAAAGTCACGCTGAATGTAAAAAAACGGCTCATCATACCCCACTCTATCCTACTATATTTATTGAATATTATGTGAATCCTATAAATTAAAAAGGTGCAATCAATTAGCTTAAAGCTGAGATCTGCATTAGGCAAAACAGTGCCACTGGCTGCCCCGAGGCTCATTTGTTTTATGTTTCTGTTTTGTTTTTTAAAAGTAGAAATGGCATCTAGCAATGTAATTTTAAAAAATTGGAGTGCATACTATGCTGTTCCATTGCGCTTGCAATGATGTGAATTGATGTCAGAGGGAAAAAAAGGTTTGTTGTTTGAAGTAATAACTTTTTGTTGAATATAGCAAATGGACCTGGCAGTTTCATATAAAATTTCAGCAAAATAGTGTTGCAGGAATGCTAATATTCTAACTACAGAAACAATTTTAGAACAATCTGAGATGGTGCGTGTTATGGCTTGCTGAAATGACATGCAACAACTCATTAATTATTGCTTGTGTTTGTTGTCATTTGAGTCTTTCTAAACATGTTTAATGTATAAAACTATCATGTTGATCTCATAGTCAGACCTTGCATACATAGCTTCATCCATGAATTTAGATGTGCTTACATTTCCCCAGCTTCATCCCTCAGCTTTATACCAAACCATGTGTCAAGGCTGCCATTGGACTGAAACAAGCTTGGATTGTGCTTTTAATTTATATTGGAAGAGTTCTGTCTATGGTCATGCTTCTCATTTAAAATGTCCTTTCGTTTTTCAGATTTACGGATGGAAAATTCAAACCATATTCCAGATGCTACAGTGGGCACACGAGTCATTGTTTAATTTCATATTGAAATTGTAATGACTACGATGGGAGACCGAGTGCTGGTTTCAAGCGCACAGCGCAGCAGGTGTTTATTAGTGAAGGACCACAGGAGGAGGTAGGTAGCTCGGTCCAGGTGCAGGCAGAAGGTCATACACAGGGACTCCAAAAAGGTATCAGTACAGGTAGGGAAAAGGCTAAGAACGTAGTCCGAGAGATCAGGCAAGAGGTTGATGACAGGGAATCTGATATAGGCAAACGTACAGGCAGGGAATAGACAAAAAGGCGTCGTTAGTGAGGAAGACCAAAAACTATGATACATGGGAGGACTAACATGGAAATAAAACAGAGCTCCGACTAGACCGTGTAACAAAAAACAATACCTCACAATGATGGGGTGCAAAGAACTGAAATAAATAGTGTCATCAGGTGATCAGAATACAGGTGACTGGGATCTGGAGAGTCCATGGGATGTGTTTGAGTGTGAGTTGGAAGCAGATGTTACAGAAATAAAACAATGTCCAGCAAAGGACAGACAATTAATGTACATATTGTATCATTGGAAATGTGTTTTTGTCCCTTGATATCTTGGAAGCTTCGAGTACTGTTGTCAAACTGTCAAGTTGTACCGCCAATCCTTAAGGCTACCAAAACAGTTGTGTCTACTGTCTAGACAGAAAAGCTTAGGCTGTTTTTACACAGGCAGCCCAATATATTATTTTCAGATCTGTGATTGGTAAAAATGCCAATTGTTGGAAAAAAGATCTGAATTGGGCCCTCTGTGTAAACGTAGCCATACTGTAAATGTCACCAAACAAGCCCTGTTCAATCAGTTGCCTCATCAGAATGAAGACTATCGCCTTTTATCAATTAGATTTGCTCACCTTCTGCATCCTCTCTCCTCCGTCCTCTCTTGCGAGTTGGTGAGGAGAGTGATGAAGGTGGATGGAAATGTGCATTGCTTGAAAAGAGACTGTCCTTCTCTGCTCGAGCATCATTAGGCAAATTACATTTACAGCGGTGGATCCCAAATGTGTGAAGCGATCAAAACAATTTAAGGTAGTTGTGTAAGATATTTTATAGATAAAACAATAAGTAGCATTTTTATACATGTACCTGTTTTTTTTCCCTCTGTCAAAATAAAAGCTGATTTAAAGTGCGTGTGGCCGATTTCAAAACTCTTCACTGTAGGATACACATGAGTATCCTCGATGAAAGGTAGCCACTGAGCAGGGGAGAACACTGTTCCGTTTACCTACTAACAAATTGACAGACTCCTCAACCACTCATCCACTTATCGGTTTCCGGGTCACGGAAGAGAGGACGGAAGACCGTCTTATACAGATACGAGAAAACCTCTGTTGGCAGTTAAGGTATACCTGACTGGGTTTAGTTGACATGGCTTGAATGACCTTGCTATAACAGGCACTGAAACAAATAAATAAGAGAATACAATCAGTAGCAATGCCATTCAATAATGGTAATCATATTTACTCCATACAGACTATAAACTTACTTCTCAGGAAAAATTCCATACTGTTTACTTGCCAAAATTTTGTTTCCCTTGTAAAATATTGTTGTGCCTGATAAATCTCTTATCTCCATTTTTGCCCTTAAAAAAAGTTTTGAAAGCAGCAACTCCTCTCAATGTACTTTGAACATTTCATGACTTGGTCCAAGAAAATGTATTCAAAATTACGTCTGAAGTTTCATAAAGGGAAAAATTCAGTTTTTTACCATTTTCCTGAAAGGTTTCTGTTTTGGAGATCAGACAGCCATCAGACAGCAATGATATTGTTTTCAAGCAGATTACAAACTCTATTTGTACAAGTATCATGAAATATAATCTGATATTTTGACCCAATTAACCAAATGATAGTCACCATGCAGTGTAGGTTATTACAAAGAATTTCAAAACAGAAGAATCACAAATCTACTCCTAAATCCCAGATGGTCATCTCATTTGCCCATCCCTCTGCCACCCACTGCTGACGAGACACATGTTGGCATATGTTAGACCCAAAACTGTGCTGAGGTGGCTGATGCTGGGCCGGTGGGTATCTGTTGCACTCAGGTGAGGGCGGCCACAGGGCAGTGCCCCTTTCGGACATGATGGACACAGCCTGTAGTCCTCTAGCCCGTCCATCTGCCCCGCAGCAATCTCTTTAATCAGATCCGATTTTCCCTGTATGCCTGGCAGGCTCCCAGACAACTGCCATTTTATGACAGTTATACTGTATAACAAACATAGATGTGGGATGTTATTATCGTTCATTAAAGAGTAGCTTAAAAAATATCTCAAGACCACATTCACTATAAAATAAATGAAACCAAAGAAATTAGCGTGGTTAAAAAACAAAGATCAAATTCTTAATTTTGGTCTCACCTTCCACTGAAATTCTCACCGACAAGTGAAAAATAAAATTTTCAGCTGAAATTTGTGACCCGTTTCAGGAAACTTGACATATGTCGCAGGTAACTACTTTTTTATAATCAAAATGCGTTGTTTGGCAGAAAAGCCTTCTTGAAAATGTGAACTATGATGTGCCTTAGTAATGACTTGCAAAAAGGAAATGTTAAATTACGAGTCTAGTTGGTTAAACCACAGAAAAAGCCAGCAACCTAGCCGCTAGCAATGATTGGCTGAGATAATGAGTGGGCTGGACATGCCAAGAGATGAGTCTGCCGTAGCACGCTTCTGTTTTTTTGAGCTGGTCAGTATGTGTAGGTAATCCTGTCTAACGAGGCTTTTTTTAATGTATCGCAAAGTAAGACTTAACAAAAGACTCCACTTTGCAAGTATCCATCTCAATAGAATTTCACTGCAACAACTGTGGTGAGTGTGCCAGAGCGCAAAATAACTGAGTAATTTGCGAATGCTCAGCACCTTTTGAATATGGAGGGTGCAGTAAAAAAAGCATAATACATTGTACAGCCACCAGCGCTCTGGATAACATGAAAACAGCCTAAATAACTCTGCTAGGGAGAGTAAAATGGTCAGAGTTTGGGTGGGGACTAAAGCTTGAGATGATTCTTATGGCATTGCACAAAGTCAGTGTGAACCAGAGTGGCTTGACACAACGGGCCAAGCAAGCTGTACAAACAAAACGGAAAAGAAACAGGACGTCTTATTTAATGAATGAGGTGTTCCGTGAAGCATTCATCCATGTATACGGGTAAGAGTCTAGCAGTTTCAAATATTATAAGTTCCTAATTATGTAAAAGTTGTTTTCATTGCAAGCTTACTGTTAGCTAGGTACCTGACGTTAGATGGTTGGCTCCCTAGCTAACATTTATGTTCATGATCTGTCTGTAGTAATGTTATCTCAGTGTCATTTCGCATAGCTTGTTATAGCCTAATGTTAGCTAGCTAACTATTTGGTTAGCTCTAGCTAGCTATGACAATCGGTTTGTATTGCTAATACTCTACCGATTAGGATTATGGTTCATTTTTTTGCTAGCATGTCTAAACAAAAGACTCCATTTCGCCAGATGATTACATGACCCATCAAGTTAGCCAGGTGTGTCTGACGGTGATTACGGCTATCTATTGTTTAATAATACCAAAATATTTGTATCTGGAATTTGTCTTTCAGCATCAGTAGAACACACCTGACTCTCCTCCACCAGTCAAGGAGTGTGTCTGGGTAAGCGTTATCTAATATTTATAAAATATTTTTATCTGGACACTTTCTGTTTACCGGAATTTGTACTTATTGTAGGTTACTACTCTTACTGCTTTTAGTCTTAGTCTTTACTACACTACTCACTGTTTCGCACAAAACCTCATGTGAAACCTTAAAGATATGGGTGGGGCTGGCTTAAGAGGGTGTGAACAATGCTGAATGTGTGTAGACTAAGAGGAGTACCAAAATATTCAAAGGCCATTTCCTCAAAAGTGAGTTTACAAGTTTATCAACTTTCAATCCAGAATGACTTTCCCATTGTATGATATACCATTTTGTAGCTCTGTGTCTCTGCTTTTATCCACAATTTCAAATTTTGCTACATAAGACCGAATCAAGGCGGTTGGTCACATATGATTCCCATGATGTTGCACAATAATTTAAATCAAGAAGTCATCGTTTTAGTTAAAGTATGATATATTTGGGCTTGAAGTGGGAAATCTGAAGTGGGAACTTCAGAGATTTCCTTATTAATGCTGTTTGTTTCCCCGATAAAATGATGTCCATATATTACGTTTCTTTTCAGGGCTGGGTTTAGTTAATTTAGAACCATCTACAATGTTTCACATGTGGAATCATTACTTCCTGTTTACAACCTATTGCTACTAGCCCACTGCTGTCTGCAATGCACTTCGATCGGGAGCTATTGGACTGACGGTAACATGTAGAAGAAAAAAAAGAGCTATTCTAGCTTTTAATGAGCTACTGATTTTCACTTGTAACCAGTCTGGCCAGGCTAACAAAGCTAGTGACCTTCACCTACTTGACAGGCGCTAGTAGCATCATGTGTACCTAGCTAACATTAAAACTTCTTACGGCTGAAATCCCGTTAACCTTTTGTGACTAGGGGGCAGTATTTTCATTTTTGGAAAAATAACGTTCCCGTAGTAAACGGGATAATTTGGCAGGACAAGATGCTAGAATATGCATATAATTAAATATTGTCTGTGAGTATAACAGAACTGATATTGCAGGCGAAAGCCTGAGAAAAATCCAATCTGGAAGTGGCTCATGTTTTGAATGCCCTGCGTTCCGATGCGTCCCTATTGAGCAGTGAATGGGCTATCAACCAGATTCCTTTTTTCTACATATTCCCCTAGGTGTCTACAGCATTGTGACGTAGTTTCACGCCTTTATGTTGAAGAATACCTGTAAGCGGCAACATTGCGCAAGTGGTCACCTGATGGCTCTCAGAGTGATTCTTGCGTAAAATACAGAGGTAGCAATTTTTCTTCTCGCTCCTACTGAAAAACCAATTGTCCCGGTGGATTAAGAAGCAGTGTATCTTTCTAACTATATGTAGAACATGTATATTTAGTGTATTGCTGTTATCTGGCGTTATCTGGCAGAGCTATCTATAATTTCTCCGGACATTTTTTAGCATTTTCTGAACATGGCGTCAATGTAAACGGAGATTTATGGATATAGATTGCATATTATTGAAAAAAAACATAAATGTACTGTGTAACATGTCCTATTACTGTCATCTGATGAAGATTTTCAAAAGGTTAGTGAATTATTTTTCTTTTAATCCTGCGTTTGTGATTGCATCTTTTGTTCGACAAAATGGCTACATATCATCTGTGTCTTTGTGGTGGTTTGACATACTATGCTATGTTTTCGCCGTAAAACATTTTAGAAATCTGACTCGCTGGGTAGATGAACAAGGTGTTTATCTTTCATTTGAGCTATTGGACTTGTTAATGTGTGGAGGTTAAATATTTCTAAGAATATTTTTGCATTCTGTGCGCCACTTTTTGAGTTGAGCGGGGGGGCCTTGGGGAACGTGTGGCGTGAACACGTTAACCTTTTGTGACTAGGGGGCAGTATTTTCATTTTTGGAAATATAAGGTCCCCGTAGTAAACAGGATATTTTGTCAGGACAAGATGCTAAAATATGCATATCATTGACAGCTTAGGATAACACTAAAGCTT